>NW_027180352.1:0-369123 GCF_040956055.1 Brachionichthys hirsutus
TGTCACACGCTTTAAAGAATGAGAACATTAACAATATGCAGTGTAAAAACTTCCCTGGGCTCTTACCATATGGACAGAGCTGTCTCTTCTGTTCTACAGGCAAAGGCTTTTTCCTGAGGAAGTTGTCAAGACTTGGGCCGTAGCGGCCCAGGGGGTCGTCTGGGGGCATAAACCTGAGCAACGAATGAATATAACAAAAGTATCTCTGTGAAATATCAATTTGGTGTTACGCAAATGTTCCCCTGGCTACTCCCCGAGGATGTAATAGCTCCTCTGGAACCACACAAGGCGGGGTTCATGGTAGAAAATCCACACAGGAGCACATATAAACACAGCCTAATTGCTTACTTGTCATTCACAAAGGAGTACATGAGGAGTCTCTCCTCGATGCATTTCTTCCACTCGGGCCTTTCTCCCTGGAGGTCACGGTAGGTGTCATTGGATACGATCACTCCGTCTGACTCGTACGCCACCTTGACGATGAAACGGTCATCGTAGCAGACCACGCGTTTCCCACCGACACGGCGCGAGGGAGTGAAGACCACTATTTTCTGTTTTTCAAGCGCCATCAGGATGTGTTGGTCTGAAAATCAAAACGTGGAGAAATAATGCACACATACAACCACTATTGTGTTGCTCATTTCCAAAACTGCAATAAAGAATTTTATACATTTAAAAAAAAAAAAAAAAAATATTTTTTTTTGTAACTGAAGCTGCTGCTAGTTAGGTACTGTAAATTTACAGTCACATTTTACAGTGTATTATTCTACCTGCCAGGTGAGTGAAAATACAATTCATACACTGCATGTCATGCTTGACAAGTTATAAGTGAAGAGAACTGAGCCTTGAAGTCTGTAGAAAGGAAAGGTCAGCCATGTACGGCTGAGCTATTGGCTTACAGGCAAAACAATAAACTTTTTCCAAGTGCTTCCGCTTCTCTGTTCCGTCTTCACTTAACCTCTTTCTGCATTTCTGCCCTCGCCGTTGATGATTGTCAGCACAGAGCTTACGGCAAATACACTAGGTGTGGAACAAAAAAAACAGCTGGACTTCCTGATGGGGCTTTCCCATATTTGACTGGTGTCTGAATTTTACTTCCTTGTTCACATGTTGAAAACAGAACCTTTGGATCGCTTACACACTCATGTACACACACTCACACGCAGATTAATAGGCGGTAACCCTTCATTTTAAAAACATGCCTACAGATCAGTTCAAATGCAGCTTGGCTATGACTCATCTGAGGCACAGATATCTTGATTGTGTTCTAGATTATTATACTAAATCCATAAAAACACTGTAAAGATAATTATTCTTGGCCTACTATTTAAAACTCTGTTTCACAACCACGGCTGCATTGCCCAATGGCTGAGATCAGTAGCGTTTGCTGTGCAATCATGGAATTATCTCATGCAGGAATGAATCACAAAAGTGGCTATAATTATAATAATTAATAATAATTATTTATTGTAGTCTCTCAACATTTCCCGGTAAAAGAGGAACAAATACTTAATTGATATTCCAGAAACAGAGCCGGAACAACTGGCCGATTAAAGGAAAAGTTCAACAATCTGAAAAAATATGCTTGGACAATTTCTATCAAACTTTTACTTGCTCTGCTTTGGAGGGATCAGATTCCAGGGATTTAAGGAAGTAATTGCTCCTGGCCAAGAAATAGAGAACGGAGAAAATGCATTGGAAAATGACATTTTTTACACTACGGCTGCTGAAAGATGTAACTAAATTAGATATAACAATTTAATTATTGAGCTTTGGAGGAAGTAGTAGATAAATCTTTTTTTTTTTTTTTTTACTGTTAGAGCTAGTCATTCTGGATATTTTATTCTATTTGATATTATTTCAAGAAATATTTCTATACTTCTATTATTGTCCATATTTCTCTTTTCAAAGACTGAAAACTCCATTGTAATACTTCTGAGAGCCAAGGTGAGTGACTCAATATTATTCTTTTTTTAATCTGAATAAGCATGTTTAATTTATGCAGAGGCATAAACAAAACACAAAAGCATTCTTTGGCACCTAATTTATCAAATCATATAATTTCTGTTTTGACTTAATGATGTTTGTAAGGCTAAGAATAAAAAAGAAGAAGAATCATCTGCCTGCTTTCCTCATACATTTCCTTTAACCTCACCTGTAATGTGGGAATCAGGCCTGGGCTGCTCTTTGCGCCAAGTGGGAACAAACACAGTAATGGATTTGTGACCTCTGTCCAGGAAGAAGTTTACTGCTAGCTGTATGCCTCTGCAGGAGAACACTTCCTTGTTGCCATGACTGTCAAAAGAAGCAGAAATAATTTGACAATAAATTATATAAAAAGGAGTCATAAAGGTTTCATTGGACCTATGCAAACATTACAAGCCTTTTGAATGGCTTTCTTTTTTTCCTGACAGGGAACCTCACGCCAGACCGTGGTGAAACTCAGGCACTACGCGTCACATCTCCTCAGATGTGGAGATTTTAAGGTGTGTGCTTAGAATTTGCATATTGTAGCATGGTTTTGCCAACAAAACATGCGCAGGCATGGTGGTGAACGCCCTTGTTAAATAGTCATGTGTCACGACAATGGTGTAAGAATGCATGATTCATGTTCACTTTGACAAGTTCCTTTACAGATACATTACTGTCCCCTGTCAGACTTGTTCCCCCTGTTCACTTGCGAAAGGCTCAGTGGATTAAAATAACAGATTATCAGGATTACCTGATGGCAACATTGCTGCCGTCAATAACAATGGGCCTCAGTTCTGTGTCTGTACTCTTCCCGGGTTGCGGTGCGATTCTGCAGGGTGCAAGGGCCCAACTGGGCGGCAGCAGAGGGTCCTTTTGGGACGAGGTCCTCTCATCGCCACCAGAACTGGACACGCAGGATGCAGCGGTGTTCCGACCACGGAGCAGCTCCGCCAGCACAGAGTTAGTGTCTGTGCTCAGGCCCAGCTTCCTCAGAGCAGCCTTCACCTCTTCTGAGGGGTAGCCAAGTTTCCTGAAGAAGTCCACCCTGAGCTGGAGCTCGGCACTCTCTTGCTCCGGCAGGTCCGGCGTTGAGCTCTGACTGTGAAGTGCCTGATCCATCCTGGAGCATCTGGACCTCGTTTCAGGAGCCTAAAATACGCGTCACACGGCATCGGTGCGATATTCATCAACTGAAGTAAAATACGGGAAAACTTATTCGGCATTTTAAATTCTTAGACTGCTTTTCAGGAGTTGGAGTCCCGTCACAGCTGCAATAAATTAATTTGATCAGCACAGAATTTAAGAGAATCTGAGAATTTGAAAGGCCCCATGATCTTGAAGAAAATACAATTCATATTTTAGGGGTTTTGAGGTGTTACATCATTTGATGACGTAATTGTGGGCTTCAGGATATTGTGTCATTCCAGATTTCCAGTTCACAAAATGATTAACAGACTATTACAGACAACAGATCAACCTACCGTATAATAAATAAATAGAAACACCCCATGGCCGTTACAGTCTAGACATTCTAAATGTGAATAGCACTATGACAAATAACCATATTTAACATTTCAAATCATTATTTCTTAGTGCTTGGTAGAACGTTCAGATGCCATTTGCCGTTCTACATTATTATTTTGTTTACTTGGTAAAGCGACAAATAAGAATTCTAAACGTGTCATTCATGTAAATATTTGATTTTACTATCAAATATTAATGGGGAGTTAAAAATCAAACGGAAGCGCCTTTCCTGTCGGGCCTGAAGAGACCTGCACACCTGATACAGGTTACTTACTGTACAATCTGCGTGTCTGTTCGGCTTCACTAAGAAAAAAAAAAAGAAAAAAAAAACCCCAGAAGAGGACATAAAAGGAAAAAACGCAACTTTACGCACCGCGTTTTCTCTACGTTTCTACCTGCGTTAAGGCGTTAACAATAATCGCACCTCTTCCTAAGAAAGAAAGAATAGTCGTTGTGTACAATCAGGTAAAGTTGGGCACGATCTTCACACAAGTGCGTTTCCGAACGCGACAACGGTCGGCGGGTTCGGTACCGGTCCGGTTCTCCACGGATTCAACTCACCGTCTCTCATGTCCTCTTGCATTCGCCGGCTGAAGCCACTCATACGTTTTGTCAGTGTTTCCACGTACAGTAACTTTGACGCGTAACAGACTTCACGGCACCTCCCACTTGGAAAAAAAAAAAGTTTATTTCCTTGTTCTCTCCATGAAGGAGGCGTGAAGACCTTTGGAAAAAAAAATGCATGGATTGAAGATAAGATAAGGAGTTGCCCTTCCCTTTGGCTGTGAAGTCGCACTGCTGCAGAAGTGTTTTGAAAATTCTTTGCTGCAACAAATTTGCCTTTGGGCCATTTATAGAGCTATTCTATGAAATACCAAGACTTGGTATTTGTTGATTTTTTATTTTTATTTTTTAAATAAATAAATAGACAGAACGCAGCGAAAAGATAAATATGTAACTCAAGTTAAATATTGGACAGAACTGCGCGTTACCGACATATAGGAGCCAATGAGATCTGAATTTGTTGACATTTTTTTTTCTAATGACTTATTCCACACATACTTTTAGGGGCATCTGTGGGACTACAAACAGTGATAAAATAAAGCCAATTTAATTAATACAAAACGATCTATAAAAATAAATCAATAATATATACATGATCATATCACACGCTTATTAAAACTAATTTTATCCACCACAATATGGTATTTTATTCTATGAAGCACACATATTTAGACCACTGCTTATTTCTAGTTGTGCTATAATTCGCCCACTAGATGTCAGTACTGGACCACATCAGCACGCTCGACACGTCTCATGGAAGACGTTGGTCTGCAGATGGTTGTGGCTTCAGTGGGCTGTTGAAATTTTGTGCAGTGTGTGTGTGTGTGTGCGTGTGTGTGTGTGTATGTGTGTGTGTTTGTAAACAATCCTTTGTGTACAGGGCTAATGGCACGGTTGAGTTGGGATCACACTGCTTGCAGCCGTTAATGGCATATACAGAGTTGAGTTCTGGAGAGTGGAGAAAGTAATCAGGGCCAGTTGCCAGGCTGTTGCCTCCCCTGAGGGCCCACACCACTGGTCCCAGGTGTCTGCAAGGCCCGATATTACTGCAGGGCAATGAGCTGCAGCAAGCCACGATGACTTGAGGTGAGCACACTCATCCAACACGGAAGCTCAGACTAAAAGACAAAAAAAAAACATTCAGAAAACAAATACACACACACACACAAAACATTATTTTCTATTACTCTACATGTGAACGAGTGCATATACTGGTATGAAGGACAGTTATCAAGTGCTGCTATGCGGTGGATTGAGGGTATCGTTTGTAATTTACAGTTACATTATACGGGAATGCATTATTGGAACCCAGATACCTATATTTCAATAATGCAAATATTTAACCTTGTTGGAAAATCCAAGCTCCCAAGACTGAAATGAGTGCAGATTGGGCATTGTCGGCATCAAATGCTTACTTCCTTACCATCTATGGGGGAGGCAGACCTTGTTCAAAGACATCTTTTCCCCCGAGGCAGGTGTAGTTTGGCAAAGGCTTGTTAAACAGTTGATCAAATATTCAACCAGGCTCGTTATGCTGCTTTGAGCTATTGGATGTGGTTGGGAAAACGGCGAACTGACAGAACCAGCTTTGTAGTGCCTCAGCGCTGGCGTCCCTTTGCTATTCCTTTCGTTGAGTGCTTGGGTCAGCCATCTGTCGGAAAATTAATTTTTGTATGATTTCTTTTAAAAGAACCAAAGGAAAGAAAAGACAGCCTTTAACTGGAGTAATCCATCTTGCACCAATGGTGTCAGAATGATTCACGATTTCCAATTTAGCCATGGTTTGGATCTAAACTAAATCTGGAAGGACAGCTCCAGCCTTTGTGCAGCCGGACGACAAACCCTCAGTGACAAGTGCTTTCAAATGAACATATCTCCCACATTCATCTTGTTCATTTATTACTAAAGACACCCACTGCTTGTCCCACACAGATCAGCAAGCAAAGACCTTACACATTGTTTGAGTGTAGAAGAGCCATTGAAACTAGCAAGGTGGCGGCAGCATTGATGAAACAATTGAACAAGAGAATAGTAGAGAGTGCCAAAGTTTGGATAAGGTGTTTGATTACTTCTGCTTTGATTACAGATAAGTGAATTACCTGCACAGGTTGTGAGCGTAGAATTACAATCACGGCTATTGCAGCCTGATGTTGATGGACATGGATGCTCTTGAAGTATTTGTATTTAATGTAATTCATTTAACTGATTTGTTTGGCAACATATAATACATTTTTATTTTATTTTTAACATTGAATAAAACAGGAGGCATTTATGGATGGTGTATTCCTCTCACAAAACTGTTCTGTAGTGTTTACAATGGTGACATAAGAAGCTGAGAAACTAATATAATATAATATAATATAATATGCATGCACAGTGGCGGTTCTCCATGAAATTACACCCCGGGCGGGATCCCCTCTGAGCGCTCCCCCCCCCACAGGGCACACCTGGGAGGAGTGGCCTGGACCGGACCACTCCACTCCTCCCAGGTGTGCCCTAGGTCTACCCTGCTCCATCTCATTCCCTGAGTGGGATTTGAAAACCAGGGCCATTTTAAAGCCCTCAACAATGCTACCAACTTTGCCACCGTGTTGGTGAGGAAACCCCCCAACTGTAGCAACAACAAAAAAGTTTGATGCTCAAGCTTCCAGGAAGCATGTGTTGGAACAGGCTATTCTGAATTTCATGGTGAAGGACTGCCAAGTCCTCAAAGTTGTTCAGGGAACTGCTTCAGGTCCTTGATCCATCATATGTTTTGCCAACCACAAAGGTTCATAACTTCTAAGTCACTGTAAACAAAGCCTTGCAATATGGCCGGTGACGTTGCATCGTGGGCTACTGTTACGACAAGGTCGACGCCCTCTACAGCTCATCTAATGATCCTTGTACATAGGTGCGGCGGATCGCAGTGCAGCTCAAGCCCTTGCAGGTGTAACCTCAGCATGAAGCCCTGGCAACGTCCACGAGTACCAACAATGTACTGATTCATTGTTCCTGTCATCCAAGGTCATTCAGGGCCAGCTGTTATTCTGCGTATTAGTCATATCCCCCCCCCCCAACAACGGGGCACCCTCACAATTATACGTGAGGACATACTGCTACACACAAAGCATGCATTGCAAGCACCCACGGTCACACAGAGACCAACAGAAAACAGCTTCCACTGCCCAGCCTCATATGTGATAACAACGCATGCTCAGGCAACACTCCAAGGTGTTCATTTCATTACTATTTATGTCAGAATCCACAACAAGAAGTGATGGCTGAACCTCCTGCAGCCTGTACTGTTTAAAGCCAACCCCCCCCCCCCCCAGCTGTTGCTCTCTGTCTTCACTTGAAAGGGGAGGCTGTGATGATTAATGCACTCTCTGCCGGGATCTCGGGCAGAGAACCTGGAGTTCTGGCTGAAGTGCTTCGCTCACATCGTGGGGATTCACTCAAACAAAAATCTACAGTGTGGAGCAACGCTGAAATATAACCGCATTAAAACTGAAAATCATGACGGTGGAAAATAGACGAGGCTCCCCGTTTGCTCGGAGCAATGTTTGGAATGAATCGCTATCCCCCCCCCCCCACACACACACACATACACTTTCAGTTTGTTCAATCAGGAAGGTTACGGTGTGGATGGGATAAGCATGACATTTTCTTTGCTTCATTGTTCTTGGTTTATCGGGGGGGTGCTAGATAATGTTTATGGCAAAATGAATAATGACTGCAGGGATGTTAAAAGAGGAGGCTTTTCCATTTTACTGAGTAGAAAACGTAACATCGCTCTTTGGTGCGATGGCCGTTCTCTCCTTGTATTCAGTGTGTGATTGCTGTGATGTCTGCCCCCCCCCCCCCCCCCCCCCAGAGTTCCTGTTTTATGCTGACGGTGCTCCATGTTGGTGCTGAACCCGTACACTGGTATTAAAAACTCGGGCTGGTCGGTGGTGCTGAACACTGGAGATGCTGCTCATGTTGGCGAGTATATATATAGAGCTTGTATTGTTCCGGCATAATAAATTCTGTTAACTTCTAATTTACTCGCTCTTGTGCTATAATCTAAAGTACATTATCGTTTTTAGATTACGCTTCATGTAAGGGTTATTCCAGGAGTTTAGTTTGTCATCTTTCAGTATTCCCTTGCGTGTCTTCTTGAGTAAACCACAAAGCTGTGATGTCGTTTTAAGGTAAAGAATAATAATCATGACTTTATTCGTCTAACTTTAATTGGGGCCCTTTTTTTTTTGCGTGTGCTGCCCCCTAGTGTCCCGACGCTAATCCTGTAATCCTGGAAGACAATTTCAACCTGAAAAACATGCATATATAATTGTCTTGACGTAAGGCAAATACATTCAAGAGAGAGAGAGAGAGAGAGAGAGGAATACATCCATTGATAATAACACACTCTTTCCCTGACCCATTCAGCATGATCCCTTTTCCACATATAAATATGATTCAACACTTTATTAAAGTGACAAAAATACTGAAGTGTAAAATCAAGTGCTGGAATATGCTTACAAGGTGTTGGAAAACAAACAGCAGCCATCAAGTTCAATGTGTGGGGGTGACAGTTTATACCCACAGGTCATGGTGTGTGTTGACAGTTCTTGTGCTTCACTATGTATGTGTGGGCACTATAGTTTGCTGTCAGTAGTGATACCACAGGGTGACTGGTGCCATTAGCTGTTAGATTTCTGATCTCACCCAGTGGGAGTGGGCTCTCAGGAGCCGAGATGCCAACTGGCTTGGATAATGTACAGTTGGCTTTGTGCCCTCTTTTATCTCCTCTCTGACTGAACTGAGGCTGCATCTGTGCTTTCTGTCTGGACCTTCTATTACTGATGATTGACCGGAAGAAAAACAGGACGAGACATAAGACAGAATACAACACAAGACAAAATCTTACAGTAATCTTGCAGTACATTTTCCCTATGGAAATAATATATATAGACGTATTGCCCCAGCTTCCTGCCACAGTAATAAAACAATCCCACTTCTTGACACAGAGAAGAAAAAGGGTGAGACTTCCAGGATAAATGGGTGGATGGATGGTAATCTGTAAATGAACTTGCAGTGTTGAATTTGATGATACAGAAAGTGGGGAATCAGAAATGTGTGCTGCTAAATGAGGGAGTGTTATACCTCTTGTCATGATTAATGAAGTTATTTAGATTTGACAAGAGACTCTGTAATAGCTTCACTCGGAATGGCCTCAAGAGATTGATACAGCACCTTGTCCACCCTGTGCATCACTATGATCCTTTTTACCGTCTGTGCTTTGGGGGCCTTACTCTGTGATTCTGATGAGCTCCCAGCCGCTTACATCTTTCACCGAGGAAAAAAGGCTTTCACCACTAAGAGAGAACAATTTCTGTTCACTGGGTTGTTTTCCAACAGTTTAAAAAGCTTTTAAACCTGCACCAGGCTTTGTTTTTCCTCCTCCTCAGTGATGTGTATAAATGTAATATAATTTGATTGCCAAGAACTTTAATAGAATTTGTGAATAATTGCAAAAAAAAAAAAAGAAACCCAATTGGGAATCGAAGCTTATGGAATGTAAAATTGCAAAAAAACCAAGACTATGAAAGCGTAGAATTTTACAAAAGTCAGACTTTTACTAATATCAAGGAGAAAGAGGCAAATAATTACAAAGTTTATGCACAAGAAGCATTTAAAACAACAAATCCCACAAACATCAAGATATTATTATTATTATAATGTGAATCTCTCTAAGTCAACAATAAACAACCATGCAAACTGTACTGATCTGCAAGACATAAACATTCTCAATCTGCTGCAAAGAGGGACTAGGAGGGGGGGGGCTAGGGAATGTTTCAATTACAGTATACATAGAAAGGGCATCTCTGCAGCAGGATTGATATGTCATTCTAACAATGTCCAATTAAAAAGGGAGAATGCTTCCATTATTCTCTTATTAGAATACCCGTGCCTGAAACTGCTTCCAGAGACATTCTCGGTTAAAGGTGAGAGTCCACCAGGCGTGAAATGAGTACAGCTCACATAAAGTAAATTATATTTCACCATGGTTGCCATAATTTGTTTTTGCAATTATATTGATTGTGTGTATGTGTATGCCTTTGTTTTTTTTTTTTTTTTTTATTTGCCAGTGAAACATGTAAAATAGTGTTTTTATCGTTGCTGCTATTTATGAACTTGGATGATTAAACTTTAAGTATTAAGGCACAGACAAGTAATAAACAACATATATTTACAAGATTTCTACAACATCCATTTTTGTAGTTAAGATATTCAACACCAACAACATGACTCCATGCTTCTTTTCTTTTCGATATATGGATCTCCTTCTCCCTCCTCCTCCCTCCAAGCAGGTTCAAACTTCAGTGGAAATGATGGGATACGTGAAAGCCAAAAGAAGGCTAGTACCTTAAGCTTAAATCAATGCCAATATATGTGTTAGAAATAACAAAAAGAAAAAGCAGGGTACAGGATTCTCTTATCGCCACGGCGACACCAGGTGAACTTACTAAGTGGGAATAGCTCAAGTGTTAACAATCCGGGTAAAAAGAATACAGACTGATTGAATCTGTGCACTCCCACTCTGCCAGCTACCTCCTCCAGCTACCACAAAGGACGGAATGATCTCGTGTAAGTGGCAGGCCCGGAGGAAGGTGCACATGAATACTCAAATATGTCCGTTCTGCCTTACAATTTAAAACCGTGCAACGCTACTTATCAGCATTTTCTCCCGCTCAGAGCTCCATTTTTCTGAAGAGCATAATTGTCTCGATATGCTCATCACGTACAGCAGGAAATGTTGATTCCACCTTAATTTGCTTCCTCGGGGGTCACCGCAGTGACTTGGGCATCCACGGCTTTGCAACATTAGATACTCTCTGCTCTATTTTAAGTAGAGCTCGGAATGAATGCCCCGTTTCGTAATAATTAAACAAGCCAACTTGTCTCATTCTAAAGCGATTAACTTCTAAATCACTTTGGCTTCCAGAAATCAAAATCTCACGGTTGTTGTTTGCGAGTGAAACTTAGGGTCAGTTTTATTAAAAAATGAAACCTGAAATAAATCATATTAGTCAATTGAGAACATGAGAAAGGGGGCCAGCGAGCCAGCGACTAAATATGTCATCTGAATGGAGAGTGATCGGCTGCTGGGATGATGGGTGTCATTCCATGCGTCACCTGAAAGCAGCAAGTTGCATGCCTAAGGTGTTTATTTCAATAAAATATCTTCATACTGTTTATTACATCTGTGTTGCTTCAGTGGAATTTTGTCACAAATATGTTAATTTCCCTATGGAATCAATCAACCCGGTGAATAAACCCCTCGTCACGCGAACATCAGGTACACCGTACTTGCATTCCAGTCATCAAACTAAATCCTCTTAATGTCACGATGCCTTTAGTTTAATACGAAAAGAGGAAACGGGGTTCAGATTGACATTTCCATCTGCATACGTCCTATTCATTCCTTTCACTCTGGAGCAAATTAAACTCGAAGTCGAACTCGGGACATTTTTCGCCACTGAAATGCAATTATACCTCACCTACTGTAGACAGGCCAGAACGCCGTGCTCTACATTTCAAATGAAATCTTAGCCTGATGTGTCATGACTTAAATGTTTTAGCAAATGTCTTCCAGGAGCAACAGCGGATAAATATAACATCAGCTTTATTTCTAAGGAAGCTGTTGCAGTTCAGCCTTGATGAATCGCTTGGCATAGAAATACAGATCACGCCAGGGGTCTATATCGTATGATGACCCACAGAATGAGATCATCTTCACTAGGGATGGGAATCAAAAGCCGGTTCTTGTTGAGGACCCGTCCCCAGTGTTTCAATTCCTTGGAAACGTTTGCCATTTTTTTGCAAATTATTCCATTAAAATTTCAAAATCAAATAGACCATGATATATTTCTACAACTAGAGCTAAAACACACGATGTTTTAAAAATGTAATGGCAAAATGAAGCATTACATGAATGCCTTTTCATATCGTGCTTCCCTATTCGCAACTAAATTATATATGATGAATAAATCGGGACATTATGCATCTAAAATAACGTAATTTCATATTTTACATTCAGTATGAGTGTACCTCAATTATACTCATATAAAGGATATTTATTCTAGTATTGCTTTTACATTAGGCGTTTCTTACAATCCTGAGCACTGGATAACTTTACTAAGACATTCAAAACTAAAGGACAAAGTCAAGAATGAAATGATTGAAGTTTTGAGACTTCTAGAAATGCCATGAAAGAGAGAGAGAGAGAGAGAGAGAGAGAAAACAGGTGTGATGGAAGAAGACTCACCCCAACTGCTGACTGGTGCCACTTCCCAAGTGAGAAGGGAGAGCAGGGAGCAAATATGGCCTAGAGATAGAGGGTCTGTCACAGTCTAGCCAGTGCCAGGCTGATTTCACGGTTGATGTCCCTTGGAGAAGACAAAGATATGCCATCACCGCCTGTGAGCACACTCACGACCGACAGGGGTCACTCTGTGTTTAGCAAACGTAGCGGCAGCTGAAGGAAGAATAGCAACAAGAAGGAGAAAGGAGCAATCAGGATGGTGCATGAATGAAGGTGAAGATTACGCTGGTGAAAGCGGGCGGTGAACAGGGAGATGACACGGCAGGAGAGTGTGGACAGTTTAAGGAGAAGAGATTGATTCAGGAAAAATAAACAATACTCCTGTCAGGTGGGCAAATGTAGGAAGGCAGAGAGTGGAGTGCTGCATGGGCAGCGGGGGAAAGATGGAAATGATGGAGGGAAAAAAAAGCATTTAAAAATAAAGGTGATGCAGAGACTCTAGTGGACCAGACCACTAACTCCTCCACTAGCCCAAGCCAGTGAACAAATGTGGGAACTTCAGGAAGCCCCAGCAGCTCAGTGATGACTGTGGTGCTGTGATCCTCTGGGAATGAAAAGGATGGATTATTTCATTCTTTTGTTGCTTGCCAAACAGCAACAGCCCTGTCTGCTCATCAATCATTCACAGTATACTCCTATTCCCAAGTCTGCTGCCCCTTTGTCCTCTCTCTATTTTTTCCTTCCAAATTTTCTCTTTCTTTTTCCCATTCTTCTTTCCTGCCAGTCTATTCTCCGCCGCCAGTCTTCGGAGCCTCGGAGCACAACTTGAGAAACATTAAAGATTAATGGCCTTTGGATGTTCCCAGAGGATCCCGTCTTAAGTTATTCTTGGGGTGAAAAGTCTGTTTTCACTTCCTTATAATGGTTAGACTTAATGTGGAGTGAGAGCTGAAGAGTGTTCTCAAGGTGTAACCTTCCTCCCGTACAATTAGCAGGAACTTAACAGGCGTCAGACCAAAAGATTTTACTCACAATTTAACAGGCAGGTAACATTAGAGAAATCCAGCAACAGCACTGCATGTAGGAGTGGAATGGAATCCAGCAGAACAGAATAGAGCGTGGGGTTTTAACTAACCTGGGATTAAAAACTCTGTCCAGCGATATGACAAATATTATTGGAGAGGAGGGAGGAGCTGTGGCCTTGCAAAAAACCAACAAGAAAAGACAAGAAAATATATATATAAAAAACATTGGCATATCTTGCCCATATAGGTTTGGACTACAAATATTTGAACATTTTACGAGGCCTTTTAAACTCACTTGGCAAGCGAAAAATCCTCCATTTGATGTGGGTTAATATCTACAACGTTTGCGCAGCCCGGCTCAATAAATTCTCGCCGAGCTGCATGTGTTTCAAACTGATTTTTTTTGGTCAGCACAATGAAGATTTTTTAAATGTGCAGCATATTATTTCTCTGAAGCAAATGAGTAATAACAAGCCAGCCCATTTGGAAATAATTACTCCAGATTAAATGCAACACACCTCACAATTTAAAGGCAGGCATCCCCGTGGACAAAGTCACCGTGTCTTCTTTTGTGCCGTTCAATATTATTTTTTTCCATGCAAGCCACTGTGCAGTCAGATATTTGACTGTCTACGTAGCATCCTGGACGATTAACCCTGGATTTCACTCGACTAAATTTGGATGCTCCAGATTCTTGTCAGCACTATTGCGTGATCTAAGCGCTCACGTGCAACGCGGTGGCGCTTCCTTGTCTATTTTTGATATGTGCCAACCACAAGAAATGACATGAGATGCAAAGATTGTGGAGCAAAGCAAGCCACCCTCCCAGGAACGGGGTGTCACAGGCCATTACTTAATGCTGCAAGACTCCTAAAAAAAACCTCCTCCACAGTTAGCTCCGCTGGAAAAAAACAGAATTTTTAGAATGTTTCCAAACATCCTGTAAATGATTTTACGGAATGTTTGAGTTCCAGGAACACACCTCTGAAAATCAAATGCCTCAAAGTCTAAAGAGAATAATGTCCTTTTTTATGATTTAAAATATATGTGTGTGTGTGTGTGCTCCCTCGTGCAGCTACAATGGCTCTCCATGTCAATATCAGTGTTTACATTCACACTCAACTCTGACTCAGTCTGGTACTTAAGAGGATGGATGGTTAATCTCGCCTTATGTCACTCTTAACATCCTTGGCAACTGGCCATTTTATAGACTAACGACTTTCTGCGGGCTGGGACCAGCAATTAATTCAGCACAGTGTTTGTGGAGTGGTATATCCCCCCCCCGTGACAATTAAAGACTTTGTGCTTGCAGCTTCTTTTGCCTTGAGAAATGCAGCTTTTACCCGGGCCTTCATCTCTTGACCATATGAATCTATCACTGAATTGGACAAGCAAAAGTAACAAGACACAATCTTGGAAGAAAGTTATAGATATGAATCTGCGTATGAACCGAAAGACAGGGAATTAAAAAAAATAAAATAATTCATAGCCTGTTTTAATTTATAGATGAGTTTATTTAATTTGTCTCTGGATTGTATGTTTTATTATTTCATGCTGCGCCATATAACAAACCCACGAGAATTACCTCCCAACTCTTCGGTTCCCTTCGGCGCCACTGAAGTTTTGAACATCTTTTCACTTTTTTTCTCTACTTTCTGTAACTTCACTTTTTTACAGTTTAGCCTCCAAGCTCTCTTCGGTGTATTTCAGTGTAACCCTGTCTGCAAATGGTAAACACACACAAAAACACGCATTTTGACATAATTTCTGACACAATTTTCTCCGAATAGAATAACACTACACTGCAATTAAGCAAATCAGTATGCAAATGACTGACAGTCCATCGGACACGCCTCTTGGATCTGATTGGTGGTTTAGATTCAGGCACAGTGACATGGGGGAGCACTATCGGTGTGGCTACATGAGTGTGTTTCCTACATATGATCCGTCTTCATGTACGACTGCGAGGACACGGTGACAGCTTTAGAAAATATGACAAAGAGTTATTTTTATACAGGTTAACTTCTGCAGCTTCAAGGTTTGAAGAAGTAGGATTTATTTTTTCCTGTTTGTGCTCCATGTGCAGCACAGACAAACGATGTGTGCGCCTTGCTCATCTGAGGCTTTATAGAGTCTCTGGTGATTAATCGAGATGGAGCACATGCCACATCAAAGCAGACTGAGATGCAGATGGACTTTGTGTCTTTCATTACACATGCACTAAACCACTTGGCAGTGATTTCACTTGCCACTGCATGGTGAAGGAAGCCGTAGCCACTCAACCAGCTGTAGCCTGGTGACAAATGGCCAAACACGTTTATTTCTCTCAATCAATATTACTGGCGATACCGCCATCACTTAAGGGTCTTTATAGGAGTTCCTTTCTTGTGTCAGATAATTCATTTTTTGTTCCCAATTTGTCTTTATTTAAGTGATCCTCCACACACACGCACTAATGTACAAAAAAAAAAGTAATGTGTAAGGTTGAAATATGGGTGCCACGACAACAGGGCACATCAAAATCCAATTAAGTGGAACTCCCTCCCTCCTGACCCGAATAACAACAAACTTCCTCCTCCCTTCTTCTTTCCTTTGCATGAAAGTAACTTCAAAAAGTTAAAATGTTCACCAAGCAAGTTGTGTTTTCAGTCTGGTTTGTTTCTCGTTTTTTAAAATCTGTATTAGAAGAAAATCTATTTGCTGATCTTAAAGAGCCTAGATGGAAGGATGGCACACTGGCCAAAAGAGAATCCATTACACCGTGGATCTGATCTAAAACATGAGCACACAGATCATTTTACACTTTGGCAGAATGAGTCTGATGCAGTTGCGAGTTCTTTGGGATGAGAGAACTGCACCGACTGATTGAGCAGCGAATGAAGAGAGGGAGAGACTCTGGTGACAATAAAGCCTCAAATCGGAAAGTAATTTTTTCTGTCAAAAATCACAAATAAACATCCTCACCTTCGCACAATGAGGCCACTTTGGCAGATTTTGAGTGAAATTGGAAAAAACTCCACAGATCAGGGAAGTGATTTTTTTTTTTAACCTGTTGGCTAACACAGATCTGTATAACATCGAAGAGTGAACAACTGGCCTTGGTCGATCATTATAGTAGCACATCTACACAATTTTAAAAGTGCTAAGATTAATATGTCAATCAATACAGTGTAGAAAATTATGTTGGATGTGAGCGGGAGGGTGTCGGAAGGGAGTTTAATTATTTTCCACAATGAACTTGTAATAAGTTGCGACACAAATGCTATTTCTCTGGATACTTCTCTACACTACATGACACAAACACAGGTGAGGAATACTCGTGCATGCATAATTTTAATGCATTAGAGTTTTAACCTGTTCCTCTAATCATTGGTTACCCTTCTCCTGGCGTGCACCATATGCTCAGAAGGATAATCTACATGCATAAAGATGGCAGCATGATGTGCAGTACTTGTAAAACAACACAATATCGCACGAATGCAAAGCTAACGTCCTCAAGACCTGGGTTTGTGCAACATTTGCAGTGAAGCATGCAGCTGCAGATTCCCATCTGCCACTGGGTTTCCACAGTGTGTTAAATGGACTGGGCACCATCAATCACAACCACCCCCACATGGGCACCGCCAAGAACCCCGAGAGATATGCAGGAGGCGGGTAGCACAGGAAGGACCAGGCTCTCTGCCTCCAGTATAAAACAACTAACACATTACACATCCGGGAGGCTGGTCTCGTAATGCCCCTCATGAGTTGCCGTCATGCTGTGCTCAGCGGCTGCTGGGAGGACAGGCTGCCGCTGCAAGGCTGAGCCCATGAGACTGAGCATCACATTAACATCGTGGCAAGCCTTGGGAGGCCTTCCGCTGCAGATTGAGAGGCCAGACCCACAATGACTATTAAAACGAAAATGATTAACAATTAGCCTGCTAGAGAGAAATAATCAAGGAGTTTGGTCGGGCAGCTTTTCCACTGTTGTTTTATTTGTATAATGGGGGTGGGGGGGGGGAGGATGTCTATTCTGTTCAAGAGAGTGAAGTGCACTCCATGTGCTGATGAGTGTTCATAGCCCACAGGGATCAGCAGGGTTTGCGCCTCCTACACCATTTCACCCAAACCCACGCACTTCACTCGTCTGAGCAGAGAGAGGGGAGAGAGCGAGGTCATTTGGTTTGTGGCATACTGTTGGCCGCAGCAGCCCTCATGCTTCTCTGCTGTGGTAAGTTCGGACTATTCTAAGATTGACCAAAGTAATATAATGTTTGCCATGTCCTATTATTGTTCATGGGTCACTGTTACATTGGCTCTGTTCCTGGACCTTTATGCACAAGTCTGTTTTGTATGGACGTCAGTGATAACATGTCGAATGCTGACTTAGTGATGTTTATAAATTGTAAATTGATTCCATAGACATGGGAGGAAATATGTGATAAAATCCTCTGACAATTGAATGATACATTTACTGGTCCGTGCTTACTGTGCTCTGGATTGCCTGGAGGTTATTATTGCTGTGTACTTTATCCACGGTTGGTCATTCATCACCTGGTCACACCATTGGCCACAGTATCTTACTCACTTACACTGTGTGTATGTGAGAGAGAGAGATAGATAGATGCAGGCTACAAGTCATTCAGCTTTTATTATTCTGTTCTTCCTCTACTCCTGCTTTCTGCGTTTAAAGTTAAGATAAAAATTCACCCAGTGTCTCAGTAATACATTTCTTATGCAAAACTCATGACCTTAATTTTACTTTTCACTTTATTTTCATAGAAACTGAGAATAATTTTCATGGCAAAAACAAGCAGCTGAAATACACGGCATAAACAGTGCATTTGAGGGAAAGGAAAGTGCAGGCAGCAGGATAATTTTACTTGTCAATCAATCAAGGCACAGTGTGGATAGCCCTGTTGCCTCACGGCAAGAAGGTCACAGGTTCAAATCCAACTTTGGGCCTTTATGTGAGGAGTTTGTATGTTCTCCTTGTGTCTTCGTGAATCGTGGGTTCTCTCCGTGTTCTCTCCGGTTTCTCCGGCTTCCTCCTGCCACCAAAAATAAGCTCCAGGTTTTTATTGTAAATAAGAATTAGATCTAAATTAAGTTACCTGGTTAAATAAAAAAGAGTCTATTGAGAGTCTATGCACAAATACACTCTGACACAATATGAGGACCAAGCCAAATAGACCAAACCTCATGAATACAAAAATAACAGTGATCAATGACAAAAGACTGTGGATCTGTTGGATCATTGTCATTTCAATTAGGTGGGAAAAGATAATAGTAATAAAAATAGTATGAATGCAAGCCTGGCAGGGAGTGAATCAATAGACGGGTCAATGGCAAGATCATAGGCTAATAATGAAGGGATGTCGTTACCTTTTTGAATGAGAATATTTGATAACTCCAGTGTTGTGTTCTGTCAGCAGGAAATCAACGATGAGTTTTCACGAGAGGAATGAACAACAGGAAACCAGAGAATACCTTCTTGCTGTGAGGCAACAGCACTAACCACTACACCACCATTTCACCCCTTTATTTCACTTTATGGTATTCATTTATATACTGAGATATATCTATAGGAAACTGTTTGGTCAGTACTTTTGAGGGCGGGCGGTGCCGTTGATGTAGCATCGTAGTCTGACTTGAGAATATTGCCTGCTACAATAAAGATTTGTGGATCCTTGTACGTGAATACAAACGATCATTAAAGGAAATGTGACACCACCCGCTGATGTTGTGGCGTCATCACGTGAATGTTAATGCAGGCTTGTTTTCTTATGAATACATTAAATTCCTCCGGAACAGTCACCCTGCCGAAACAACAGTTTGATGTTCGACACCATTCCCCTGGAAAAATCCCAAACAGTCGGGAAGTCTCCAAGATTTAAAATATGCATATTCATAAGCCACAGTCATGGCTGAGGCTCTGTAAACTACATTTACATATTCCTACACAGGGACCGTTCTGATGTGCACAAGTTAAACTACTTTACTTTAAAGCTGCAGTTCAACAGTACCCTGAATTTACAGGAGTAAACAGACATTCCTGTCCTGCAAGCTTATAAAACCTGTATTTCAAAGAAAAAAACAAACTAATTACAACTGAAATACTAGAATTAAACAACCTAACTATATTTGAGACAATTTCATTTAATGTGTTAACCTTGAGAAGGCTCCTGGGACCATGTGGATATGAGTGTAATACATGTTGTCGTTGTTTGCTGAATTAAATGCAAAATGCTGGCACAGTTCGGGGCATTGCAGATAATCAATGAAACCCCCCCCCCCCCCCCCAAAAAAAAACAAAACAAAAGGGAGACCACAAACACAACAAACACATGGCTAATCGACACGACAGAAAGAATAAAGTGGCAAAGCCCAGACTGCCATTGAGAAACGGTGGACATCTTGCCAAACATCTCACTTCAGCTTCCAGGGAGTGCATTTTCTTTGGAGCTGCCTCCGTTTATTTCCCACCCATCTGTCAAGAGAGCGCTGCAGATTGTCGGCAGGGCACCTACCGCCTTTGTCTTGTAAATCAAACTTCTGACTTCCATCAGACTGCAGAGGGTTGTCGCTTAACAGAAATAGACTTCGGCTTTTTGTTTTTTGTGTGTCTCCACCCCCATAACAACAAAGCAACTCTGCATCAAAACCGCAATGGGTGTGTACCTTGAAGAAGGAGCCATATTTAGAAAAATTGTAAATCTGTCATGAATTAACACTGGGGTGGTTTATTTAAAATTTCAAACACTTTTATAAAAGGGAGACTAAAGAAATTATTATGAAGGAGAAAACCCATCTCTGTTAATGGGGTAAAGTGACATTGTGGTAGTACCTGAGATGAAGTCATGGAAAAAAAAACATAAAAAAAAAACGTGTGCAGCAATATTACTTCTGAGCTCAAAATGAATCCCCTTCAGATTGAATCGGTAGGTATTTTGGAGCAAAAATGAAACGTTTTTCGAAATCAATACGTAATAGCCTGAGATTTAAAAAATACTGTGCTGGTACACTGCACAGTCTGATGTGCAATCAATAGAGAAATGCATCTGGTTCACAGCAGGAGAGATGGAGGATGGATCAATAATAAGCAAATTTCCAGGAATTGCAAGAGTTATTGACTCTTTAATTAGCCATTTTTCTCAAAAAGGTGCTTCAGATGCTCACAATAGAGGGCATCTAATGGGGTTTGTGAGAAACTCAGAGTACAACTTGCAGATCAGTGAATGCCTGTGCAGGACAAAGAGAAGCCAGGCATGAGACATCAAAGCCAATACTGTCCTTTAAGATAGACTCACTGCCTTAAAGGCCTGGAGAAGGTGCCCATTTTCGCAGAATGTTTTTTTGCCTTTGTATTTTTCTATAATACCGATCAATTTTCATTTTGATTTAATGTCAGCGGGCTCATCAAGACAAAAACGGGGATTGTGATGAGTTGGAGATCGCTCTAGGATTCCATTTTAAACCATTAAAACAAAAACAATTTTAGCCATTGTCAAAGTATTTTGCAGCCATGTTTGATGCAACAAAACCGATTTGTCGTAGCAAAACGTTGCGTTTGTTGCGACCCAGGGATGGATGTATGAGCAGTATGCATTTGTGTATAATGCATTGCCTGAATGCTGCAATTTTCTGAATCTGAATCTGAATCAAATGCTCAGTCAGGAGGACTACATCCGTGCACACTCAAGTTTATTTCTCACGTTCTGATATCAATTAAGATCAACTGTTTTCATCCATCACCTTCCTGTTCTCTTTCTAAATGATTGTCCCCATTCCTGTATAGCCAACTTAATTCATAGTGCCCTCCACTTCCTTATCGCTGCCCATTCATCAGCTTCAGAGGGGTCATCAGCCGCCACCACCAGCGCCCGGACTCCAAAGAGGAGATATCTATCTTGCAGCGGCTCAGAGCAAATTCTCCTCGACCTCAATCTCCTTCGAAGACTCGTCACATGCTGACTAAAAAACTTGTGTATCCTCCAATGTGTTGAACAGTATTGTTTATTTCACCCAGTCGTGTCTCCTGATTGAAATGTACAGTAAAACCAAAAGCAAGAATGAATACGAACAAGTAATCAAAGCCTGATTAACATAGTAATAATAATTGTGTACCCTTTTCATTCAAAATCATGAACATCAGGGGTGTAGTTTATTTTAGACAAATAATACAGTGACCTCCTGTGGTAAATACAGTGGTTGAAAATGAAATAATTACCGGGTAATGCATGCCTTTTTCAAAATGTATTTTATTCTTTGCTTATTATAGAGTTGGACTTTCACATTTCTATGAAAATTCTTCAGGCCCCTTTGACATAAGCAATGCTCACTGCAGGATCAAGTAGGTGATCCAACTGCAACTCTCTGGACCTCATCCAACTCACACAGTTCAAGATTAAAATTTACCGGCATGGTTTTCTTTCCGTACAAAAAGTGTGATGATGGACCGGACACAATAGATACCAGCCATTGACTCTCACACCAACCCCCATTGCATTTGACTGGAGTTGCAAATGTCTTAATCCCCTACTGAGTGACATGTAAAATAAGTGTTTACTCAAAACTGCAAAGACGAGCTTGTATGTTAAAATGGCCGCAAGCATCTGACCTATTGTTAAGGCTTTGGTAGGAACTTAGGAAGGTATGGGCTCCACACATAGTTAGGAGATATTTAAAATAAGACAAAGAAGTGTACTTGAAAAGGGAATGTGAGACTGCTGGGTCTCCCTCAAAATAGAATTAGCTTTTTCTCCACGCTATTCTGCCAACAAACAAACCGTCAGATGCTAAACCTCCTAGGCGAAGGTAAAACTTACACCGTCATCCTTATCTTCTAAATGGGAAACATGATACTATCATTACATCTTAATTTTACTGGATTTGACTAAAATGCGATTCTGGCCTTCAGGGTGACTATTGAAGCAGATAAAAATCACAGTTAAAGCCCAGACACGAGTGGGTGTAATTGCCAAAGGAGAGGAATGAATGTTGATATCACAAAACTGGCGCTTAAGATCTTAACGCATAGCCATCCGTCACAAATTACATTTTGCATAAAAAAAAAAAAAATTCAGCATATATTTGAATGCTGGGTTCCTTTTAACAGTCACCCACACTTTGATGATCACGACTCGCACGTCTCGCCAAGGTGAATATTCACACTGAGGGATTTAATGCAGAACAAACAGAGAAATGATAAAAACAGCTGTCCACATATTGCCCGCCTTTACTGGATGGCATGCGGCAAATATGAAGCCAAAACAGATGAATCATGAAAAACAGAAAAATCTGATCAATGCCTTTGTGAGGAAGATAAAATAAAATAAAATGCTTACACACTGAAGCGGAGTGACGCCCATGGGCATTCAAGGTGTTTTTTGTGTGAGACTCCCTTCATGATTTATGTAGGTGCAGGCGTCTCCTCTGACCTTGAGAGCCGCTTCACTTTGTGCTGATGTACAGGTTAACCAGGAATTGTGGGAATTGGAGGTCCCTCGGAGGCAGCTGTTTTTTCCTTGACCCCACACAGGTTTTCTGTTGTGCTGCTATTGTGATCAATATCCACCTCAGTTCATGTGGATTTAAAACATTGAGGTTTGGATATTTCTTTCAACCCACCATGCATGAAAACCCCCAAATGTTTTGATATTTTTCCAGTGCAGAAAATTCAGTATAAAACATTCACTCTGCTTTCAAAATATAAAACTAAAATGTGTAAATTCTGGAAACTGCTGCTGTATAAGGATGATTTAATAATATGAAAAAAAATTCTTTGCAAATAAAACCCCCATATTTTCTCTTGATAAAATCTCCTCTCTCTACGAGTTAACTCTAATTAGAGCTTAATGGTCATTCATCATTTTTTCCCATCATCCAACATCTCTTTTCTGTCATCAAAAAGATTAATGTTAATCAACTTTAGCCAACTTTCAGAAATTCTTTGGAAAACCCTGAGGGGGATGTTCAAAGCTACTAAATCAGTGTATTCTTCCAAAGATTTTAAATATTCAGATGAATCCCTGAGGCGTTGACGCAATAAAAGCTTATTTACCGGGGCATAGCGTACTCACCTTGCATCTTAATGCACCAGCAGAGTGAGAAGATGAATAACGTGATTACATCTGTATCATGTTCACTGTAGATCAATCTGTCACTCTGCCATGGTTAGTTATTCAATATTGTCCTTGGCCTTAAACTCCAACAAGTGAGATTTATGCTGTCATTTGGAGCTTGAGGAGAAATATCGAGCAGCGCAGTGGAAGCCAGAGCTGTGCTATTCAGGCATTACCTGATTTGAATTCACCATTTAGCACACATAATTTACAAAGGTGTGTTTTTTTTTTTTTTTTAATTTATTTATTTAAAAGCAAATATAGGTCATGTGAAGAAAGCTGATTTGCTCTGGCGAAGCCTGACGAGACAAGCCGGAAGATGAAGAAGAAGAATCACAGGTCATGAGAAAATCTATGATTGTGAGCAAAAAAACCGAAAATGGAAACGATGTTTTTTCAGTGTCATCAGTGCAATATTTTAGGAAAACATTTGTGTCAAAAAACTTTTTTCAGTGTCTTTCAATGCTGTTGTTTTCCCACACACATACAGTATACAGCACACACACACATTCCCAAGCGCTACCCACACACATTTTTCTATTTGTGCTGGTGATGGTTGCAGGCAGTAAAGGGGTCAGTTTATGTTAAAGGTTGTCGCAGGATGAGCAAAAGCTTACTCATCAATGAATTATCACTCGTCTTAAATTGTATTAAGTTTTCTGTTTCTCAATCTCACTACATCTGCTAAAACATGATTGGCTGACCTTGTTGTGACTACAGGATGCAAAGAATCCTCCAACGCCACACAGGAACAGAAAATAACAAGTTTACCTTATTATTGAACGCATTGTTGTGTGCATTCCCCAACAATACGTTCAAGAAAAGCCTACATTTACTTCAAATGTAGTCAACATGACTGTATTTGTGAAGCAAAGGAGCATTTTACATTTACCGAGCTGTAATTTGGCATAATCAGGTTATAATTGGAATGATTAAGAGGCAGAGCCAATTTAATTAAAGTGAAGTCAGCCTCACATTACCGAGTGCATGTGCTTTTTTCCCCCTCTCCCTGGTTCTGACTTCAGATGCTCGGGCAGGTTTACTGTCATCCTCACATTGCTGATTCATTTTTTGGACATGGGATAATGCAGAAAAAGTTTTATAAATCCTCTTAGATGCTGCAGAACAAAGCTGAAGGAAAATGTAATTCAATGTGGCATTATTAGTTAGAGGTTTTGTCTTTGCATCTGTGGACATGTGGATGAGACGGAGGAGGGGTTACAGAGAGAACAGAGAGATGGCGAGAGAGGAGTCAGTCATGTTTGATAAAATCAACCGGCTCTACACCTGCTCTTGATCACGCCAGAGATTAGATTTAGTAATTTGTTGTTGTATCCCACACGAGAAATGCTATCTCATGTAATTTAGAGCAATGGGGGGATTTACTTTCTATTATTTCCCCTTCCCCCTTCTTGCCTGCCTCTCTCTCTCGGCCTTTTTGCCACACACTTGTGGGCAAATCGCTCATCAGAGTAACTCGACACCTCCCACAATGACAAGCGGTCACTTAAAAAGGCCATCCTGTCAGGCGGGCAGCACGGCAGTAGATGCTTCAGACACCGATGAGGGGAAAATATACTCAAGGTCAAGGGGATAAATGAGATGAACAGGAAGGAATGAAGATGAAGGGGAAGCAGATGAAGACTCCTTTGAGGGAAGAGACTGAAGGTCCCTTACTATTTGTCACCGTGTAAAGCCTCACTATGTTTTTGGTCATTTTATAATAATCCACGCATCAGTGAAAAGGTTCGTGTTGAACATGTCGGTCCTCTGCGATTAAACGTCGCTGGAATATCACTATAATTAATCATGTCACGGCATTCATTCAGTTATTAAGCAAAACCTTCCATTCATCCCCCCGAAGACCAAGAACATTCAGTGAAATGTAAATCCATCCATCCATCCATCCGTCCATCCGTCCATCCATCCATCCTCCACCGTGTCACGGAGGCAACCGTCTCAGCAGGGATTTCCAAACACCTCCTCCAACTCTTCCGGGGGGGGACCTGCCATTAAGCTCCTGGTAGGGTCTCACATGGCAAACAGGTCCTGGGTGACATGTCAGACTAAGAGCAGTTCAAAAGCCCTTATGAAAGAACCAAAAGCAAGGACCCTACCGTCGCCTGGTATGGCGCAAACCGGGGCCCCACCCTTCTGGTTCTGGGCTGGTGGCCCTCAGCCAGGAAGGTCGATGTGGGTAAACCAATAAAAGATTGTAATAATTACACACAAATATGTCCTATATAGTGAATGTTAACTGTACTTATTTGTGCCTGTCTAGAATGCAATGCAACTTATTTTAAGCACAGGAAACTATACCTACGCATTGCACGATGAGCGATAGCCGCTAAGCTACTCTATGTGTTTGTTTGAACGCAGAGATATTTGAAACCAATTATTTAGGCAGCCAGGGAGGGAGATGAACACACAATAACCTGACAATATCAATTATATATTCATGAATATATTAGTAGAATATGTTTTCAGTAATTATACAGGCTATTATTTTAGTTCAGCATTTTTCTACTACTATAAATTGGATGAACCCGCAGATGAATGTCAATCAAACTAAAGCTTCGTGGAGCTGCTGTCAATTAAGTGGAACAAAGACAAGAGAAAGAATGTTTCCTCAGATTTACCGTTGTTTCAGCCATTTGTTGTCCACTTTCTCTTCTCTGTACTTCTTTCCATTATTCATGTGAGACAATAGCGTCCATCAATACCATCCTCAAAAGTCGAGGTGATTTAGGACTGGCATCAATGGGTGCACTTAATTTTGTCTCGTTGCCAGTTTGAACACAGTTCACCTCTAAAGAAGAGCATGTAGCGTGGATCTGGGACGCAGCTGAAGGGTGACGCTCGTCAAATTTGGAGAAGTGCTGAATTAATCAACCAGGAAAAACTGCTGCTGCAAAAGAAAAAGAAAATAAAAGTTTCCGTTCTTAAATATTACTTTTTTTAAAACTTCAAATTGACACAGTTTTCTCCTTGAAAACTTTCAAGGAGTTTATTTTTTTTAAACTTCAAATGTTAAACTTTGGAACTCGGAATGCTAAACGCTATACTGTGGTGGGCGGAGACCTTCGCGTTGCACCCAAGTAGCACAATGCATGTGGGGCTTCGCCATATGAATTCAATTTTCATTACCCCTGTTATAAATGCGGTGTGAATCCTGGGAGGCCGTGGCAGCAGAAAATAAATCTGATACATGAATAAACGATGTCCCCGGGGAAGGCAGGCTCCTCCTTTGTGAGGAAGATTGACTCCTCCAAGATGGGACACATCAGCCACCAGCAACAGAAACAGAAATAGAAAATGCCAACAGAAAGACGCTTGCTCACAGACTCTCTGTTCAGCACCCCAACCAATCTCAAAGCCGGATATAATAATAATAATACATATTCTATGCAGTGTGACTGCAAGTCATCAAATTCTCCCAGAGGTCAGCACTTTTGTATTTTCCCCCCACTATGAGAATGTAATTAAACTGCGACTCAGAAACTTACTGCTCTGCACTCATGAAACCTTCTTGCTGCGAGGCGACAGCGCTAACCACTTCTACATATAATTTCACCTCATGTAACCAGCTGGTATAATGCATTTGATAACTCACGCAGACTTTGCAGCTGGATGTCTCTCTATCCTGAAACCTTGAAATCGGCATGGTGTTCCACCTCACACTGTGGACTCCTTGGTGTTTGTTCTGCTATCTGTAATGTCTATGTTGGATAAAATGCTGTTAATAAAACCACACTGTTCCCTTTCTTTTTGCTGTCCGTGCATTAGGCCTTACTGCTGAGATTTTTTGCTTTGAGCCCATTTAATCACATCACAAAGACAATTTACTCCTTCTTGCTCTCACCTATTTTTTTTTTTAATTCCCATTAAACCCTAGACAACAATGTTTTTTCTCAGCAACTTCTGCCTGCACTGAAGTAATAGGTTGGTGTACAGCTGTATGGATGCACATGTGAACACAGCTGGTGGTGTGATGTCGGCTGCCAGGTGGACATACTGTGGTTTTATACATAAAGTCAGTGGACTGTAAACTAGGCCTACATGGTGTCTCCTGCATGCAATTGCTTACGTTGCCTAGCAACAACATAGGTGATCCTATCACATCTGGAAAGAAAGGTATATCAGTAGCCTAGACAGATAATGCCATCAATTATTATTAAGGTCCCATTTGAAGAATTATTATTACCGCACGCCATCATCTCATTAATCTATGCTGCTGCTGCAAACCCAGTAACAGGCATAAATAATCTCCATTAATTCAATCTCTAGGGAACAAACAGTCAATTTACAAATTGGTCCATGCTTCCGTGGTGAATCTCACCGAGGGTTATTAGCTCGATCACTGAATTCAACCTTCTTCACCCCCCAATCTGGCGTCACAGCAGATGGGTGGAGGTCTGTGATCTGTTAAGGCAATTTTGTGCATGGTTGCCATGGCCTGTCCTGGTGTGACATCTCCTGCTGCTAGTCAGGCTGTACCTTGACCTTCACACTGGGCTGCCTCGGAAATGCACACACACACACACCCACACACACCTACACACACACACACATTACACTCTTGCAATCCATTGGGAAAAGGGACAAGTTAAACTGGGAGTGCAGTTTTGGTGTTATGTGTTATTTAATGCCCAGCTAGAGCAGGAAACTAACTGGCAGGCTGTTGAAACAAGGGTCAAATGTGGCACCCAAAATTAGGGTCCACTTGGTGTATTGGTATTAATGAGTCGTCCCTCGTTTATCGTGGGTGTTGCGTTCCAGGACCCCCTGCGACAGATGAAAATCCACAAAGTAGCCACACCATATTTATTTTACTTGTATTTTTAGCTTAATGACCCCCCCCCCCCCCCCCCCCCCCTTCTACTGTATGACCCTTTCCCACACACCTACAAACACTTTTTTACAGTATTCTAATAAGTATCAGTAATAACAGTAATATTTTTATGCTCTTAAACACTGTCAATGCTACCTGCACTCTTAATCCCTGCATATGAGTTGTAATACGTGTTTAAATTTGAACTAAAATAATATATTTTTACTTTTTTATTCTTCTTTGTCTAGAAAGTATTTATTTCATAAAAACAATAATGAACATAATGTACAAATGTATACATATCGCAGAATCCCGCTCTATATAAATAAATGTGCTCACGAGAAGCAGTGATGCCGCGGAAGGTGAGCTGCGATATAGCGAGGGACGACTGCACATGTGAAGCGATTTCGACTTTGGAACATGCAACCCCCCCCTGCCAATCCACAACCCAATTCCTATTTGTCGGGTTAGTGCAGGAGGACAGGCCATAAACCCAAAGAGACACTTTCTCTGTGGGGAGAAATCTTCCCTCATTACCAGCAGGATTGACACTAGGTTTGGCCTGTCCAGAGGGAGGCCTAAGCCAATAAGAGCGTAATTGAAAGAGGCGCTTGACTTCCCGTCTGTAACAGTTTACAGGCCAGCCCTGATGTACCTCTAGGAGCATGATGTTTAGAAAACAGATGGGCAAAGACAAACAATGTGAAAGTTGCCTCAAAATTACCCGGAAATAATAAAAAAAAATTATTCAGAGAAAGAGAGAGAGAGAGAGGGAAGGCATCTTTATCACTTTCGTAGAAGCGATAGCTCCCCTCAAACCCATGCCGATGTATCAAGCTGATATATGATTGACATTTTCTTTCCTTTTCCAAATGACTGCGCTTCTTAAAGCGCTGCACACACTTCTTAAAAAACATATACCAAGTACAAACAGAGGCGTTTCATAGCTTTTCAATATCCACAGAGCAGCTGTGGTCCTAAGCGTCAACCGCTGAAGCGAGAGTGTGGAGAGTTAGAGACTGTGTAGTCTCTTGTCTTACTAAGGTGTGTGTTGAGTCCCAGCGGCTAGACTTGTTACGGAGATGACAGCATGTTTTGTTTCACTACACAACCCTCGCACTGACAGTCTGAAAGCCTGGAGCCAAACAAACAGAGGCAGCCGCAATGCCAATGCCAGGTATCTCAAGATCTCCCACTCTTTCTGTCTCCCTCTCACACACAAACACACACATAAATATATATGCATGAAAGAAAGAAACATAACCACGCAAACACATTTCGATGTTCTACAAAACATCTGCATGGCTGCAGCACTTTTGAGTATTCCTCCTCATTTTATGCAACAAAACCTTTAAATGATGTGATTAAATAATCTCCATCTACTCATTCAGGAGCGATCGTATGAAATCAAGCAGTGAATTGCTTCCTGAACAGCTTCTACAAGTCGGCACAGATGAGCAGATGCAGGTTTATGCACCTTTTAAAGAACTAGACGCACCTGCGGGGCATCAATAATTCAAGCGTGCACTTCAACCCCAGGTATGGGAACGAGGCAAGAGAACTCGCACAGCTCTCCTCTGATTGACGCAACACTCAGCATGATCAAGAGACCGAGCTGCCAGAGTGAACGCACTTTACCAAAGAACAGAATGTTATTCTAAAAGTTGCAGAGCTCTACCCAGAAGCTCCTCAAAGTGCAGCTCTCTGCTATTGCAATAATGCAGTTCTTCTGAGGCGTTCCACTCAGAGGAAGGGAGGCAGCAAGTTAAAGGTTACACAAGGGGAAGTAAAGTTTGCAGAACTAATACATTCCAATGTTGTGAAGAGGGATTTTTCGTTTTCTTTTTTTTACAGCGTGTCCTAATTGAAGATTAATATATTTTATGCAAACTATTTGAGGATGCAAATACAGGGGCTCGTCGACTTATGACCGACGCGGCTTACGACAGTTTGACTATACGACCGCATTCTGTTGTTGTTTTTTTGTGTCTGTTTACGACGTGTTTTTACGACACGCAGGAAAGCAAGCGAGCGAATTGAGTGTACGACAGTTTCTGAGGTCTCACCCACGATGTCTACCGAAAGGAAATAGTCTCTCTCTACTCATTTACAGTATCATGACGCAGCATAATATACTTACAGTAATTGTACATGTCGGCTTACGACAAAACCCTCGGAACAAATTGCGGTCGTAAGTCGACGACCCCCTATCTGGCCCTCGTGACTTCCAGATAAGGCTCGAGAGCATAATGTCACGTTTGGAAGCTGTACTTCTTATGCAAAAACTATAAATGCAATCATATGAGAAGGCACATGAACGTGTGTGAGACGTGTGAGATGCGGTTTCTCACACATGAGGCGCGCTCGATCAACAGTTGCATGATGAAAGAGTTTTCTTTCCGTTCCCGCGATCTCATTCCTTTGACCGAGCCTTTCCTCCCCTCTGACTAACAGCGTCGCCGTAACAATAGCAGCTGCAGAGGAGGAGAATTAAATATTGATAGCATCGCATAATGAAGTCTTAATAAGAAGGATCCGGTCCAAACAATGAAAGAGGGATAGTCGTTCAGGGGTGGAGAAAGGTGTGACGCCCAGTGCAACATCCCTCTTGCTATTATATAAGGTCAACTCAATTATGTGGCAACAACAGGCAATTTATTAAATTGGCAAACTTAATAAACACAGGGAATGATGCTCCTGCCAGCGTCTGATCTATATTAAAAAAAAAAATTGATCTTGCAATTTATATTACGGACCCGACCCGGACAGTCATTTCTGACAGCAGGCAACAGGTAATGATCTACAGATTAAATGAGGCTGCCAAAGTGAAATAAAAAAGACAGACGAAGCTTGTAGGGGAGTTGGGAAATGGGAGGGGTTCTATTTAGCAACTTCTATTTCCACATTCGCTCAGAAAACAAAGGGAACAACAAAAGAAAAGTACCTCTTGAATTACTGGGGGAGCTGGCACACTTGTTTTCTGCAGTCTGTGTTGGAATAAAGGATTTGTCTGCAAATAATTTATTCCAGCACTCCCTTTGCCATTTCCCTCTCCTTCCCCCCAGTGATACACGGAGGATTTTTGTGGTAGAATTCCAAATGATAAATAGCGCACATTTATAAGAAAGTTGAGAGGGTGTATTTTAAAACACAGAAAGATACTGCATGATGCCTTTATTCACGTCCCTATGGGCGCCACAGCAACTGGGGATATGTTATGTAAAAGTGGTCAAAGCCATGCTAATGTGATTGTGAATGTATGACTTCATCATCTGTGCACCACACAGGTGTTGCATTGCGGAAAGGGCGCTTCGATTCATATGTCACCCTCAGCTAAAGGAGTCGGACCGAAATCAGGTCATTTTAAAATAATAACCTCGCTTAATGCTAATGGTTACAAATGTGAAAAAGAAAGGCTTTGTGTAAAAACAAAACAGAAAAAACCTCACCAGCAGACGATGTGGGAACAAGTTACAGATGAAATGCATTTTTAAATGTGATTAACTCGAGCAATTACAATTTGTGCTTTTACATTTTTCCGCTGCTCTAGCCTTTAAATCGAGCTATTTTGGAGCATAATGTTACAGCGTAATGCTTGTGGGAATGGGCTTGTCACCAACAGGGATGCTGTTGAAATGATGCATGTGGGTGTACACTTGGTGTATTGCTGTCTTCGCCTGGAGCAAGCGATGAGAATATCAGAATAAAGAGATGTCTCAGAACATTTTTTTTCTTCTCTCGTTCCACACTGACAAATACATACCAGAAGAAGGAATGACGAAACCAACCGCATGCAGGGAAACATACCCAATAGGCTGTGTGCATGTTAATACATAATATGATATTTAAATATGTATAATATATAATACTGCAGGATTATTGTGTCTTCTTTCGTATCTCCAGTTTTCTATCATAATGGGACAAAAACCGGCTGTTGTAAAACAGTATCACACCACTGGAGTCCTTGGTGAGCTCTGATCCGGTAGAGAAGCTGCACAGACAAAAATAAATGACTCATTGAAGGGCTATAAAGCATTGTGACACACATGGCTGTCGTAAACCAAGCATCCGTCCTGGGTGAGAAGTCACTGGGAGAGATACGGAAGTGTCTGCGCACTGGTAGCAAATGTAAAAGACATAATAGTCTGTTAAAACATGCAGTGAAAAGAAATGCCGGGGCGTCTGAATTGGAATAGATGTCAGACATGGCTAGTGGAGAGTTGTGTGACATGCCTCAGTATGACCGCATTGTCCTCCAGTCAGACGGCATGAGGATGCATAAATGAATGGCGTGATGACAATACAGTTTTTCATATCACGCCACACTCAGTGGAGTACTTTTTACTTTTTGGGCACATCAGCAGTCTAATGGATATAAAATTGAGCACTTGACAAGTTCAACAGTTTGAATTTTAGCTGAAAGAAAATCTGCCCGTGAGAGCCTAATAAGATGTTCTCCCAGCTCTTTTGACAACAAAGTGCCCCTTGATAAACAAGTGCCCGTCATCGAAGAATAGCCCCCAATTGGTGCAATTAAACCACTCATTAACACAAGATAGAAGGCCAGACAGAAACTGCTCTTCCTCGTTCAGCTGTGTAAATGATTAGTCAGGTTTAAAAAAAATACACAAAGCAGTGCCATGATAAAGAAAGACAGGAAGTTCATTCAGTGTCCATGGGAGTTTAAATTGAGTCAGTGACACAAATGCCCTCCTGTCAAATATACCTGCCAAAAGCTGTTGCTCTATGAGCAAACCAAGGAAACTTATGAGCCAATACGTTTGCTCCCTGGCCATCAGCAAGTTCACCTGCAAAGAGGAGCCTTCTCTAATCTGCATTTGTTTATTTATGATGAACAAACCGATGCCAAGGCAACGGTGCCAGCGAGTGATTTTAAATCGCAAGGGGGCGTTCCGCAAGCACAAAAGCTGTGATGTATAACAGGCTGGCCAGCCGATGTTCGGTGGCTCATAACAGAAATCAATAAATGTGTATGGAATCAGACACTGGAAACTTGAAACTTCTACTAATACTACTACAACTTCATTGTATTGTAAATAATCAATACAGTGAAGCCAGTCTGTTGACTGTAGATTTAATGCTTGGAATGATTTGTATATTTTGGACTCCACAGTTAAGATTCTGCAAAAGCAGAAGAAACTGAATGACTCAAGCCAATATTTTCACCTTTATTCCAAATATGGGTTATCGGCTCGTTGACAACTAGCAATCGGTATCGGAATTCATGTTACTACTGGCAATCTGCAGAAAATGAGCTGTGCAGTGCAGCGACCTGGATTAATAGAAACTTTTCTCATCTAACTTTGATGCTATCTGCCACACCTTTAGTCGTTTAATCTGGTGGCACCGCTTTAAATATTCATGACTCTGGTCTTTTGTCACAAGCATCAGGAAATCCCCAGTGATTCCTTTCCCCCCGCTTTTGTTCTGTGAATAGAGTCGATTCATGTCCCTTGGTAGTTACGAATGACTCCATTTCTTGTTGCCGTGCCTCCTCCTCTTAGCGCCATCATTTTCCTGTCTTTCATGAGGAGCCTATGAGCAATGGTATAATGAAGATATGGGATTCTCTAAAAGCACTTACTAGTAAATGAAGAGTTATTTAGTATTTACTATCGCTATCTACCTCTGATGCAGGTTTGTTGCGCTAATGACATGCTCTTTTTATTTTATTTTATTTTTTATCACCGAGCATGACGCCATCTCTCTCCTGGTCTTACTATCTACCCAATTTCAATTATTCCTTGCAGTAAAGTCCTCTTTTACAGGACTGGTGCCGAGCTCACACAATAGAGGATATTTCACATTACCTGAAATTCCTTCGGAGCCACAGAGCAGCTACAGCCTGGATGACAAAAGAATATTTTACCTAACAGATCAGCATTTGCTGAATTTCAAATGTAACTCAGTTTCAGGAATCTATTATCTGTTATCTTATTTATTTTGGCTCAGTACTTCACGCCATCAAGTCAATAGTGAGCATTTTGCCATCCATTCTCATTGGTTGTTTTTTTCAATTTCACCCCGAACTGACAATTTAATCATAATTCCCATTTTTCCCATCAACCAATGCGTTTAAAGAGTTTAAACCCACACAACAGCAGCCTCCCTCACCATAATGTGCTTTTTTACGCTATTGTCATCTCACCAGTTAAGTGCTCCAACTAATTTGCATGAAGGTTAGTGTGTCACTTGGGGGGCTGTGCAAACACTCTTCACCATTGAATGGGGGTGTGAATATGACATTTTGTTCTCATTTGTTTGCATTGTGATAATTTTGCATATGAGCAATTACAGCATCCGACTGTAGGAAAACCTCGCTGCGGCTCAAAACAGTTTTTCCAGCCTAATACAACACAGGATCAGTTATGAGCTCCCTCCTCCCTGACTCCTGCTTCCATTTCACAGGTGGGCTCCCCCTACAGCGGAGGCCGTGCTTGTTTTATACGAACACACCACTGACCCCGCTGACCACAAATCATGTTGAAAGTGAAGTGAGAGAGTCGTCTAAACCTACATCTCGGCAGAGGAAAGTACCTTTTAAGATCCGTCAAAGCCTTTGCTAATAGGGGCGATCCATCCTGGGCTTTCAGAATGTCACAACCCTGTCTCGTTCATTTGCATAACCTCTAAAGCATCCCAGAGAGTGTGCAGCGCATTGATTTACCCACTGGCTTGGGAGATGCTTCTCTTGTTGACACAGTCATCTAAGCGAGTGTGACTGTGGCACTCCTTAATCCACTAAACTGTGTGGAGAATAAGTACACTGCTGCAGTTTTACAACCGCATCATGAGTCATTGCCCCACACTCGGGCTCCCTAAGCTGCTGACTACTCTTGTGTAAATATTATTATTTGATCTTTGATAAATCATGAATATGTCTTGTTGCATCTCTCTGGAATGTTCAGTGCTCGGGCATGAAAGTCTGAACTGCGAATAGCTTTGAGACTTTGGGATCCAAGCTCAGTAATTTGTACGTCCATTAATGGAATATTTCCAAAAAACACTAGAGTGGGTTTAAGTGCGTTAAATATTATGTCTGTTTAAAAATAAAATAAAAAATGCAGTAGACTGATGGAAAGTGATTCAAAACGAAAGTAATTAACATGAATTTGCTCTTTTCTCTATTTGGACTGCTGGATTGAGCCAATGCCTGGCTCCAAGGTCAAAATCAGAATTTGAACACCAAGTTTTGAGTCAACATGGAAAAGATGAAGAGAACAGGGAGAACATTTGGGCAAATTAGAGCAATCGTTGCATGATTTTATTCACGTTGACAATTCTTTTAATTTTCAAAAAGCTTTTTATAAACAACTGCAGACTAAATCCTGTCAGGTCAAATCAGGTCTTTTCCCCCCCTGCCTCTTCAGCTGTTTCTTTTTGTATTTCATTGCTGAGTCAATAATTATGGTCTATAAAAGGTGACAAGAGACCAAATTTGGTCTTCACAGAAAATAAACCCTCTCTGCAGGAATCGTGAAATCTGATTCAAGTCTTATCTATAGCTATACAACTCAACCGTAATGACACTGATTGTATTTCAAGAGCTTTATTGTCACTCCTTCATGCATAACACATAAAAGACCGGAGAATAACCCTGCAGAGAGGGAGCTAGACAATATTGTTACCTTGACAAATATACTTGCTCTTAGGAATGCTTCTGCCTTACAACTCTGACATGCATCATAAAATCAGCCCGAGTTAGAAAATCCATGTTTCTGGTTTCTTTCTCGGTGCCCTGAAGTCTTAGAAAATAATGTTATCTTTGCGTTTGAAGTCACACATGAATGCTGCACTGACAGAACACACAAATCAGATTTGATTACCAAATGGAGAGTTGGATTTGATGTTCTAAATTCACCTCCACTGTGTGAGCTTTGCATAATGCTTAACTGCAAAAGAAGGGCGCATTAGTTTGAACATGAGGAGACTTTAGCAAAGAATCATCTCTTTCATTTTTTTATTAAAAGTTAAAAAAAACTCTTTTTTTTAGCTGACCAAAGACCAGTTTTTTGATCCAGACCTTTGTCCAGGAAAGTACAGTTCTGGTCTGGATCAAACTGAAGAGGCCAAATGTCCTTACCAAATGAGAGAAGTGTCAAAGAACACTTAGATGGTGCAGAGGGAAGCTCTTGCAGTTTGTATATTGTGATTTGATGTAGCCTGAAGTTGACTACCGGAAGTTTAATATATACTGCATTTTTCCAATACCATGAAAAGTCTCCTTCCTGGTTTTTCAACTGCTTGAAAAGTTGAAGTGGCTACCCCCCCAATGCCCCTCTAACAACCCTGCCTGTATTTAACTGCACTGTTTGCAGTGGAAATGCAAAACAGATCCAAGCTTTGTAGATATGGCTTCCAAACGTATTGCACTGAAGACTCTGGGGAGGAAAAAAAGGCTTTAGATAAAATCACCTCGAGGTGAGCCTCCCTGCCCAGAGAAGCCACAACAATGAGAATTCTATTAAAGAATCATGTTTTCTGGTCTTTCAACACCATCAGGATGTTGTTTCTGGCAGAGACAAGAACCAATGTATTGACACATTCCCCTGCAAAATGAAAAGCATTTTAAATCACCGAATTTGTTCCACTTCATCACTTCTTATTATCATATTACAAGCCGTCATTCCTGAGCGCGTCAGCTCGTCAGCGGTGATCATTTTGTTTTCTGCCATCAGCAAACGTTGTTGGCAGGTGAGTCTCCAGCATGATTAGTGTTTCGGGATGCATCCTGTTTTAAATTGTGTGGGTTTTTCACCGACAGGAAACACAACAGAGGCTACAGTAAGATAATGGAGCGGCAAAGTGCAGCATAAAGAAGAAGCATTTGAAGAACTTGTCTCAGACAGGACACCAGCAAGGCATCATTTATCAACACCTCCATCTGCCAAGTTATTAATCCCACAAGAAAGCGTTTTCACAGATAGCGATCACAATGACACGACAGTCTGGTCAAAGGAAATTAGAAAAGACACTCTGCTGGAAAGTTCAGTAAGTAAATCTGGCTTTTTGGCTTTACCTTGAAGAAAAAGTATTTTTCCTATAAGCTTTTATTTTTGTCAACGACAGCTCAGTCGCAACACTTAATGTCCGCATTGCAAACTGCAATGAAGACTTTTGACAATAACCTAACCATGCAATTCATTCTGCACGTCTCCATAACAATAAACCATTAGCATACACAATTGTGATGTATAATACTGAAATAAAATAGTGGCATATTTCATTTGCTTGGGGCAGCGGATCGATTGCGAGAGAGAGAGAGAAAGAGATTCATAAGGGGAAGGCGCTGGTCGGAGGTTTAAATGATGAAAATCAATTAAAGAAAAAACAACTGGGCAGATTATAGAGGTTATTAGGATGTGGAAAACGACGGGCTCCGTCCTTTCAGTACACATGGGAATATGGCAGGGGGCAAATGCTTGCAAAACACCTTAATGTCCAGTGCTGCGATTCATTTGCCGTACAGTAGGTTGTCCGCCATTCTTTTTCATGCAGTAGAGGGTGGTGTAATGTGAAGCCTCAAGGTTAGCAAAGCAAGATTGTGAGCAGGAGGTCACTTAATTAAACCTCTCTGGGTTCAGGAAGGCAGGGAATAATCTCCTGCCCCCCAAATACTAATTAGGTGCCCTTGAGCAAGGTCTTCAACCCCCCCAAGCTGGTCCAACTCATCTACTCAAGGGTACGGCGCATGAAGCTTCTCCCCAGGTCCTATCTGTGCGATGTGTGAAACTCAGTCCCCTGATTTCTCTGGGTAAATAAATAGATTTTAAGAAAATGACAGCAGCACAAAAAAATATTGGCTCCATTGTTGAACGCAAACAGCGCTGGTTTGGAAGAAATGCAATCAGAATCACAAACAATGGTGGGATATTAAAAAGCGAGCGCTGCTTTTGCCTTTCTTTATCTTTAAGAAAACATACATGCAGGGGCTGTCTGCAGATTAATTAAAAGCTTATGGAGTTGTGATTAAAATATGCACGGGGAGGAATTCCAACAAATAAAACGGACGGCTGGACCTTTTCAAGAAGATTCATCCGCTTTGAGGGAGTTATTTAACAGACAGGTGAAAATGGAGATAGCTGCAAAAAAAAACTACAATTAATCTTCTCACTGAATAAAAAGGTTTATAGTTTAATATACATTCTGCATGAACACAACAAAAGTGCCAATTGCTTTTGCAGAAAATATGCAAACTGTCCACTTAACTGTTAAATTATTATCCAAACGCTATATCTTTGAAAAAGGCAATCTTTGTTCTGAAACATGGTAGAGAATATCACACGTGGAACCAATGATAACATTTCAGATTAGTTGCACGTCAATAGGATTTTTTTCTTTCAGAGACATTTCACAATTGAGAGTCCTGGTTGAGAATTTCCATACTGTCCTTAACAGGTATCTTTTGTACATCTGATAGCGAGTAAGTGGCGACATACGCTGAATCAATAATGAGTGGAACTGGCACTCACCCGTGGGGCCAGGTGGAACTCATGTCATTTAACAACAATCAATTAAATTAGCATGATTACAGTAGCTGTAGCATAGCATTGCTGGCCAACCACCATCAAGCCAAGGATCAGGACAAGTTTGATTGTTGGGTCGAGGCGAGTTCATGCATTTCATAACAAGATCCTCTGTGGATTATGGCTTTACCATAAAAGAATCATCAAATCCTTTGATGAAATTGCAACAGCCTTGCACAGCTGGCTGTGGTGGCAGGAGTGGTCATCGGGGTGGGGATGTGGGGGGGTTGGGGTGGCAGGGATGAAGCGGGGGTGGGGGGGGACTCTGAGCTGAAAACACACCTCAGAGAAATCCATCTGTTCCCTTCATCAAGTCCTGATGGGCATGAATCCCTGTGCCAGGATCCTGCTGGCTGCCACTATTAGTGGAAAACACACACAGATTCACACTCCTACAGTAAGCATCACATGGCGACACAAGCACAAGCAAACATAAAAGCTCATTTACTGTACACAGATACACAGACGCCCTGCCGCTGGAATGGAAAATTTCACTCAGGGTCCAGCTTGATGGCAAATTTATGTAAGGACTAATTTTCCTACATCTCCATCTTTACTTTGATCAAGTGACCTAAAGACAAGCACGGCTGCCGCAACCCCGCACAGGAGGTAGCATCCGGCCTCCCAGCAGACAATGAAGAACCATTTGCTTCTGATGCAGCTTTGCCATGGTGCTGCAATGGCAATTCACCCAAATGAGAAAGCTTGAGATGATTCAGAGATGACAAGCAAAACTCCGCCTGTCATCTCTGGTGGAGGGAACACTTTCTGCCTCATCTTTAGTGGCTAAGAGGATCTGTCTCAGTGAGGTGCCTTTTGCTGCGAGTTTAAATCAGTGTTGACAACAGAGTACCTCCCTGGATTAGATCTCCAGTTTCATTACGACGGCCCTGATAGCATCTCCCGTGGAATTGATAGAAGGTGGCTTATTATTTTACACTAAAATGTTTCCCCTCCTTGCTGGAGTGGAATTCATTTCAAAGTTAAAAGAGACGTGTTGCCAGAATGTAGGACAGACCTAGATATTCCCTTTTGAAGCTAAGTGATGAAATGCTCCTTTTTAACTTACTTGTCAATCAGCATAAGTTGATGTCTCGTTTTTCAAAAGCACACACTGTCAGGGTGAATACCTTTGTGTTTATAGCTACGTGTTTGAAATATGTGGACACACACACACACACACCGCTTCAACACAGTACAATGAACGTACGTGCGCCCATGGAGTGTTAGATGGCTTATCCAGCCTCGCTGGTGTGATGACAAGTCGTCCCTTTATGACTCAAAGCACAAAGTTATTGCACTGATAAAAATGACAATTGCAAGAATTTTAAACCGATTGTCAAATATCCTTTTAGATAAAAAATAAATAAGTAATTCCTTCTATCATTTTCAGTTTAGAGTTTTTCAAACAATTTGGTGAGGAAAAGATGCTTGCTTAATGGCATTATACATAATGGATGTGTTAGTACAAACAAAAAGTGAGACTAAAAGTGCAATGTTTTAAATACACTTTTAGCCATATATAAATGAAAATACAATGAAGAATTCCATTGGCCAGCAGTGTGGCGTCTCACCTTAATGGCCGCATGCTACATACTGTACCAGGTAAAAGGCCTAAAGTGCAGCGGTTTGAGGAAATCAGTGAATTAATGAAGGTCGACCCCCTGAACCGTTCTGTAATTCACGGATTCAAAGCTCATTTGTGGGCTGTAATGGCAGGGATACCTGTCATAACACAAGTGTGACAGGGAAGCGCCTACGTCGGTTGGACCAACTCATGCTTGATAGTGCATTATCATTAGCAGGGAGCCACAGATTAATATTTCATTAGGACTATGGCTCGGCTGGGGCTTCCAGGCATACTAAGTGATGTGTTAGTCCATGCTTCACACCGATTACTCTCTCGCAGGGAGGGATGGGATACAAGAGATCTTATTATGATGGACAGAGCAGTGGAACAAGGTGTCGAGGAAAAAAGGAGATGTCCTTATTTAACGGTGAGTAAGCATGGCCAGCCAAACTGGTGTATCATAACTTTTCTGGGCATGGCCATAACAATCCATTATTGGGCTGCTGCGGATGGTGGGGAGGAGCACCAATCTGAAGGGGGTCACCCGTCATAGAGAGCAGCAATCCCTTTTGGATTAAAATCTGTGAAAAACAATGAAAGAACTGCTAATCCTGAATTTCCCCGAGGGTGAACACACAACATAAAAATAAAACAAGACAAATCATAAGCTTTGGTGATTATAAACTCCTGCACCAACTACTTACCTTTTTTTTTTTGGAGACTGTTGCGATTATGCAGCTGAAGGTCAGTCAAGTAATGCTAAACCTATTAGCTATTAGTTTTATGTGGAAATATTAAAGTTTTACATGGCTGCAGTTCTCTGGAGAAATGTTCAAGCAGATGGAGCGAGGGTTTAAACTCTAAACGTGATTAATGCACTTTCTTGGCAAAGCTGATTGCTACACTTTTCATGCATTATTGCCACCAACAAAAGAATAGCATTAACTGCAAAATGGCATGGATAGCAGAAACTGCAGAGTCGGATAAAACTGTAGAAAAGAATGCACATTATGTCCCCCACATTCTTGTGTATGCACAGCAAAAAAAAAAAAAAAAAAGCATAAAACAGGGCCAAAGCTTTTTGCTATATCTTTGCTGGAAGTCCTTTATGTAGAGGAGCATTATTGTTGTTTTGTAAATCTTTCTATGAATTTCTCCAATTTCCTTTGAAAGGCTGGTTTATTGTGACACTGATGGCGTCCGTAGGGTGCAGCTGAGATGTGTTCTGTGCATGTGGGTGGGGGTCAGGTAATACACGGAAGCCTTTTTTGTCCAGCATGTAAGGTGGAAAAAAAAAGCTAATTCCAAAACAGCAGCATGATAAAATGACAACAAAAAGAACCTTCCAATGTTGATGCGATCGCAATGAACGTCAAGAGCTGAAGCAATTCCCAACTGAAACAGCCGGCCCCTGCCTGCTGATCAAAAGGAATGAGTTGCCAGTGGCGACATAAAACAAAGGAGACAATGCAATAGCTTTAAAATAAAAAGTGAAAACTAGAAAAGCACTCGGAGAACGCAAACCTCCGCCAAACAGCTCAACCCCCTGATAACTGGAATTACACCATTTACATGGTGATGAAGTTTTTAAATACATCCACAGCTTTTCTACTTCAATGGTACAAACTTATAACGCACATTCATAATACACATTCATTCCATCTATAGGGCTGCGTGGCATCTTTGGTAGCTCGACTGATGCAAACACAAGCTACGGAACGCAGACAGCGGTTCTTTGATCTCGTGGTTTCTTGGCGGTACTCCTGGCGTCAGGCGACATCAGGAAAACTGCGACAAAACTTAAGCAAGTCCTTTCCTCTGCAAAGTGCTTGTATTATTTTTGACAGACTATATTTACACCCAAGTCTTCAAAGATGGCGTGTTTAAACCTCAAACTGTTTGAAATATCAAAGCACACTTTCTAAATGTCACTGTGGGCGATCTTCCTCTCTTTTGATGCTCTTTTCGTTCGGAACAGTAATGAGAGGTCTGAAGGTATTGCAGCGCTCTCATTTCAGAGGCAGTGTTCTAAACGTATGTCATTTCTCCCTCTTTTTGAATGCTCACTTTGAGGATATGGAACGGCAATCCTTATTTTCCTTAACCTGAATGCTTTTCATATTTAGAATGATGTAAATTCTTGGCTTACAGAGTAATTGTAGTTGTCGTTTCTTGTGAATTTCAAAAAGTCTCTCCCAGACATGTCTTTTACGGCAAATCATCGCGCATACAAGACTGGAGGATTCCGTTCCCTCTAAAGGAAGCTCATAACCCCGTTTATTTAGCAGATATTAGTGTAAAGGATGTCAATGAGGAATTGACACCTTTAAATCTCTTTTATCGCAATACGTTTTGCTGTCGCTCCGGGGCTGCTGCTGACAGACGGATCACAGTTATATAAAGCTGATGAGCTGAACAGCGGGGCGTTTCTGTAGAAATGCGAGCTGCACTAATGGCTGCCTTGACCCAACAGGGTGTATGGAGACACAAGGCAATCCATCCCAGAGCGATGCCAGCATTATATCATTTGGGGCTGAGACAACATGATTGCTACTCTGATGGTTATCTCTCTCACAGAACACTCCTGTCTCTTGCTCATTTATCAGTGTCTCCTCCAATAATTTATATTCTATACAGAGCTGATCCAACCCCCCCACCCTCGCAGAATATCTAATAGGCTTTAATTAAGCCTCCCTCATCTCCTCTTTACCCCTTTCCTGGCATCCGTTTGGGATGGCGAGCGCTGCAGATAAAAAACAGGGAGCTGATTGCTATGCAAACAATGACTTAAAGACCAGCTAATCATACCATCAATGGCATAATGAGCAGTTGCTGTGGAAATAAATATAACCCCTGTTTCCTCACCCAGAAAGGTAGGAGATTTCACTTTAATTGTCATGTCTCATTTTAAATTGGAAAATCCTATAATGTTGTCGGATGTGTCAGCCGAAGTCAGTACAATAAATAAGTCGGGAGGTCCAGGAAAATCAGCCACACAAATAATACTCCAGATGAGAATGAAGCAATGCAAATACACAAACAAATCCAAGTATATGAAGTATCAAATAACAGAGATGACTGGAGAACAAACAGATGAATGGCATACATGCACTATTCTCTGTGGTGTTATATCTGCCCCAGCATACTATGCATTATCAAAGCCAAGCTGACCTGCTCTGGATTCTTGTAATGCTGTATGAGCAAAAAAAAAAAGAAAAACCTCAGTCACAGGCCAGGGCAGCGGGTCATGTAGAACTGTGCTGCTGCCCTGGCCGAGCCTTCCCCTCAGTTTGACATTCAGCATGGTTCCCCCCCCCCATGCTCCCGACTCCTTGACCCTCTCGTATCCTTTCCCCCAGACATCTGGTGTCTCATTCTGACCTTGAGTTATTGAAGAAGACTTGCAGAATAACAGCAGGGAGGCATCCTCTGCTAACAACATCAATTTGTCATCTTCTAGTTGGACATGCCCAGAGAATGTGTGGGAAAGTTTAAATGATAATTAATTAATATGTAAATTAGGGAGTAATTAATTCACCTAAAGTGCATGTTTTTGGAGGCGGGAGGAAACCACGAACCCGGACACAAGGAGAACATGCAAACTCCGCACAGATAGGATTCAAACTCCGTACCTTCCTGCTGTGAGGCGATGGCGCTAACCATTACGCCAATTAAAAGTTTAATTGACTCTGTTAGTCTTCTAATCCGTATTACATTTGCTATTCTTCATTTTCTCACCTCCGACATTTTGGTTTATGTATTCCCGTTGGTAAAAATCACACAATTCACATTTAACCTGTCTCCAAATTACAATAGTTCATGTTTGTTTTTTTATCCTCTTGGCCCCCACCTGGCTTTGCCTGACAGCTGAATGGAAGTTATACCTGCATACCAACAGGTTTACCCATTTCATGCTCTTACAGAAAAAGGCAGCAGACGTGACATGTGGGGCTTTTCTCAAGCAACTTTTTCCTACATTAACACAAGCTCTTTCTACTTATTATCCCAAAGCCAGTTAAATTCCCAGGACAGTTCTATAACGCTTTCTGTGTTACTCTCTGCTTGGTTGATGTTATGGCTTCAAGAGGGCCCTCTGAAGTCCCATGCTCTTCAGAGCTGATGCAGTGCAGAGTTGAAACCATCAGGAAACAAAGGACTGAGGGAGCATAAGCTCCCATTTTCCAGAGCAAGTTAAAAGTAGTGCAACTCTTTCAAATGCTCAGAGGCCTATTTTAGATATAGCAAGCTTTTAATGTCTAATGCACACTGCTGGGCTCACTGACAATGTCGATGGTAAAAGATGAAGTTAAAAAAAAAAAGCAACAAACATGGAATGTTCCAGACTTTTAGAAAGAGAAATGTGCTGCCTGAATGATGCAAATGATGCAATTTGAGTGAAAGCACCAAAAAAAAGATCTACATACCTCACTCTCTGGTTTGCACTGGAATATTTCTTAAATAAATACAGCTTATTCTCATTTGACAAATTGTGTTGCTACACCAGAAAAAATATCTATTCATTTTCTATATGTGCTAAAGATAAAAGTGCCATGTAAGTACTGTACAGCAACATTCAGGGACTCTGCAGGCAAAAGAAAATTCATAATACGTTCTGTGCGTTGTATGCTTTTATTGGCTGGTCATAATAGAGGCATATCAAGAATCTGTGGGAGTGGGAAGCAAAAATATTGAACCACATTCTATTTTAAAGGTGATGACAAGATATTCTTTGCAAAAATGTCATCAAGTAAGACCAGTGTTTATAGCTCAGTGCAGCAGATTTAAAGGTTTTTCCAAGTTCAAGTGCAAAATTCTACTTTTAATTTTTATTTGCAGTCTCAAAATTATTCAATCACCTGATAAGCATTCCTCATGTAAAGCACATATTTGCAGACTTTGTTAACTATGTACTGTACAACAACCTTCCATACTAAAGCTACGGTGTTGAAAAATTCTGTTACATCTGTCGCTTGATCTGTAATGACAGGTCGAGATGGTTCTGACAGAGAGAGCTTGTTGTGATGAGCAAAACGGAGGCAAATTGGCAAATAGGTAATCTGTCTGGCCAGGAGAGGGCTCTGGATGTCAGGAAACTCACAAGGACTCTGCATAGCGGGGAACGTCGGCTGCATATAGGCCGCCCATCATCTTTATCATCCTCTCTTCCTTCCTCTACTTTTTCGGTGCGGTTTGTTCTTCTACACCGTCCACTTCTTTCCCCATTCACCTTCCTCTCCAAGCCGCAAACCCTGAACTGAGCATTAACACCCTGGTCTTGTCTCTGACTGCTGTTGAATATTTCAATATAGTTCGGCTTATCTGGCAACCCCTATGACCTGCCTGGATGAGCGAGGGACATGCTGAGATTCGCATGGCGAGCTGTGGAATGGATACTATACACAGTCATCTATAAGTGAAGAACATGCCTCGAGGTGAGCAAGCACTTGAATACCAGATCTGCCTGCGCTTTTATTTTTTTGTGGATAGTTACAGAATTTCAGCCTTCATTTTTGATATTCTTCTGGACATTATGTGGTGAAAACATTAGCTATTTTAGAAATGGAAGTTAAATGGTCATTAGCGCAAATGCTGCCTGTTTTTTTGTGCTATTTTTTGTGTGTATCATTGCGAACTTTGGAGGAAGACCTCTGAGAATAGGATGAAGGGCCTGGATCCCAGATCAAGAATGCAGCTGGAATATTTTTCTGGGGGGTGACTCCAACCAGTGGAGCAGAGTTAAGGATCATGGGACAGCAGCTCATGGGGAACAGGGAGGGTAGAGAACACCCTGCTGCTAATTGGTTTCTCCCCTCGGAACATTCATTGCTCCTCTACTATTGGAGAGCTGCTGTGCTCAGAGCTACAACTGAGAGCCCGGCAAAGCTGATTGGATTTTAGAGGGAAACTGTATCTGTTTCTTGCTGGGCTACAATCAATAATTCATAAGGCCTCTCCTTATTAGGGCTTCTCCTGACTGGGCTAGTCTTTCTAATGCCCAGCTCTGTGTCGGATGAGAAGGATCTTGGAAGGCAAAGCCGCACAGGAACTGCCAGCTCTTCTTCATTGCTCGTTGCTTATAGTCAGCCATTCCCGGGTTGAACGCCCACCCCTACACTCGCCGTTGACCGTTCCGCAACTCATAATTCCTAGAAGTTTTCAGATAATGAGGATGCTATAGTGCAATTGATATGTTAAGAGATGTTTGTTTTTCAGTCTAGAGATGGCGACAGACAGAAGATTGGATTTTGTTGCAGTTGCTATGAGTTTTTCTGACATACAAAGCACTTGACAGGACTGATTACAGATCAGCGTTTGTCTGACAAATGCAGAATCACACGGAGCTCATGGTGAGGTCTTCCCTTTTAGCCTCATTAGGCTGCAGCTGCAGCACATTAAGAGCCGATGAACTACTCATCTGCTGTCTGAATAGATCTAATCAACGACCACATAGCTCCTCTGGACTCATTTCTATCATTACCTCCGTCGAGACTTTTTTTTCTCCACACCTTGTTTGGCTCATCATGCCCTCATAAATTAAATTGTATGAACTTTACCAGCACCCAGAGATATTATTAAACCTTTAACCTGGTTGGGTTTGAATTCCTTAACAATTTTTTTTCCCCATTTAAAATGCCCCAGCGATTTAGTGATGAATGCAATTTTTTATGTAAAGTGGTCAATTTCAAAGTGGCATGGCGCTGAAGGTGACATACCAAGGCTGAATTCCCCGTGTTCTCTTAATGCAAGTAAAAATGACTGCTGTGCAGGTAGGAGCCATGATGCGAAACAGATAAACAGTGATTACGCTCAATGTGATAAATGAAAGGGCAGCTTGCCAACGTGGGACATTTTACTCACCATAGATCACAATTTGTAACTGATCCTTGCTCTGGATGCCAGAGTGGAGTGGAAGCCAGAGCGTCTTCATTTAATCAATAAGATTTTATGCAGTTGGATGCAACATTAAACAAGTGGCTGCAAAGCAAAATATCTGGCCTCTCGTGTGAAACTATTTCATTACCTTAATGATGGCAACTGTCATAGCATTGAAATAGGAATCACATTTCATTTCCATTCATCTGAATTTTTTTCTTGTATTTTTTTACAGAACCTTTTACACACAACAATCATTTACTAAAGTTGTGCCCTTTGGCATTTATGGATTTTTCCCATTTTTTATTTTTACAATTGCTACCTCAGTCTCCACCATCTTCCACCCACAAAATAAAATGCCGTTAGAATAAATTGATCTCCAATGGATTAAATCAATTTGTTCTAGGAAGAACTGAACAAACAATTGCGTTTTTCAAAAAGCTATTTCAATTTTTTTATGAAACTTTCTGGCCACATCAACCAAGTAGTGATAAAGCGGCTTTTGCTTACTGGAAAAAATATTGCCTTCATTTATTTTTTTTATCTCAATTTTTAAAAGTTGTAGTTTAGTTAATTCTGTGAGTGGGATATGTCTAATCTTTTTTTTAGCTTTGTGCAGTAATACATTTATGTATCATGGAATAAAAACAATATGTATATATATATATATGTGTGTGTGTGTGTGTGTGTATGTGTGGACTGATTGATGACCTCCTGCTTTCACAAATTGACACATTTAGGAAAAAAATAATAAAAGGCAGTATTAAATCCCAATCCCGCTTTAATTTTCATTTCACATTCATTTCATAGAGTCAAGTTTTTCCACCTCAGTGATGAAAACCACTGAAATAACCGCTTGTGGTCAATGCAAAGTAAATGCTCCATTTGCATAAATTTAGTGGGATTGTTTAGACATCATAAGAGTTGTAACTGTTTTATCTGCTCATCATCAATAGAATGCAAATTTAATGCCTTCATTGATTGCGCCTGGAATTAGATTTAAAATTATTCTCTTTTGCGCACCTTAAAGATATTCATGAAAGTGTCGAGGCCGATGATGATCACAGAGAAATCCCACTCCACTTACTGTACTTTGCCTGGCCATAACCGCAGCCTCTCTCTCTCCAAAAAGGAAAAGAGGATACAGCTTACTGCGAGTCAGCAATGAGGCTGATTTCGTCCTTATGGGAATAAATCCCGCTTGATTTCAGCGACAGGGGTCAGCTGTACCTGGAAATGCTACATGTCTGGAATCAAACATATTTATTGAATTCCTCACATAGGGGGAAGTAGGAAAAACTTTCCTCAGCTAAATGACAACTTGAAGTTTTAAGTGTGGAGTTCCAGCAGAATGTAAGAACGCAAAGGCACTTGCACTTCAAATGCACTATTTCTACTTTCTTTCTTTTTTTTTTGCCTTTTTTGCTCCAGGATTCTTTGTTGTTTCTGTCAAATGTAATGAAAACAATAGTATTTGTTGTTTTATTTCAACAAACAAATGGGGGGTGGGTGGTATGCATGAAAGGCTTTTTTTTTTTTTTGTGAAGATATTCCAAAATAATCTCAAACACGACAGGAGCTATTAGACGTTGTTTGCCATGGAAATTAATCAGGCTTTGTTTGTCGAAAGAACATTTTAATGTCTTATTCTCTTTGAAATAATGAACTGAAACAAGATGAAAACAAGCCAATTTCTAATTCATTCATTTTCCATTGGCCTATCACCCTAGAGTATTAGCAACTTTTTTAGTTCTTGTCAGTCCAGTAAACAACAAAACTGCTTTTGCTACTTACAATTATTTCTGTTTTTAAGGTTCTGTTGTTTCTGCACTCTTGTGTTTGTGTCATTATTTGTTTACAGGTGAACTCGCGCTGCATTTCATGATATGTAAACCGGAAACATCGATTGTGAGACTCTTGACTTTTTTTATCGCAGCATTCTTTGGCTATAATCACTTACATTAAATATGCTGATCTGCTTTTTTCTTTTTTGTTAACACCTGAGAAAGAGAGAGAAAGAGAGGGCAAGGGAGACAACGAGAGAGAATATTTCATAGTGTTCTTGGAACATTGCATATTGCATTGTGACAGCACTACATGACATTTAGGGAGAAAAACAATATGACAGTATGAAATCATTTTCATTTGTTGAGTCTGGTCCAAGCCTTCCTGCTGCAACAGATTAATACAGACAAATTACTGCAGGACACGATGCAAACTATTATGGGAAATCAACTGCAAAGACGCTTATGCTCACAGTAATTAAAACAAATATCGTGGGTGGCAGGAAGCGGGGGTGTAGTGTGACAGAAACAAAAACAGACATATTCTCCCTCACCCAACGGGGAGGGGAGATTGCTGCAGCTCCCTCTGCATCTCAGTGTGTGGCTGTCTGAAGCCTGTCTTTGTGGAATCTCCTCAGGACCAGCAGCAGCACTTTGAGCGCATTGAAAATAAAGAACGGGCAGCGTAACCTGCCCTCAATACGTGCAATGTCTTGCCTCACATTGCAGTAAATGCATAAATGGTTAAACAATGTATTTTCACTTAAAAATACATTATGGGGGTCGATCGGGGTAAGCGAGGTGGAACAGATTACCGACAGCCTGCTCAGACATTCAAGTGTACTTTGAAAGTAGCAGCTTAGCAATGAAGCAGGATAAAGAGATCTGATAAACTTGTGTTTTTGTCCAGACAATATTTATTTTTTGCCATTTGAACCAAATCAACTCAATATCACTCACTCTTGCGCTGTGAGAGGAAAAACTCGAGAAACACTTTCAAGCATTTCTTAGATTCCTATATGCAGCAGGAGAAATAAACTGCATTCCCATAGTAATCCCAAATCACCTACCTAATTCAGCACTTGAAAAAGCATGCCCTGTATGCAGAGGGACCTTGTGTCAGCTCTTTGAGGCTTTGACTTTGACAAATTGTTGAGCTTCTATGCCCTGACTGATCCATTGATTTCTCTCTATCAAACCGGGCAATTCACCCGTCATTAGCCTTCCATCATTGTTTTACGACAGTGGCTTTTCTCTGGCAGCGATGACAGAAAAAAAAAGCTCACGTTACACCCTGGCAGTATAAAGGTGTGCTGTTTAACCAGAAGTCGACTGCACATAGTCGCTTACTGCGTTGCCAGGAAGAGGTTTGTTTTGGTTCCCTTTTCATGTCAGTGCCTTTGCGTTGCTGTATGGTTCATCTCTGCTGTCACCTGGTTGTTCGGTGGGGGGGATTAGCGTGTATAAATAGCTTCACTTTCTGCAGATGTGTGTATTGTTAGTCAGTTCTGCTGTCAGAGCGTGTTTACAGACGCCCAACGCCCTCCTCCTAAAATCTGTGCTCCTCATACTGTCACATGTGATTGCCGTCTTCTGCTCGATGGCCCATTCACCCAACATGAGAGAGGGAGGAGTTGCGAAGCTCCCGAATCACCAGCAGTCACTGTCATCTCTGGGCAGAACTCTAGTCTAGAATAAGCGAAGGTAAAGATTGATAGGTGACATGAAAAAAATGTTGAATAGGGAAGATGGGGCTTCAAATTGGGAGAGGTCTGGATAGGGCTGGCATGACTTCAACCACAGATGACTAACTAGCCCAAAGGCAGGTAGAGAAAAGGCCCTGTCATAGTCTATTACTGTATCTCGCATCCGGAGGCAGCGTTACAGCTACGCAGCAAATGCATCTTTGCCTTCTGTGTCGTATTGAGCAGAGAGCGCTCCAGGTATATGCTACCGGACTTGAAATATGAGTTGTAGTGCTTTTGAAATCGCGTCGAGCAGCCGTTTATTTGTACTCCACGAGTAATAAGCACACCTCTGCACTTCTAAAGACATGTTTACTGTGGAAATAACTACGGAGCGCTACTAAAACCACTCGAAGTGAAAGGTGTCACATTATCGCTCCGAAGATTTCAATAGCTACACCAGCGCCCAAGCTGGATGTACTCATGGATGATTGAAAATACACTTGGAAAATCGGGACAAATGCGCAAAAACTTGGTCAGGGTCAGACCAATTTTAAATCATTGACCATAAAGCATTTTCAGAGACTTTCAATTGCGTGAGCCAATCTGCTTCAAGATATGCACCCTCCAATGCTGTGAGTTGCATCAATAGCACTCAGCCGATCACAACCCCCCCGCTGACAGAATTTGAGTGTTCATCTTGCTGCAAGGTGCATGTGTAATCCTCATTCAGCTGCAGCATTATTACATTCTAATCTTTGCTGTATGAATGAGGAAAAGTGTTTGTGCCTGCTTCTCCTAATCGCTTTCTACGACTCTCATTTTTAATTGAAAAAAAAAGTTACTTTGGCAGAAATGGGAGTTTTAGCAGAATGGGGTTGTACATTATTAAGATGTCCAATATGATAGAGTTTTCCAATTACTGAGGCTCTGTGTAGCCTAGGGTTCTTCAGTTGTTTGGAAATATTACAGAATCCTCTTTATGTAAATTCTGGATTCAACCGGCGTCTATTGGCATCGACATGGTTTAACGAGATTGCCACTCGTGGAAATTATTAAACCAAAGACTCTTTATAACATAACATGTTATATGATTTCATTCTCCGAAGTGGGCTTGGTCACCTCTCCTGCCCATAAGAATTATGTAAAAAAGCCTTTTTCATTCAACTGGGTTGACTCAGGACCTGCTACTAGTCTCCTTATCGAAGGGCGCAGTCAGTGGTGAGACACGCAACATAAAACACGAAGCAACTCTTTAGTAGACCTTTTCCAAAATGTCTCAGATTATGTTAATTTTAATTAACTTTGTATGTTCAAAAGTCATGTATTATTTTTCGTTCGGTCAATTGCCATATTAAACTCAGCCTTAAATGCTGTAATTTAACCAAGTTCTCCCATCCCACAGTGTCAGTCAGCTCTGATTGAGAGGGAATTTATTTGCAGTGAGCCTCAGTCTCAGTTCTTGGTCTTTCTCTGGCGAGAGCAAGCTAACTTCTGAATGCTAATTGAAGTTGCACACAGTTGCCAAGCAAATTAACTCCTGCAGTTAGACCACTTTATTTTCCGATGTCGTGCGCTGTTCACCAAACTTACATACAACACACTTACAAGCGACTCCCAAATTGTAAGAAAAAATACTTTATATAAGAGCAGGGCAAACATTACTTGAGCAAGCATGAAAATGAGCAACGTGCAAATAAGTAACCGGCATTTATCCTGCTTTTCGCTTAAGAGTCCTTCAAAAGAGGCTTAATCTGACAATATTAACCCAACGACACCCCAGACCAGGACTATAGCCACATTAGCCAACATTGCAACATGTAATTCTTCAAGATAACCTATAAAAAAGACAAAAAGTTGAAATCATGGCAAACTTTACACCACAGGCAATTACTAAACATCCATTCTTGAACTTGGGCCACTGCTGCCCCTTTGACAACAATGTCCATGCTAAATTTCACTTAGACCTTATAATGTCACACAGACACACACGAACACTTTAAATTAGACTTACTTTTTTAAATTTCCATTTCACACTTACAAAGGAACAGTGGTCCCTCATTATGAATATCTAATATCCTTTATGCTTGCACCTTAAGATGGGTGGGACTTTCACCTATACAGCAGGTGGTGAAGAGTCTCCTATTTGGCTCTGTATTTAATAGTGACAGAAATAAGCATAGGAAGGTAAAGGATGGACAAAGATGGAGACATTTCTGATTGTACCGTAATGTTTCAGATGTTTTCCATGCACAACATTTAAAAATAGAGAAAGGGGGACAACCCAAAACGCAGTATATGTCTCCTTTAAGGCATTTCATGAAAAATTGGCAAATCAATCATCCATGACCATCCAAGACCCAAATACATATAAAAGACAAAGGACTTGTGATACCCCACATGGGCACTATTACAGTCAGCTGTCTGTCTGCCTGAGGGTGTGCCTGGGGTGTAGCTCTGTATGGAAATGAAGGCCATACTTTCTGATAGTGCCGCTCTGGCACACTAGTTACCAATCAAACCTGGATGATTTTATCTAAATCATGTTGGAGGGGTCTCTCCAAACTATAAAGTGTCATCAGAATGAAACCCTTTGCATCAGCATGTGGGTAGCTCAGCTTGTCATTTAAAAAATGACACTGATTTGCATTAGCATGCTGCTGCATACACAGAATTATGCATGCAGGCTTGGCAAGACGTTCATGGAAGAAGAAAAATATTAGGAAACAAATGCAGAAAAACTTGGATAAGTTTAAAGTGATCAATGATACTGTGAACATTATTATTACACTGTCCACTGTCCAGCATTTTTTTTTATCCAGATGGGTGTGTTCACTGATCCATGAAGTGGACATTTAAGTGTCACTCCATGAATGGGAAGCTGATCAAGCAGAGGCTGTTGTCATGGCAACTGCCAGGAGAAAACGCATAGGGACACGGATGATTGCTTGAACTGAAGAGTGCTTGATTAGAGGTGGGGACCACTGTACAATCATGGCTTTGAGAGTCAGGTTCTCTGTGACAAAAACAGATACACACACACACACACACACACACACGCACACAAAAAACCCCACATGGGATGGTGCAGCTGCGAATCCCAAATGTACCGGCCATTTGTCTGATCGAGCCATAGAGTCGCCTGTCTTCACACATTTTGACGGTTCTATTTGAAATCTTAAAAAATGTAGATACAGGCGGTGTGGTGATCAGGTCTCACAGGATAGAAAGTAGACTTAGAAGCTGTTGAAAACAGTATATGATCGCGGAACGATCGTTTCCGGACATGGCATCTTTCTTCAAATAACTCTTTTACACAAGAGAGTTTTTGACACTCTTACCATTAACCTTGGACAAAGTGTTCTCCTAGACATTGTGTGAATCATGGAGGAAGACTCTGCCTCATGGAAGATTATGGCTCTAATAGTCCAGATGCCTGATTATTGATTATCACATTGAGCAAATAGTAGGCTTAATGTACCAAGCCAGTGGAGCAAAGCTGACATCATCCATGCGTGGCTCCCTTTCCGAGCGTGGCACATAGAGATAAATGTTCTCAGAGAGAAATATGCTTATGTTTGAGCCTTAACCCTGGCTAATGGATTAATTGTGGTAAATATAATTTTCTTCTTTTTATCAATTTCACACTGTATATATCAAAGCTGTACCTAAATCTGTTAACATCCACATGTCTAAATACCAAGATATGGAGCTTGCCTGTTATTACGCGGGGCCCGGCGTGAAGTCCACGTTGTGATGTCAGGTGTAGCCTGGGTAAAACCTGCACAACAGGCACTCAAAGTCAAAGGCAGCCTTTCGAGAAAGAAAAGTGGATGAAATAAAAGAGCAACGACAGCTGCTTTTGTCACAAGAGGTGTGAAATATTTTTGTCCATGGAAATGATAACAGTAAATCAACTCAATGATAGCAGAAGGGATGTTCTGTGTTGGTCTGTCTAGTAATAAAGGCTTTATTTACTCTCAAATAAGAAGATTATTTTTAGAAATTAAGGATTATGGCAGAAATGTAGCCATTATTCTGCCAAAATACATGTTGAGTAATATGAAATACTGACATAACATTTCAAGTGATTTGTCCTAATTTATTTGTCCAGGACTTCCCACAGATGCTCGATTGGATTGCGGTCCGGCCAAATCGACACTTTGAACTTGTTGTCTTACTCAAACAATTTTTGCACTGTGGTGCGCCATAATATCCTGCGGAGGCCACTGCCTTTAGGGAATACCTTTTCCCTGAAGGGGTGCACTGCAGCAGTGTTTTGTGGTATGTCAAAGTAACTTTCACATGAATAGCAGGACCTAAGAATTCTCAGAAGAACATTCCCCAAAGCATCTCACCTCCCCAGTTGCCTTGTTTTCTTCCCATAATGCAGTCTGGCACCATGTCTTCCCAAGGTAAGTGACTCACATGAACCTGGCTGTCTACGTGATGTGAAAAGAAATGTGATTTATCAGGCCAGGCCACCTTCTTGGCTCCTCCATTGCTGCTCGGTGCATTTTTTTTATTCTCCTGTGCTAATTGTAGGCGCTTTTGGTAGTGGACAAGTGTCTGACCAGTCTGTGGCTCCTCAGTTCGTGCAGCAAGACAAGATGCACTAACACCTTTCTATCAGAACCAGCATTAGCATTTTCAGCAATTTGCATGGCTCTTTCTGGTGTCTGACAATGCGGGCTATCCTTTGTTGTCCATGCACATTACTGAGCCTTAGAAGCCATGACCCTTCCACTGTAATAACTACATAATGCCAATTATAAACATCCAGATATTGCAATTTCGGAGACACTCTGACTGAGACGTCGAGATGTTCCAATTTGTCAAAGTAATTCAGATCTTTTCCTCCTTCCAACCAAATCTATCTAATTTCATTACACTATATGTATACATCCACATAACCATCGCCATATATATCTTGCTTATTTTTAATTTGTATTTTCTTTCTGCTCAGTCTCATTACATTGTCTCATATCTGCTAAAACTCTTGTGGTCCCTCTCTGTCTCCATCTAAATGAGTACAGGGAGTTGATGTATTGCATACACTATTCAGTAAAACATACAGTGAATGATCATGACTAATACATGAGCTTTTTCGCCAGTTCCTATACTAACTAATTTGTACAGGGACATCTTTACATCAAACTCTTGTTAATACTTTAATCCAATTAGTATTCACATCTAGGTATCGGCCTTGAATTGCAAATGTCTTAACCTTTACATATAAACAAAGGGGGCATGCTAAATATATTTCATCATCACATAGGAGCTGCAAATCAAATTAAGAACCTCACCACTGTATGCAACAGTTTATTCACAGTAAATTATTGCTAAATGAATTTGATTGCCGTTGTCCCTTCATAAATGTTAATTATTTTACTATTTACTGTCCTGGAATTTATTTGAGATCTTTTTAATCGGATATATCTCGGTTGTCAGTCATATCGTGGTTAATGCACATGCTAAATGTGAAAACAATTAGACATGAACATATTGTTTATGCCATTCTGAGCATGACACTGAATTGATATATATTCATAACTGCAAGCCTATTTTCATTCTCTGAACGTGTCGGTTGATCTTTCAATGTTTAATAAAATGCTGTTTGTTTATTTGAGACTGCAGAAGTAGGTCTTCTGTGTATTCATTTATTATCTGTAAATCCATTTTAATGAAAGTGTGATCGCACAATTACGCTAGCGGCTAATGCATCCCGAAAGACCATCTTCTCTGCAGGCAAACCCAGAGGTGTCAGACTTCATCCGCTCCTGTCCCGCTGAAGGGGACTTCACCTGCCTTGATAAATCATGGATTCCTGAAGGATCGGCCTCCAGTCAGTCGGGAGACAGAAAATAGCACGTTCCTCACATGACAAATGTTAGCCTACCCACGCACTACATTCGACCCTAGGAAAGATGGACAGCCTGCCCTGTTGTTATTTTTCCTTTGTTTTTTTTTTAAACAGCTCGCTCGACTGTCAGTAATGCTAACAATTACAACGTCCGCCCACCAAATGGGTACATTTCCAGGGGACAGATTTAATTCCTTTAACATGCGCGTGAATTGATTGTTAGCCTCAGAAGCATTCATTAAAGCGCGGGACATTTCCTGGCAAGCTGCACATTGATGGAGAGCAGATCATTAGCCCCCCTTTGGGTCCTTTTAATATACTCTTCCAACAGTAGGCAATTCTGCAGTGACTTGAGTAGGAGGACTGACTTGCAAATCAACCTTGTTGACCTGTAATTTGCTGTAAGGTGGATATAATCTGCTCTAAATAAAATGATACAGATAGATCTCATAACTTCAGGCTAAAACATATCATTAAAAGGTGTGAAAAGGGCCTTTAGAGAGACTGTCCTTTAAAAAAAAGCACTGCCCACAGAGACAAAAAATTAATGAACAGAAGCAATTGATTAGTAGACCAGGAACAGCAGGCCTCAGGTCACAAATCAAAAGAAACTCCTGATCACTTTTTCAACCAGTATTGATTTCCCATGATTGTAGATGGCCAAAATTCAATGAATGGCTTCTGATTAAACATCAGCAGCATGTTTGACAAAGTACGGGCGGCTATCTGCTGATTGCCATTTGTACTACTATGAATCCAGAGCTGATTTTAGTTCTGTGAATATTGTGAATAAAGTATAGAATACTGGTAGAGGCTATGATGAGGAGCTGCAGGTGTGAGGGTGAAAAGGGGTTTGTGCAATGTTGTGAAAGCCGAAAAACACCAATACAGTAGATCAAACCTAAAGAACAGGAAGGACTTGCACCATTTAGCATTGTACAGCGAGGACAGCGGCCAGTATTATTGAACACCTAACTGTCTAGTCGGGCATTTTTGCCCCCTCAAAGAGGATGTAAACGGATGGGGTGCAGTGGAAGAGTGGATTTGGGGGAGCCAACCGAGGCTGACTAATCAGAGGGTGTTTGGGAGAGCATTAAGACAGACGTGTGGAGGGGAAATGTGACACCTGGAAATTACACAATGTAATGGAATCAGCCAAGTGGTAAATGTAGCTTTTAAATAGGTTTTGTGTTCTCCATTAACTTGCCAGACACTGATTGGTCCTGACAGCAAGGAAAAGTGACGGTCAACTTGCTGCCCCCTCCCTCCAATACTGCCTCTACTGTGTGTGTGTGTGTGTGTGTGTGTGTGCGCACCATTACAACATGCACCCTTTTTTTTCTCACTGTGGAACAAAAGTCTTTTGTAGTTAGTGGCGACTTATGAGCCCAAAGGAAAGTCTGGTTGGAGCTGGGCAGGTGATGACATCATCGTTCCTGCCATTACGCTCAAATGCATCTCTTTTACAGCAGCTGCAGACTGCAGGTGGATCAGTTCCATTGTCTCCACAACGCTATTTAAATAAGTCTCCTATTATTCTATTAGGTATTATTGATTTCTATATCTATTAATGCACTATGTGCATACTGTTCATTTTGTATTTTGGATATGTATGTAATATGTAAAGCATCATGTTGACATTTAACACTTTCTATGTCCATATTATGAACAGCTGCCAGAAATATGAGTGGTGTTGGGGGGTCCTCCTTTCAATGCAAATTACAGAGGGAGAGAGAGGAGGGCTTCTTTGGGTATGTTTGAGTATGTGCCTCCCTGCTTTTGCATTTCAAATGAATAAATGATAAAAGCCCAATTTTTAGTCCGGTGGTGACTGCCCTCGCTCACTCTTTCTTCCCTTTCAGTTCCGTTACCCGCCCCCCCATTCCAGCTTTCCTCTCTTTCTTTCAAAGTTTGCTGTGTCTTTCCCCCGACTGGTTATTGCCCTTTTTATGAATCTACTTTTGCATGATATCAAAAGCCTGTATTAAATGGCTAATTTAAGTAGTTGTTGGAAACGTTGCTCTGGCAATTAACTGGATTTACTTGCCGCCCCTGATGATTTCATAGAAAATGCAGATTCTCAATACAGCTGACAATGATGTGTTCTTGGAAATCCGGGTTTTTACTGTGGATTCTGGGCCACTGTGCACGCCATTATTTCCACCTCTGCTCTCTTGCTTTGGTAGACCTGTGTTAAATGCTGTAGTAGGTGTGCATCAAAATAATGGCCCATTACAACTGTCTTTGTGAGAAACACTAGAGATTTGTAATGGTGGGATAGTGGGAGGGTGTGATTGAAAGCGTCCCCTACCTCGTGGGATGTGGGGGTGGAAAAGAGCATGTTGAAGTCAAACACCAATTACTATCGGCACTGAACTCAGGTTAATCCACAGCTTGATAAAGTTGTTTGTTTCAATACGTATTTATTCTGTAATATGTAAATGTTTTTTTTTTTTAACCCTAAAGATATGCTTTTAAACAAAACGAGAGACCAGATGAGAATCAACAGGAGTAGCTGGAGTTGGTGGAGTTTGTGGTAAGTTGTGGGTTGCTTCCGTAATAGACCAAATCTACAAATTCAAGTTGTGTCTGTGCACAATTCTATAGAAGGCAGAATACTAGCTGAAGACCAGCTGAAACATGCCTTAAAAAACATCACATTTATATTTTATTTTGCACTGACATGAAGGTGACACTAAAAAGAAGCTGATCGCTGTAAATCCTCAATGATACTTTATTTACAGTCTGTTCAGCCTCTGGAGACTCTGAAGAGTCACAGCATGACATCAATCTCAGTAACATTCTCTGATGTTAACTCTAGATGCAGTTCAGTGTGAAATATTATTTTGGGATAGTTCCCTGGATTTCTGTGGCAAATAAAACGGATAATATGGTGCAGAAAATATCAGTTTTACAATTAAAAAACATTATTACCGCAAAGTATATTTTGTAGCAGAGAGTAAACTAATTTATTTATTTTCATATATATATAATTTGGAATTTAACTTTTATCAGTTATTTCAAATAAGAATAAGCTTAAAATCCGGTTTGCAAACAGCAAAAAAAAATCTGGGACAAATTCATTCATTATTAATGCAGCTTTTATTTCCACATTTTCTCATTTGATGATCTGCTTCCTAAAATGGCAGCGCTCATTTGCCTTCATGTATTAATAATTCACAATTCGCCTGGGCATTCAAATGCTTCATAGTTGTCGTGTTGTGTAACATAACAGCAGTGATTTGTTTCACTGTCGCAGTCCAGAAATGTGTTTACTGCCCAAATCGGTTTTAGTTGTCGTCATGGAAATTTCTGGAAGCAACTGATAACACGAGAATGAAGAACTTTTTTGCGTTTAGAAGTTAATAACTGAAACACGTGAAGCTTTATGAGGATATAGAGATAAAACGTTAGTAATTTAATGCAAATATCATTCATTCTCGGTGGTTGGGTTCCTTTTAGTCTAAGGAAGCAGAGATCATGTACAAAAAAAAAATACACTCAGACTCGAACTGAAGTGGCTCATTTTATTTTCATAACTTTACAAAGCTATGCGAGTTGAAATTCTATTAGGCGCAAAGTTTAACACATTAAATCTTTAATGAGACTGGCTCAAATTTTTATCACATTTTCCTTTTTCAAAGCATCAGTTGAAAATCTATGAAGCTGTGATGTGAGACGAGTCTTATCGGGGAAGACAGATGGGATTGTTGATAGTTGACAGACATGCTGATATCGGATTTTGGGTTTTATCTTCTGTCCCTTCACAGGGTGAAAAGTTTGACAGGCTGCATCTTCAAAGCGACAAAAGGCCAGAAACACACCGTGCGCGGACAGATGGAGAGGCTGCGTTTTTAATAACCTCGGTGCCGCCGAAGGCCCACAATGATGCCAGAAACAGAGCTGCAGGTGAGGCACGCCACACCGCTGTGCCTTCTTGGCTCTCACATCTGTCGGGTGGCAAAGGTAAAACCATATTTTTTAGCATTATAAAAAATGCAGAACACATCTCACTTGGCCCTCCTTCAGGGGAATTTGCTCTTCTTGTTTGCTTTGAAGTGTTAATGTACCCTTTTCACGTAAGATTTAACAGCCATAAAGTCTATTGGTACAATCCCTTTATCTTAATAATCTGCTTATCTCTTCTTCTCCATCTTTTCATTGTTTGGGTCTCCAAATTTAGTCAACATCTTTTTCACTCATTCATTTTCTTCCGCTCTTCGGGTCACGGGACTGTGGGCGACAGGCGGGGTACACCCTGAATGTGTCGCCAGCACCACAGGGCCACACAGACAGCCCTCACACACTATGGACAAGTTGGAGTAACCACTTCACCTAAGTTGCATGTTTTTGGAGGTGGGAGGAAACCGGAGAACCCGGAGAAAACCCATGCGGACACGAGGAGAACATACAAAGTCTGCACAGATAGGATTCGAACCCTTAACCCTCTTCCTGTGAGGCGACAGTGCTCACTACTCCACCACTGTGCTGCAAACTTCGAATTCATCGTTCACCTTTTTAGCATCTTGAATTGTTATAAATAAATAAATGGATGGATGGATTGATTGGTCGATTCAGTTGAACTTGAACTTAATTTTTGTTGTTGCTTATTCTTCACTGCGGCAGAAAACAAGTCAACACATCCAACGTCAGGTCAATTCCATTTATCTTAAGTATCAAAACTCTGTCCATTTGACGTTCCCACAGTTTAACTTGACGTCTCACAAGCTTCAGCAAAGCTGCTCCAACCGACTCTGTGTCAGTTACAGTACGAGCCGCAGCTGACCGTGGGGAGATAATGTGAACGGATCTCGTCTCTTAACGGCGCACTGAATCCTAATGTCAACAGTCATGCTTGATTTTCATTAGCATTATGAATCACTGCCAGGGCTCGTCACAGTGTTACTCTAATGATTCCCCACTGCGTGGGTTAGCCTACTTAAGCGTAGCTGATCAGTCCCTTAACACAATCTGGAATCATGAAACGTTGTGCTTTTTCAATTTTTTTATCTTGATTTACAAGAGAAATATCTCACATACTGAGACACCCCGACTCCATTATGCAGCGGTTAAGGAGAGAAAGAGGGAGCCATGAGGAGGGAAGAACTGACTATTGACTGGCCGTTGATAAATAATGCATTACACAACAGTGGAATTTGCTGTGAATCGTAGAATGGCTGATATGAAGTTCTCAATGTTTAATAGGAACATTATTTAAAAGTGTTGATAGCGCACAGCTACACAAAATGTCTCGCAATTATTTTCAGCTACTGGGCTCTGCAATAATTTGCACACCCGTTAATGCACATAGGGATTACTGTGTAACACAAGTTGTATACTGTTAAATGCGAACAGCAACAAAAGGGAGAAGCCTCCAGCTTCATGAGCGAATCAATGAGGCTATACATTGGCTTAAAGGTGCTTGAAGCAAAATGCTGATGTCAGTATGCTAACACACCGAGCGTAATGTTAGGCAGGTATAAAATTAATTATGCTTAGGAATTTAGTGCATCATTTTGTCAAGCTAATGTTTGCTAATTAATCAACTGAAACTGATGGGAAGGAGGTTGTGTCTTCCGTCCCGTTGGTTGGTTGGTTTCTTTGTCTGTTTGTCTGCGTGGAAGTTGACAAAATGAAACTGTGAATGAACAGATGGAGCAGCGTTAGCGACTATACAGTCCAGCGACTCAGAGAAATAAAATGTTATTCTCCGGCTGATTCATGGTGGTTATATTATAAAGCATGAGTAAACACGCCTGCACACGTGCACGGCTCTGCTGAGAGGCACAAACTGGATTATGTGTTACGTTGGAGGAATTGCAGGTTTTATCCTGTCCCATGAAAACAAAGGACATGTAGACACACACACACACTGGTCACAAGTGACAATTATGACGACCATGAGATAATTCTAACACTTCTGGAAATCAATCTACAAATGTTTAGGATTACATATATATATATTATTTTCTTTTTTTTGAAAGTGTTGGACAAATAAATTCTGAGGGGATGGCAATGATGGAGAAAACCGACATTAAAAATAATATTTCCACCATGAACGATTCAAGTCACTCCATTATATTACCATATCAGCCAGGATCACAGCGATGACTAAAGACATCCACAGACACACTTGCGTGGCTACAAATATATTTGCATGTGTGACGTTCAGAGAGACTGTACTAGATGAATGAATTCATCTTTAATTTCTTCCTACATCCAACATGTCTGCAACACAGGCGTCTGCTTACTCGAGTGGGTGATGTGACCGACTTGTTAGCTATATTCTTAACACTTCCTGAAAGTATAAATAAGGACAATGTGGATGAGCGGTGGCCAAACTCAGGCTCATTTATGCACATCTAACAGGCAGGTTTGAGCAAAGAGCATGCTGCATTATTGATGACGTATCGCTTAAGGAGAAGCTGGAGGCCAAGCCTTGGGACGACATCTGCCGAACAGCAGCACATCTCTTTCTAGGCTTGGGTACTTCCCGTCCATGCTGGCGTCAAGGGATGCGAAGCCCGCCTATATTTATGAGGGGTTTCCTCGAAATTGACCTTCAATTTCCCTTAACTTTAATCATCGCCCAGTTGTCCTGTTAATTGTAATTAATTAATTACTATTGCTTCTCATGATGCCATTTTTATGCAGCTTTGTCGGAGAACACCCTGGAGGCTGTTTTAGAACTCATTATTTTAATTGGCAATAAACACCAATTATTTTTGCAGCTGCAACCCGTATTTTCGGCCTAATACAAACAGCAAATTGTGTTAACAAATGAACAAATGGCAGCGCAACCTTTCCTGGATTTCTCCCTCTCCATCCTCCAAGGTTGTAAGGAGAGATAATAATTACTGCTGAGGGGCAGGCAAGTTCATCCTAAAAGTCCCCGTCCACCAAAGGAGTCAATTTTGCCTTCCCTGCCTTAATAATAACACATTTCTGGGCTTGTATGTGGCCTTCCATGACTCAATAAAAAATAGATGAATAAATAATAAGCTCAATTGAAGGCACTTGGTAGACATTCATACTCCAGCTTCTTCTCTCTTACACAGCAACCTCCCTTTTCCCTGCTCACATGCATTATTCATATGTTTCGGAATGCAAGAATGTGGTGGGAAACTCAACTGATGATGGGGAAGTGTACACACACACCCACCCACACACACACACACACACAAAAGTATTGTACAAGTGTATAACAATTGTTTGACTAAATCCCAGCTACTTTGTTTGACTTTTTGCTGTTCATACATTTGATTCTATCATTACAATCACTTAAACACAAGGCACAAATGTTTTCATGGTGGCTAATAGTGCCTCAATTTCCACCTCCAGAAAATGATACAGCATTCTCCCAGTCATAAAGAAAATTAGATCGTCAGGGTAAATCGCATTAGTGGAGAAGGTGGACTAACTAAAAGATCAAACCTCACTGGAGGCTGGTTAATGGCCAGCAACCCACTACTATAATGTACCACAAAGAGACACGAGGTCTGGTATGTCAAGAGCTTGGTTAATTCGCTCCTGTGAACCATTTTTCTTTGTTTTTTTCATGTGCACATCTCTGGATGTGCATGTGTGAGTACATCTCTCATGCAATGGGACCTTGGAAAGGAGAGTAATTGATTCAGAGAATCTTTGAATCAATTCTTGGACAGCTGGGGCCGAGGAGATTAGAAGTGAAGCACAGGCGGCTCGGAGTGCAGTCAGACAGGCCCCAGAGCAAACAGTAATCTCAGGATTATAGACCTGGGGGAGATGTACCTGTTTTCTCTCATTTCATTCCCTCTTGCACTCCCGGCAGTGACAGTCTATATTCGCCGCTAACCACTCCCCCCCCTCTCCCTAAAAAATAAAATAAAATGCTGCACTCCCTTCTTCAATCTGTAGAGCTTCACAATAAAATGTGACTAAAAGCTCCTGCTGACATCGAGGTATGGTTGCTATTGGAAAATTGGACCATGAGGCAATCGGGGAGGATGCAAAGCACGGGATGATAGAAGATGTCAGATGACTTTTGACCTCTTTATTCTCTGCGTTTTACCCAGCTAAGGCACATTGCAAAAGTAGCCAAGTCAGAGGCAAGCGGAGATCATCTGGCCATCGAGCTCAAAGTAACCACTTAACCTAATGAAATAAATAAGGTAATGTGTTCAAAGGTCATTTGTATAATTGTTTTTGTGGGAATGAGAGCAGACAAATTATGCAGAATTTTCTCTGGTGGCTGGAATATATCTCATTGGCCCTCCCGATTGATTGAATTAAATCACAAGAATAAATCTTTCAGCTTAATAGTAGAAAACTGCCCTTAGAAAAAGGTAAGGAGGAGCAATTTTGAAAAGAGCTGGAGAATAGACAGCATAACATGCTACTTATTTGACTTGCACAATGTGCCATATTTACTGTTTCACTTCTGAATGCTTTTGTAATCCTGTCTCTAAGCAGCCATAAAAAAATAAAAAAACAGTCTAAAACCCCTAATTATCCAGTGCTTGCACGGTCCACTGAATGCATCTATACATTCTCACAACATGTCAAAATATTAGAGGGAAGGGAAACCCAAAATCCATTATGTCATCTCCAGTATTTTCCAAAATTTTAATTGTTTCTCAGGGGATTTTCTAGAACAATGCCATAGCAGAGGGTAAAATAATGGGCCATTGCACACGCACCAGTCACTCATACAAGGTATTCTCTCACCAAAATGAAACAAGGATGCAGGCATTTTTCAAATTACCACGTTTAATATTCTGGGAAGCCACAATTTGAATAAAGTATTTACAACTTTGGATACTATAATTTTGCTTAATAACCCCTGTAAAACAAGACTGAATATACTTTAGGGGTGTATTTTGCACCTGTTCATTTTAATTAATAAGCAGTCGGACAACTGTTAACCTCCAGAGCAGCAGCTCTGGAATGAAGAGATAACATACTCGCAAAGAATAACAGAATGCATAGCAGTACAATTTCGCTGACACAATCAAAAGTAGTATAGTCCTCTGGGACAAATCAGTCACCCACACTTGACGTATCCGTCTGCTCATCTAACTACCTCATGTGACCCGTCCCTTTTTGGCATCATCTACAATATTGAAGACATCTTTAATTTTGAACCAGTGGACATTGATTCTGATGAGACTTTGGACAGAAGTGACAGTTATGCTTTCTTCACTGATGCTGGAATTATTGTTCAATCAATCAATCAAGCAGTTGGTCAGCAGGAAAAAAAACAACATTCAAATGTGATACAATATTTTATCAAGCACAAAGGCCAATCTTTGCCCAAGCCCGGGTTGGTCAGATGAGAGGGTTTCCTGCGATTCTCTTTTGGATCATATTATTCTGACTGCTGGGTTTGATTTGAATTTGTCTCTTCGGCCTTTGGGACAACAGTCCAAAGTCATAATCCCTGTGGTAACCAATACTTCCAGCACCTGTATATATGAATCAAAAATCTATTTGAGCCATCCTGATCAGACCGAGAGGTCTTGACTGGAACTTTTGTGAAAGGCTCAAATGGAAAATGTTCTGCATGAGGAGATTAGAGGGGGGGACAATAGCTGGAGGAAGGATATCTCAGTCAGCATATTCTCACTGAAGACGATTTTATTTGAGGCCCTGTAACAAGATGAGACTTCTTTTCAGCTGTGTGGTCACATTGATGAGAAAGGTATCGCGTGCAACACACTGTCAAGAGTGTGACAGGCTCTTAAGGTGATTACTGGCTGATTAGCATTACAGTAATAACAAGATCATTACTGATATGGAGGAGACAGTTAATGACCTCATTTCTTGCCTGTGAATGAGATGAGGTTAAATGGATGATAATTCCCCTGACTGCTGAACTTACTTTGAAAAACTGTCATAACTCTATTTGTAGTCTCAGTCTGAGACTGTTAAATTACTGATGAAGGTATTTCAAAGCAGGGAGCAGATCTTTGAAAGTAATATGCATCATTGGTTTTATCCAAGAATTTTGCTTTATCACACCGAAATCTAGCATTGATCAAATTTAAAAAAGCATCTTCGGTAGAGCCCTGATCGTGGCTCTTTGAGGAAGTAATGCTGAATATGGATCTGTTGAGTTAAATATAGTCAGCATCTTATCATACCTCGAGTAACGATGCTGCCAGACTGATGTTTAGCTGTTAAACTGTTGACTAGATTAATCTTAGTTGAGAGTGCCAAAATTTAGGAATTCCACCTAAATCATTGATGGTTTTATGTTTTTTATTTCTTCTTTTATTTCTTGCGCCACCTACTGTATATTTTATAACTGTTCTTTAAAACACTTTGCAATGCTGGTTTTATGCAAATAAACCAAATTATTTGTTGATGATTTTTTTATCGGCAGAGGGCTGAGGGTGGCGGGAATTTCACAAACATGCGGACATGAACCAAAGTATTTAATAAAGGAAAACTATATTTAATGAATGTAGAATTCAAGAAGCTGAAATATCTGAAAGAGTTATCAGGGGAAAAGACTTTGGATGCATGGGCCATTAATGGCGGCTGCGGGAGCAGCTGGGGGGTTGAAATTCCTACCTCACTTCTCTAACATTGCCAGCGGCAGTCAAAAAAAATCTATAATTCCTAAATAAGATTCGCTGTTCTTCCAAATCATCGATGATAACTCCCACATCACCAATAACTACTGCAAACACTGTCCTTAGCCATACTCCCCGACATAAACTGATACAGTCCAAGATAACTCACAACTACACATGCAATCTATTTATACGCAGGAAGGAGTCTGGCCAAACATTGCTATCTACAGTACATGCCCATGTTTCCTGCTCTTTCTTGTTAACATGCTGACACAAATAAATAGACAGTGAATCTAGACACTGCAGATCGCTGCTGACTGCTGCATGGCTGACATTTGGCTCCTTTAATCAGTGTCTTGGAAAAGAGCAACTGCTTGGGATCCAACCTGAGCTGCTCCAGTCACAAAACATGAAAGGCAGGGTTTTCATCATGCAAAACCTCACAGGTGGAAATCCCAGATGATAGAGCATATGTTTAGTTTTTCTTTTTTCCATCATCAATTTGCATGGTTGTCCTTGCACTATTTTCTATTTAATCAGCCACCCCATCAGCAGATTGGTTAAATGAACTTCATACCGTACATGGAGTCACTATTAAAGTGTGATTTTTCCTGAGTTCACACAGGTCATTTGGACCCACGAGGTAAAAATCTCGCCCTTTGACTGTAAAAGATTTCTTCCAGAGTGACTGCTGAACATAAAGGCAACAAAGCACATTTAGAGAGAGAGAGAGAGAGAGAGAGAGAGAGAGAGAGAGAGAGAGAGGGAGAGAGAGAGAGAGAGACCTGAGCTCTCTGAAGCTCAGGTCAAACAGCAATACCTGATGTGTATGCTAACGGTGTAGAGTTATTTTCCTTTAAAACTCTATCAAACATTCGGCTGGACTGACAATAACCCTGTGTGGTTCACGGGTGACCTGTTGTTGTCATTGATACAGTAAATAGATTTCTTGTATAAAAAGACCAAATAAGGCACAGGCATCGTTAATGGACAAGTACTGTTATGTTTCTTGCTCCTTGTTTGTGTGCCAAATCCTCTCAGAAAGACTCTTATGAAACCCCAGTGCTTCTCACTACATTTCATTTCAGGAGTATGCATTCATGCAGCCCCATTTTTGTGTGCAATTTTCAGGATGGGGAGCACATTAGTGTAATTAGCAGGTGGCCCCCAGTGTTGATTAATGTGATTCGATACAGGGAGCAAATTCTGCCTGATGCCTAATATTTAGCTGATTCAAAAGACAATGGACATTAATTGTCATCGTTACTAATGCTTCTGGCAGAAAAATGTTCTCATTACCTATTCCCATCTAATTTACCACCGGGAGGAGAAAGGGGTGGGGGGGATGTGGAGGGGCAGGGGGGGGAAATATTAGAAGAGAGAACCGCCACAAACACAAACATGAATAGATGGATAGCTGGATTGACTGAGAGAAATAAATACAGGTAGATATAAAGATGTAGCTAGATATAGAGTGGTAGATTAAATGTATAAATGGAGGACCAGTAGAAATAATGATAGAGATGAAAGGTAGGCAGGCAGGATAATCTATATTTAGATTTAGAATGATCTGAGCTGTGAATCAGAGTGAAATTACACTGGTTCTCTTTGTCATGAGCGCAGCTTAATGACTGTAGTCTTTAGACTGGCAGAAATATTTTACATTCCAGAACAACAAGGTCTACATTTATCCATCATGATGCTCTTAACATTGACAGACTTTGTCAGTTCTTGTGGTTTCTTCCAGTCGGCCTTGAGATTCTCAAGATTGCACCACTCTGAGACATTTCAAACCCTTAAACCATGTTTTCTCTATGAAGCCTTCATATTTTGAGGCTGCCAGACAGGAACTTTTGTTCTCTTGAATTGAGATATCCAATCCCTATGCAGAGCTGCAAAGCTGCCTCTCCTTGAAATGATCGAAGAGCAGCACAATGTCTCGCTATCTAGCATTCAGTGGGAAAACAATAAACATGCCCTGGTGGGGTGGGGGGGGCAGAGCGATTGATAGGCATACAGTTTGGATCGCTCAAGCAGGAGCTCACTTTACCGGCTCTGTGCTTTATGCACTTTTGTGTTTATGAAATTTCGATTGACTGTTCCAGTTACACGCAAGGTTAGACCATGGCTGTCACACTTGATGCTCTGAGTCAACCTTTGTACAATTCATTTAAGTTGCAAGAGGTGAAAAATTGAAACACCTCTGCATTAGAAAAAAAAAGATGTAAAGGCGCCAGACAAGCGTTGGTGTTCATGTCGACTCTCGTCTATGGAGGTAAGAACATTCATGACTAGCCTGAGACATTCATAGACACCTTCCGTGCTCCATTCCATGAACGAACATGTAGAATTCTCAAGCTGAAGTCAGTGAATCAATAGCGACCTTGACTGATTGAGCAGTTCAGAATCTGACTGTAAGGACAATAAATTGAACTTTACTGGACTAAACTTAATGTTCAGTATCGGCATGCTCCTTAATGATACACAATCTTAAAGATGTACCTCATGAATATAAAAAAAAAACCCTGCTGCTAATTCATTTGTCCTTTCCCACAGCATGCAACACTCTCGCCCTCACCCTCTGTTTACTGAGCTAGCAATAAGGTGTTGATTGAAATCCCAATGACGATACAGTATACAAATCCCTCGCCTCTAATCCCCATTATTCAGACATATTGTATTGTCATCAGGCACTCACTGGCTGGTAAGTATGAATCCTTCCACCTTTAGCTTTGTACTACATGGATATTTGCTCTATTCTTTTCCTTAGCAGGATTCCCATGGGAAGAGCCAGGCACTACAGAGGAAACAAGTTCAGTTGTGCTTGACACTGTAATATGGTTGCTACAGTATGGAGCTCACTTGGCGAGCAAGGGCCTTGTACAGGTCTGGCATCGCTGACAGGGCCGACATAGAGGCTAATTAGACCATTGAAACATCCCACTGGTGAAACACATAAATGTCATGCTCTCTGAGTTGAAGCTCCAGTGTTTAAGGCTGCATCTCCGGTGGATCGGTTCTTTGTGGTTTATTTAAGGAAACGGAGGATGCACATTTGAAGATAAAGCTCAATTCCTCGGACAGTAGGCAAATGTGTGCAAATTATCGCCATTCCTGTTAACATGTCAGTGGTTAATTTTGAAAATGAATGCAACATAAAAATAAAAAAAAGCAAATTAATTAATCCATCCAAGTTTGACCCAAGTTTCTTCCCATATAATTTCAGTTTGGATTTTCATTGGGGTTGTATCGCACAGTCTCAAGAAAATGATCCCAGTAACTTTTTAATTTACTTTTTGGGGGGTGGGGAGTTCTTTAGATAGTTAGACAGTCCTGCAAGCAGAGCCAAATGGTCAGCAGGCCTCTTATGAAGCCAGCTCTCAACCCTCATCTCGGCGATACTGGCACAGCCGGACCACAAATTAGCCATGCCATGCTACCCTAATCTAAAATGACAGACTGGCAAAGTAAGAAAAACATGGAGCCTATCCCAGCTGGACACCCTGGACAAGTTGCCAGTTTATCACAAAGATACATAGAAGGACAAACATGGCCATGTTTATGGTTGCAGGATCATTAGGAACATGCAAACACAGGAAGAGCATGCAAACTCCACACAGAAAACCCCCAGGTCTGCAGATAGATTTGCATCCAGGACCTTCTTGCTTTGGGTGGACCAACGCTAACCACTGCACCACCATGTTTTTGTTTATACCTCATTTTTTAAAACGCCTTCCATAAACACAAGAAAATGCATTTGTTTTAAACTTACTTACTTACTCATTTTTAATCACAGTGCACACATAAGACAGGGAATGAGGATTGATGAATTGTAAATGCATGCATGATTGAAAGAGTGTCAAATCATGTTCAAGATAATAAAATGTAATCACAAGCAATGATGGATAGTCTTAAATGGTAGAGATGAAGAAATGAGAAACACCGCGCTTCATTAGGAAATTTGACTAAAACTCATTTCCATTCTTTTCAGGTCCCTCCCTCTTATTGACTATGCAAGTAAAAGAGTCAGAGACGCCATTTCCCTCAGGACCTTCAAGGGATGTTGCCATGAACAATAGAGGTTAATTATTTCTCATGAGACTTGTACTGGTCCGTGATGACTGCTCAGAGAGACTTATGTAGCTACAAAGAAGTGAGAAAACTTGGATATGAGGATTAACAACAGGAGCATCAGTGGAAGCACATGTCTTTGTCCATATTAAATAATTAATTAATTAAATACATATTTAATTAAGTTCCGTTCACTAAACACTGAATCACAAAAAAAAGTAGCAGATCCAGACTGTACATTTATGTACATGGAGGATTTTTACCTAAAGTGTATTCAAAATCAGTATCGCTAGTTTAATTGTTGTTTAATCGGACCAAAGACGTTATCTGAGAGTACCATGATAATTATCATTATCATCATTATTTGGCAAAGACTGGATTCAGGAATCTGCTGTAGAATTAACATCTTAGAGCTTTAAACCATCAGCAGTAGTTAACATCCTGATTTTGTCAAGAGCAAGAATTCTATGCTATCAATGTATGACGCAAACCTGCTGCCTACAAATGAAAAGACGTGATTCTCGCATCATCGTGTCGCAGCTGCTTAAAGCTGAATTAACAATCGATTCCTCCCTGAATTCTGTCAAACATTAAAGAGCATATGAAATTAGCTATATTTCCTATGAAATGGAAATCCATGTCTTGATTCTTCCGCTTGTTGTGATTATATTCTAAACCGACCGACAATGATAAACATAACTGGCAAAGCTGCTTTTTAAAATGCATTAATGTTTTTTTTTTTTCTTCTACTTCTGTGCTTTGATTTATTGCCGCTCCTTTAGGAGATGCTAAACTCCAAGTACATATTGGCTCGGACAAATAGCTTTAATGAACTTTATTAGAGTAGAGCAGATCATAAAACATCGAGCAATTAAGACGATTTGATTGAGCTACAAGCTTTCATTCATCAGCAGCACGGCCACAGATGGCACCGTCAGCGCTGCAGGTGGGTGACTTCGTCCAAGCAGAACACCTTTTCTTCAGAATTACATTCCAGGTCTCCGTTAAACAGCATCAACGTTAAATCTACAACCACACAGACAACACCACATGCTGTGACTCCTGCAACTCAATGCATGCAAATGTCAGCAAGGCGAGGTTCACTTGTAGCGATTATCCATGTACAAGATCTCTGATTAAACCCACACACTGCGCTGTACATTGATTAGAAGAGCAGAATTCAGAATGACCCCTGTCTCGCTTTACAATCTTTCTTCTTTTTTTAACCACTGATTGCTCCAGTAAATTTTGATGCCCATATTTCCAGTATAATTAATAATCAGTCATGTATGAATGTAATTATACATAAGCATCATATTGGTTGTCTTGATGGCATATATTTTTTTCAAGTCTCACTACAATGTTGTGTTTTACTTGTGCTATCTCAACAGAGGTTTCCCAGAGGTCTTTTTGATTCTCTGGAAAATTGGTATTCATTGGATTCTTTCAGGATATTAAGAAATTCTAGAGGGAAGAGAATGGATGAAAATGATAATGAAACATTGCACATTTCCTCATTCTTTGCTTTATCCACCCTAGTATCTGATGAAGGAGTGAAATAATTGAGTTCCTCTTGCAACATTTTTAATTGAACAAAATCTGATGTCTCCATGTATTAGGACGTGAGCGGCTTCAATAAGGCTGATTGGCATTAGCGTAAATGCGAGTTTGTGATTCCCAAAATGAAAAAAAATAAAAAATATACTTGTGTTAAATGTTGATCAAAACTGGCTGTGAAGCATTTGAGCCTTGACATTTTCTGCATGTGTGACAAGAGGCACTTGTCTGATGTGAAACTGAGTGACATGCAGCTGGCTGGTACAGTATGTGCTTCACTTCACACTCATCTGCTCCTACAATGATGGAAAGCACACACGCACACACACACACACACACACACACACAGACACACACACACGACATAAATGATCCTCGGTGCCTGAGGACTATGTTACAGTGGGTTCAGTTGTTCATGATGTCAGCTCTCCATCTATGCTATCATTCACTTTCTTTTTTTTCTTAAAAAGCCTCCCTGCTGCCTGCTGCCTTCTCTAAGCACTCCATGGCTTTACTGCACGTTATGTTTTTCCAATTCCTTATCATATTCAACACAAAGGATAATCCCTAACTCGCATCACCACATGCCACGATGTAGGTTTATCTTGTAACATTAATAAACATGCTTTTATGGTTTAAGGAAGCTTGTCTTTGCACAACAACATACTGAATGTAATCATGCAAGACTCCAGTGGAGAGATTAATTCAGGAAAGCATTTCCACTTTGTAACATAATTAAAAGTTGTCCAGGGGTAGGGACTGCTGCAGGGTGCAATTACTCATAACTGCCAATATGATAACATAAAGGTTTGTGATTCACATTATTGTGTGAAAATATAAACAAGTTCCAAATTTGTGAGCCTTTTTTTTGCACGGGTTATCTGCATGTGTGTTAATAACACACACATACATGCACGCACACACACACAGCTTAAGACATTACCATGCACTGATTATAGGTTGCAATCATGTGACTTTTGACTAATAGAGCCTAACTTTTTAAACCATTATGTCAGACAAAAATAACAAGCTTGATATCCAGTTAAAAAACACTTTGGATCCAGAGACAGTACAGAATTATATTTTGTTCTCTCTTATCTTAAAATATTTGACAAGCTTATGTCAATCTAACATTAACATTAAATCAGCGAAAGGCACACAAGGTTGCAAGAAATTTCACGGACTCCAAACATCTGTCGTTTCATGATATCCTCTTTGTGTTGCTCCATTTTTTTTTTAATGGGCCAATGATTTGGCAGACGCAAACGAAAACAAGGTGGAAATGCATTCTAAACCATTTATAATGCAGTTTTGAAGCCACTAAGCTCGTCCGGGTTGGATGCTGCATATAATTAATTCCTCATTGTTTGTGTTAGACAGGGTCACTGGGGTTAATTGAGTCTTACTTCAGAATTCTGGCTGAGAGCCCCACGTGCAGTCTTTACTGTATATTCATTTTTGATTACTATAAAGGGAGTAGACAGCCGGGCTTGCCAAGCCTAGCGATGGGCAAGCGCTGTGTAAACAACAACAAAGGCTGGCCTTGTTCAACTGCCTGCACAATTTTAGCTGACATAGCATCTAATCATGCTGTGGCTGTCAACGCTGCTCCCTTTTCGTCAATGGAAGATCGGCTACTTGAGTGAACTGAGAGGAGAGCGAAGACAACCCCTTAAAGAAACCCTTTTGCGTATTGACTGCTGGAGTATTTGCAAGGCATGTCATAATATCGTCTTCTCACTCCGTCTCGCTTTGAAGCGCCGAACGGACTCTCCGGAGAGAGGAAACATACTTAAAGGATTCTTCACTGATGAACTGCAAATCTATGAGTATGTTTTTATTCACACAGATTCACATTAGACAATCGTGCAAACCTGGGGCTTCACTTATGTATACTTTCTTTACACAAGTTCAGCGAAGCCACGGGTCCACGACTCAAAAGTGCAAGAGTCAGTGTGCTGAAAATGAGCAACATAAACTCTGCCTCATCAAACGTGCAAATAACACAATTTAGAATTCTTGGTGAGACAACAGAAGACTTCACAGAAGATTTCACCTGAGGGAAATCAATAATATACATTGATGATAAAAACAATATGTTAATAACAGTTTATTAAAAACATATATAAGAAAATGAATTGCTAGCCCGCTGATTATTCATGTTTATACCTTCGGGGTATCACTCTGTTTCTTCAACCTTTATGTTATTCTTTTATTTAAAAAGATGGATTTGGAGGATTATTTTGATTTGTTTTTATGAGCCACAAATTCAGTTGAGGTTTATGCTTTTCATATATTGCTAATTTTCACTTACTGAGTTAATAGAAAAGCTTAAAATGTGCAAATTCATATACCCTGAGATGAGAAAATGTGATAAAAATATAGGTCCAGAAAAATGACTATTTCCTTTTATCAGTTCATAAAATGTAATAATATATTGACCATTTCAACTTTCTTTAGCCATGGCCAGAGGCGATCCACTTTGTATGCACCTCACATTCACAAGAACACAATATAGCTCAGCAAATCCAAAGGAGAAGTGTTTTTTTTTTCTCTTCCCACTTGTGCGACCTGTATATATCCTGGTGGTCAAAGGTCAAGGTCAATGTGGACACACTTATCTTCGATAATTATGTAGGCCCCAGGATCACTTTGACCTCAGAAAAACATTTTAATCCATAATTCAGATTGCTAAAATGTAAAAATAAAAACTGATGACACCTGTTGGGATACCGAGTAGCTGACACTTATCTACACTACATCCATAAGTCGGTATGATGAATTCTATTCATCCAAATATTACATCTATTACCGTTTCGTAACCATATCATATGAGTCTGGACAAATGTAAATGCAAACTGAAGCTGGACTGGTTGGCAGATTGATCGCCACAAGACATTTGTTGTAGTTCCCAGAAGCAACCACTCACTTCACGCGCACACACACACACACACACACACATATATATATACACAGTATACACAAGTGTTGATTTAACGGTTGGAAAACAGCGACTGGGATTTTCTTTTACACATGCAAACAAATTGATTTACACTTTTAAGATGGCATTCACTAGTTATTGAAGACGAATGGTCGGGATGGTAAGGCTGAAAACTCGAATAAATCAATTGATGAATCAGGTTGGTCCGGAATCTATTATTACTCCGTACCTTTCTCATCTACAACCAGTGACTGAACCCCGCAAGCAGTCATTTCCCATCTCATAGACTGTCTGGGTGACTGATCAGCATTGTGATTGTCTACGCTTTCCCCAACACATCTCCACCGCATAGCGGCACATACATCTTGAGCGCTCAACGTCGAGTCAGAGCATCATAGAGCCCCAGTAAATGTTGCAATCGGCACAAGAATTGAGCCAATTCCTCATAACCTTGTCTGCAGATGGCACCTTGCCTTGAATCATAAGGCTGCAAGTTTAGCAAGTGTTCAATCAAACTGCAAAGCAGCCATGTTTCCACGGGTATGCATGAAGAATCGACATTTAATTATATTTGCATGGCCAGTAAAGCTGCACAGTTGTTGTAGGCCTCATGTAATGCAGCTGTCAGCAAACGCTGTCGTCGCAGCAACAGGTACAACCAGCAGCTTGTTTCAAAAGGTGTCGGCTGACAGATGATTTGGGATTATGAGGAAAACAAAAAGGCTTTTTTTTTTTTTTTTTACTATGAAGCCTTTACAAAAGATTCAGAATAAAAGAAAGATAACTAGATGGGTTTTTATTTCACTCATACTTAAATATAGAATATCTTTTTTTTATTCCAAACATTAATCTTCAATGTGCCTTCAAAATGATTTTTGAATTGACACTCTTTTCTTCAAAGCTATCAATACCACAGCTTTATAGTTTGAGAAGTTCACTCTGTGGCCTTTTTTTTTTATGCAGCAATCAACTTTTCCCTTTACAAAACTGAAGCCTCGGGATCACAAGAGTGAATCCAGTCAAAAAGATTTGACAAAAGGCATCTAATTTACACCCAGACTTAGACTTGAGTTACCACTGACTCGTTGTTGCAGGGAGATGTTCGATCTTCATCATTATTTTCTGTCTGGCAGCAGAGTTCTTTATGTTTCTTTTGAAGAGCAAAGTAAAATCGATTTGTGAAGATGTTTCAACGTTAGTCATTATTAAGGCTCAATCGAAGTGTGGCAATTTTTCCAAATATTATGAACAATCTGCATCTTGCATTGCCCATCCTCTCCAGCCAATCAGAGGCAAGCACTGAAAGGCAGTGTGGAAATTGATTGTCCCTTTTCTCCTCTTTATACAAAAGGGAAAAAAAAGTGCTGATCAATCAGACAACTAAGTACACCTCTTGTCAGGGTCTCCGGCTTCACAATGGAAACCTGATGTTTCTGGAGCTATTAGTTGTGGCCAACTTGCCAGAGCAGGCATCGATCGGATCGCTGGTCAGTTGCAAATGCGCCATAATTTCACAGGGAAAAAATAGAGCTGATTGTGCTGTTGCATAATGGAGGTGTGACCTGCTTGAAAAAGTGTCATCTTAAATTACTTTTTAATGCACTCCAAGCAGACAGACAACTTGAGTTTCAAAGGGTTTGACGCTGTTAGAAAACAATCACTCTTATGCTTGCCCTTGCATGATCACATCGTTATCATATTAAGAATATGGAGGATTCATATGATACATATAAAAAGGCCGGAGTGTTGGTTGGCTCTCTGCATTCTACCATCAGAGGGAGACAACACCACCATTTTATGTCTCCTTTTTTAGGGGATATACGAGTTTTAACAAGGAACTTAACCCTTGTATTATGTTGAAAAATAATTACGTTGTTTATGTTAGGGTCATTTTGACCCGCACTGTGTAAATCCACTCAAAACAGTAAAAAAAAACGCGTTAAATCAATAACATCTTCATTTTAGATTATATGAACATTTAGAAAAGAGACATACAATACATTTTTAATTCCAACACTATATTTAAGAACTATTTGAAGTTTTTTCCTCTTCATGAACACTTTTTTTTTTTCATTCAACTTGCTCCATTTCCTCAGATTTTCAATGTTCAACAGCTCTGGTGTCGCGGTTGTCAAATCGGATCACACGAGATATCATGTGAAATGTCTCCAGAGACATTGTTGCTCGAAGGATTGGCCTTCCATTCTCTTGATTCCACAGACTTGCAGTTGCTTCTCCCTTTGACCTGTAGACTCCAGCTAATACCAGAATTCCGATGTAAGCATGCAAGTCAGTCTGATCCAGTGGTTTCCATTTCTCTTGAAATACACGCCTTCCCTCCAAATTGGTCATGTCCAGTATAATCTTCTCTATTGGTGGGGATATGAAGAGCTGAAATGCTGATTGAATATCATCGACTCGTGTGACAGCAAATCTTGTAGGACCGGGAGTCCTTTTGATGACATTGGAAGATGACAGTCCACCTCGGCTTTGGTGTGGTGCTGTTGACCATTTTATATTACCAACTTTAGATGCCCATGTCCCCTCTGTGGATGATTATTGCTGCATTCCTTGGTTTTCATCTGATGGAGAGACAATGGCAGACTCGTCCTCTGAATCCTCCTCATTGGAGGAAAATTGACAATCTGGATCATCAATAACATTGTCCCCGGTCTCTGAAATCTCTTCCTCTGCATCACTAAAGCCAAAGTAGCATCAACTGTAAACCTTCTGGAGCTCATTTTTGGTGCGTTTGTCAAAGGGATGACATGAGAACAGTGACAAGGACAAGGGAGAAAAAGTTCCTCCTCTACTCACACCTGGGTCTCTGTGTTGAAATAGCTATTCAGAGGGAGTCAAAATACAAATAATTGGGCAATCTAAATAAAGGACATAAAAGACATCAATGTTTATTTTGGATCTGAACAGTTTCTTACCCTCATTAAAGTGTCCGGGTCAAAATGACCCCAACATCATATTCGTATACAAAGTCTGCACAGACATTATACTACACATCAAGGTGTCCAGATTTTACACACAAGTTCATGACCCAAGATGAGGAAAAGTCACAAAATTGTGTGACGAAAAATAAAGGATAACCAGTACTTTGGTCAACACGAAAACTGAAACGGGTCAAATTGACCCTTAACATAACATAAGGGTTAAGTATATATTTTTATACCTGGACCTCTTACACCCATGTCCCTCACAGTAGCCTGCCCCCAACCCTAGCTTTATTCCATCTCAACTCTAACACCAACTCATTTTCATCCCATCCATAAACATATTCCATCCCTAAACGTAACCACAACTCTCTTCCTATTCCATCCCTAACCCTCAGATTCAGCATCATAAAATGTGACACTTGTGACGTCAGCAAGGAGAAAAGACACAACTAACCAAATAACTGAAATGCAGTTTGTTTTAAAGGAGACATATTATGAAAAACTCACTTTTTCTATGTTTCTACATGACAATTATGGAGATTGTGGGTCACTACCAACCCCAAAACAGCAAAATAAACCATCAAGTGAAATCCTGCATAGTTTGTGTAGTTCTGTAATCACCTGCATCTGCCAGAAATCTTGCCCCCTGTGATGTCACATAGGGCGAAAGTGCACAAGATGTGTGTGCACGCAGCTGTGCGCAGGCAGGCAATAAACTTGGTTTCAGTTTCGTTTTCAGAGGCATTCTGACAGAGCTGTTTGAGACAGAAAAGAGGGAGACTGTCCTGCAGCATCTGTTTGCTACTTTGACAATACCCTTTACAGAAAAAAAGAGTATATTATGTGATCTTTAACAACCATTTAAAATATATTTAACAGAGACACCATACCCTGTGCTATACCTTTCCCCTCTTTGCATCACACTGGGGAGCTCTCATGCTCCGGGGTCTCATTCCCTCCACTTATCAGCCTTGGTGATTGAGAGCACAGACCACCATCTCTCTATAGAGGGCACCCACAGACTCACAACGTCTTGTTTGCTAGAGCTGTGTACATTTTGTATTTGAAAGAGCAGCAAGTCAATGAATCTCGATAATGCGAGAGCCAGGCCACATAACTCACGTTGATAGCCCTTACATTGTGCCAAGAGGCGATAAATCTGCTCTGGGAAACATGAATATGCAGTGGCAGTCGGTCTGGCTTGTTCCTGCTTGCATGCCCCCCCCTGATGCACAGTTTATTTCTCTTCCCTATTCTAAACAGGACAAATAAAACCAATGAGCCACAGCATTATCTCATCAAAAGTGTTCGATTAGGCACAAATGTAGAAACACTTTTATTTTAATATGCTAAAAAAAACTGTTAATATTCAACATGGAAAAAATAAATTTAAGGATTTTGGCTTATTAGGAATGTTAATGTGAAAGTATTCACTATTATCTATCTATCTATAACTTATTTTCTACCTTTTGTGATGCTTTAAGTTTCAGTTCTGTGGTTTAGCTGAAATCTGGAATACAAACCGGGAATTCTGTGCTTCCAGCTGCAGATTTTCCTCATCCACTGCAGCAGTGGTTAAGCAGCAATGAGCAGCACTCTCTTATGCAATTTTATATGTAACCCGCAGCTTGTATTTGACGCCTCTTTGAGAAAAATGAAAAATAGACAGTCAGATATAGGCAGCACACAGTCATGGTGGGAGGGCTTAATGTACGCATTGCCTCAGACTGAATGTCTCATATAAGCGATAAGAAGGCTGCTTTGTCAATGACCCGATCCCCAGATGACAGTTATTTCTCTCGTGCAAATAATTCATCTCATTCACGACAGCCGTTCACTTTCCGTTTTTCTTCCCTGAGGAAAAAAAGGAAAAAAAACCCCAAAACAATCGCAAATTCCATTTCAGTACAATAAATAAGTATTAGAAAGAAATCTCTGGCGCTCATGATACATCTAAACACTAAATCATAAATCTGAGATTAAATTAAGAGACGTACAAAGTGGACAACAACTGTAGATGCAGCAGAACCGGGTCATCATCGGGACTCCTTTCCCCTCCATAAAATAGTTATTGGACATAGTTGACAAGTATGCGTAACGACGCGTCCCTTCCGTGGCACCGTGGAAGGAGGGTCGTCAGACGCACGCAGCTGCACGGTTTTCCTGCACTACCTTTCCTCCCAGACAAAAACCCAACTAGATTGTAAATGAGCACTGCGTGACAAAGAGCCTTTTTTTTTTTTTTTTTGAAACAGATTTGGACGTTCCTCAGTCACCAGCCCCTTCCCAGTCGCCGTGCGTAACTGGAGAAACGCGTCGCGGAGAGTGGATCTCTCTTATCATTTCAAACAGTTTTAGCGTCGGAACGGGGAACAGGAGCGCTTTAACAGCTAGAAGCTTTTTCTGATTGTCCTCGGCGCTCAACGTGAGACGCTTTTTTTTTTTTTTTTGTCTTTCGGGCGACGGAACCGGCCGAAAGTTCCGCAGGCGCAGTTCTCCTCCTCTTCCTCCTCCTTCCTCCTCCTCCACAGCCGTGCGGGAAGTCGAGCTCGGCTGTTGCCGTGGTACTTGTCAGATAGATAGCATCAGCGGTAGGAGGCGATACAGAGGCTCCTGCAGGCTAATTGTAGCAGCCCGTGTTCGCAGGTGTTATCACCTATCCGCCCGTGAGGGACGGGGGGACGGGGGGGGCACGGGGGGGGCTTCATTCTGATCGAGCCGCGCTCTGACTTGTGCGCAACAAGGAACAAAGAGAGAATGTTGCAAATACAATGATCGCCTGTTTTTCTGAGACATCCACACATGCTCCGCGAGTTCAGTTTTTGATGAACATTTCTGAGTCGTCTTTGGAATAATAATAATAAAAAAAAGTGGATCCAGAGATTTTATCATCATGCGAAATACTTGGCTTCCTCCTCGGAGCGCGATTTGGGAATACTGGACATCGCTGATTGCATGTCTCGTTTGGATTCACAACAGTTATGGGATGCCTCACGTTATCCGAATAGGTAAGTTCACGCTTACATACACACACACGCGTGCGCGCGAACGCACAGGTCTATATTTTCACCTTGAAAGTTGCTCCACATTCAGCTAATTTCAGTGCGGGTCATGAAAACGATCTTTAAACGAGCAATCCCACCTCACTCGGGTTTATGTGAATTCTCAGATTTACAAACAAACAAACAAACAATAGCAGGGAACATTAAGAGGGCAGCGCGTAATTCCACACCGACAATGCCCGTTTCCAGTCAGGATGCGCGCAAATTAAATATTTGTTCCATTTTCTGTCGCCGGCATGTTGATTCTCTCCATTCAGGGTCACCGTCATGATTTATGGAAGCTATTTTATTTGATTTTTTTGTAGAGATTTGAATGACAAATTAAAGGCATATAATTATGTTACACGCATCGGAAAGTTTCGAACAATGTTTGCTCTTACAAAATGAGGAGGCGAGGAAAGTTTGGTCTAAAAATTCTATTATCCTCTCGCTGCAAACAAAACAAAGACGCCCACACTCGGAAAATAAAAGCGCTCTCCTTCATTCTGATCTTTCACACACGTCACTCAACAAATCTCTCACTGGGGGACAAAGTGAGAATTGTCATTCGGAACCTGGTCGTGCGTTGAAATATTTTTTCGCCGAAAAGAGACTAGAAGAGAAAGACGATCAATACGCTTTTTGTCACGAGGCAAATCATTTCTGACATTTGGCAAAGCGCCATAGAAGACAATTACTCAAAATGGCTTTGGCCCATACTAACACAACAGGCGGAGCGAGTCTTAATGGAGCTTTTTGTATTTGAGGTATAAATGATAGGTGAGGGTGGGTGAACGTTGATAATAATTGCACACTTTATATTCCTCAGTCGTCTAATAAAAAATAAAAAAAATTTAATAAGCAACAACACACCTTTTACTTTTATTATAGGCCAGCATATTATTTTTTTTTGGGGGGGGGGGGGGGGGGGGGTCAGGTTTAATCAAACTAAATGAAAGTTATGACTTTAAAGCTGTGGAGGATATCTCTTAAAAACACGAGTGAATTCTGTTAAGCTTTTTGTGGATTTAAGAGAAACACAGAATGAATACCCAAAACTGCAGGGCTGTGTTCGGGGTGCTGGGCATCATCTGCAGCTTTCTGGAAGGCCCAGGGTGTCCCTGTGATTGACTGCTGCTGTCTGACGAGCCATGACTTCTCTGACATTGCTGCAGACTTTGGTGATGTCTTAGAAAGAGCACATATCCTCAAAGCTCTCTTTCCACTAATATGAACTAAAATGCTTTGGTCAAAGGGACATGTTTTCCCCTCTTTAAAAAAAAAAAAAAAAACAGTGGCAGCAGCTCAGATGAAGACCTGAAATAGACTTGACAGGCTTTGTTTTTTTTTCAAAATGTCAAAGTGCTGAGACAAATTTACCTTGAAATGTGCTCCAGTTGCACTATTGCTTTTAATAGAATCTATCATGGCTTGCGATGCAGGAGCAGCTTTTTTTGTGTGTGTGTGTGTTCTTGAGATTGTTTTTTGACAAGCTGAGAAGAGGGACATGCAAAGAGAAGGTTGCTGAATTTGCCTCGCTGCCAAAAAAGAAAAAAAAGAAAATTCAAAAGGATTCATTTTAGTTCCTCCCCTAGAAAATAAATCCACTTGAAAATAACAAGAAACATGTGAGAATATTCTATAAGACTGCACTGCTACAGTTTTATTTTATTTTCATCGTGGGTCTGCTTGACGCTGTGCATTTAATATGTGATGTATGTGTATGTATAAGTATATTATGCTTACAGTCTGTGAGCTGATGTATTCATAATCTGCTGATTCACTTGTGCTCTTATTTAGGTGGATGTGTTGTAGACATTTTGCCCCCTCTAATATATATGTTTTTTATATACTTTGCGTGCATGCGTTTGTGTGTGCTCTGTGTCCCAGCCACCCTTCTAAAAACCAACAGAGGGCTCTCTCATAGTTGCTGCACAACGGCTCCCATCACTCCTCAGCACTGGTTACCAGCACAACCCAGTTAGAATCATGTAGGGGTGCAGCAGCGTTTGTGCGTGGCGCCCTCGTGTCTGTGTTGTGTCTTGGTTAGGCGGCCTGTTCAGTTCTACAAGTACACCATCTGGGTAATGGTGGGCATCCAAGGTGGAGTTGTTGTCATTGATTTTAGTGCTTTTACAGTGCATCGCTCTAAGTTGAGACCAGATGGTCACGCCGTCTCATTTTGCCACTTTTATTTGTCGGACGGAATTAAAGACCACTTTTCCTGTTTTTCTCCTCTTTCTGCCTCCCTTTAGTCTCCTTCCACCCTGCCTTTTTGATGTCCCCCCCCACCCTCCCCTGATATGTTTTTCCAACATCTTCGCTCATCTAGGAGCCATTTTAGCAGATACTACAGTGTTGTTATGATGAAAGTACTGGGGGACATGTGGATTTTCCTCTTGAAGATAATGCAATGTCTGTCGATAATTTGTCAGTTTATCAAGATGGGAATAACATGCAGGAAATTATTTTTTTGCTTTTCACATTTCATTACTTTCCTCTACATATTTTGCTTCCTCTCCGTTAATTTGATCGGGAGATCATGTATCTATTTCTATATTTTTTTTAATCCTCGACGCTCACAGTAATAACAGGTTATCAACCATTTTCTGTTGCGTGCCGAGATGGATAAAAATAATTCATCATTCGTTGTCTGCACACTCGCGCTCTTTCTGAGGTTATTCACTGCCTGCCGGGGATTTATTGAATAATCAATGACTTTATCTACCTAATACTTGAAACACTTAATCACTGCCAGTTAATCAATTTCCCTCACGATTTCATGTTGATTTCATTTCCTTATAGTTCCTCTTTCTGCCCTGAAAACACCTGGTTATAAGCATTTTATTACATTTCTGCAGACTTAATTTTTTTGTTTGTGTGAAATGGCCTCAGCATACCGTAAGCTGACAAATGTACAACACTTAAAGCTGTATACAGTGTGACCACTCACAGGCTTCAGTCGGATGCACTGGGATTTGTGGTCACCATTTTGGTTGAAGTCACAGAGCCACTTCAGAGGCTTGTCTTTATCCCCACACCAGCAGCAGAGAGAGACTGAGGACTTTTCATGTGATTTACTCTTCTGGGGAGCTGTGGAGAGTGCACTCTCCATAAGATCCTTCTCACTGGGGTTTGTGCAAATGCCTCATCTGAAATGACTCAGACATATTTCAAGAGTCTGCAAGAAAGCAGTAATGGGTACTTTGCAATACTTACTTTAAAAAAAAAGTCAAACCCAAAGAAACCCAAAGGGACACTCGTATCACGAATTACCCGCAGGAGGATGGCATGGCTGGCAAAAAAAAAGGAGAAGACAGGCGTGTTAAAGGAAAAAAAGTGTTTGGTAATGAAAAAGAAAAATGAGTGGAGATGTTGCACCGAAGTTCTATCAAATGAAGATGGCCATCGGTTGCTGAGTGCAAATGAATATTTCATTTTGATCTAAATTTAATCGCTCCCCAGACAGAGAGAGGATGCGGAGAGAAGCCTGCTGGCTGGAGGTTTGGGGAGTTGTCGTGGTGAATGTGAACAAAGGCTGGTAGAGGTCACAGAAGAACTTTATACAGGGGGGGGGGGGGGGGGTGCATTTGGTGTGTAATTCTATTATCTCTGAGTAAAAAGCAGAGATAGAAGGGTTAGGATTATGACTGCTGTTTTACCTGTGCTAACACCCCCCCCATTCATCCACTTGTACAAGCATGGATGAACAAATGTACTGCACAAAGAATTGGAAAGGTCTATTTTCTGCCTCTCCCACACTCAGGCATCTGTATCTTAGCTTCCCCACGCACACGCGCAAGGACACACACTATTTAAAGCCAAAAAAACATTTTCCAAAACATATGTCAGGTCTCACTGGGCCTCTTGTGCACAATCCAATTCCGCTCTCTCTGTCAGCACACTTGCGGCTCGTCATTAGCTTCAATCTCGCTGATGAGAAACGGCAGATGTTCGTTTTGTTGAGCAGAGGGGCCCGTCTCTTAACGTGCTGTTTCCGCACTGATCCTGTTTAGGCCCTTTAGACAGGAAAATTCCACTTCGATTCACAAATATATGCTCAAGGCCCGCTGGAGTCTGCGTTCTGTGATGATCAAGATTCTGTTTTTAAGTGTTGCTCATTAAGACGCATCAAACTCACTGTTTCCAGGTTAAAGCATTAAATAGATCAGATTTATGTTTCACGAAAAGGTGCAGCAAAGTCTTTAACACGACTTTCCATGTCAAGGAAGTGAAGGTGCTGAGCTTTGGTCGGTCATACATAATAATGATGATCCAATAATCCAAGCCACCAGGGGCTAATGGAGTGGATCTACCTACCAGTAAGATAATCCTGTGACACAACAGGGTCCTATCTATCCTCTGTTAGCTTAGCCTAGCCACTTCTAACACACCAGATGGTGTTTTCATATTGTACAAAGTGAAAGGTCTGCTGCAAGCATATGCTCATGATGCCTATTTAAATAAAGTTCAGAATGCCATATGGCTTCATATGTACCGGTATATCTATTGATTTTTATTAGTTGGTAAAAAGGAAATCAATTAGTTTGATAAATGGCTGATTTTAGTTTGTGGTCAACATTTCATTGGTTGTCAGCCGGAGTTAACCCTAACCCAAATTTATAGTAATACTGAATAAACAGGATAGATTGATTTGAAAAGACAATGCTATTGAATTTCTTTTTTGTTCCCAATATCAATTTTTTAATGCTGTGAGCACTGAGAACGAAATGGCCGTTTCATTCTTTGTGTTTGCAAACCGAGTGTGAAATCTCAGACAGATAATAATCAATTAAAATAGCTCAAATAGAAAATGTGAGCAAAAACCCACAAGAAAACCACAAATTATAAAACAATAGAAATAACTATTTTAGCAAAGACAATCAAAGGGAGGAAAGCCCAATTCAAAACCCACAAGTAAGCAAACAGTAAGGTTCTTTTCAGACACCGAGGTTAAAAAGAAATAAAAAAAATAGAATTTAGATCCTTTAAACGTCTTCACATGCTTGATGTAGGTACATAGATCAGGAGCAACAGGCTGATTGATTTCGCTCTCAATCTGCCTGAGTCCTCTTGTCGACCCATGAGGGACAATGTCATCGTAGCAGGACATGTGCTTTCAGATTTGCCAGTGGTTTGAAATTCATGGCGTGTCAATGTTGGCTTTTTCCCTGTGAATGTTTTTCCACCAAGGCAATGAATCAAATTTCATGCTCAAGCCATTTGTCTTTATTATGCCCTTGTCCTTTCCATTTGACTTTCCCATCTCAGCTTTCCTTGGGGCTCTTAAATCGAATAAAGTTAAAACAGTTTGAAAACAAAAAAAAGCTCGATTTGTGGGTCATTTCTCTCTCTGAATCATTCCAGCAATATGGAAGTTAATTAGAATGATCTAGTAGGCCTTAATTTGGTGAGTACGTTTTTACATTTCTGCAATGGGAATAATTTTGTCTTTCTCCTCCACACTGTTGGCAAAACACACACACCACACACACACCACAGGCGAGGCAAGTGCTGCAGCTGAAGAGACATACTGCGAGAGAAAGAGTGAGGCTGGTTACTTACATAGATTAAGCTAAGGGACTCTTATTTAGCTTGTTAATTAGCTTGAACCTTTTGATCCCAATTCTAAAACCTGCCATGTTGCCCCAAGACTGATAAAACTAAGCTTTATTTCTGTGCCTTTCACACACCACTGCATTCGCCGGCTGCATTAGCTTTCCTCTCCTTCTCGCCGTTAGTGTAATCCTTATCTATTCCCGGACGCTATGTGTAAACTTGGTCACCTCCAACACCTCAGTTGCACATTACACGTGCATCCCAGTAACAAGACCTTTTCTCTTTAGATGCAATGAGGAATTGGCATGGAGGTATCAGCCACCCTGCACATGTTTCAATTCTATTTAACTTGGGCTCAAGACAATGAATGGAAGGCGGCACCTTTTCATGCTACCCTTTTAATCAAGCGCTCATTGTTATAAATGTCAGGTCTTTGGTAATGTGATTCCCTCACACTGCTGTTCCATGACTGTTGGGAGGCGTGTGTGCTTGAGTGTGTATTTAGGAAAGAGAGCTGGGGGTGGCGGGGGAAGAGGAAGTGTGAGTATGTGCATGACAAGGAGATGTATAAGGGGAGCTGGCATAGAATCCCTGGAGCACAGGGGTAGAGCCGGAGTTACTAATCAACTGTGAGAGAGTAGGCTGGAGAAGACTCACCCTTTATTTTCTCCCCGAAGAGAGAAAGAGAAGGAACAGATAAGACAAACCTCTTCAGGCCAAAACCACTACAAATGATCACCAAAAATATCAAGACAGAAAGAGGCATCTTTTCCTCCACATTTTGCCTCTCACATCCCTTTTCACCCTCTTCCCTTTTCATCGGAGCAATAACAAATACGACCGCAGGAAGTGTATAAGACTCGGGGGGAGTTACCTCTCTGGCTCATGTGTTCATCCCTCCACTGATGGGTCGCCTCGAGGTTGAAAGCCAATGTCAATTTAGTTAACAGACAATACCCAGAAGATTCCACTCAGCACTCGCGCCATGTACGGGCAAGACAATAAGGGATGGACTCTCCTGTCTCTGTGAATGTTTTACTGGCTGCCGATCTACTGTCCAGGTTGTCCCTGGAGAGGAGTGTGGTTAACCGCAAAATGCTCCCCCCGTGACATGTTGGAAGACAGCTTGTCTGCACGTGGAAAGCGTCAGATATATGGAGCGAGGGAAGGATGTTGTGGGTGGTTTGTGGCTTGTAGTACAGATTTTAGTGAAGCCATTAGTGATGCTTGTATGAATAGCGTCAGCGTGGACACTCAGTTTGACCTTTGTGAAAGACTCAGATTCTTAATGCCCATTTTTCTACTTTTCATTGTTCACTTACTGCCTAATATACAGTATACCACTCACTGACAGGTGCCAATGTAGTAAATCGCTGTATATATATATCATATATGTATAGCTTAGTGGTTTGTTTTTATTGCTGTGCCTCGCGGAAGACTGGGAATTTCCACTTCCATTTATTTAAAGAGTCATACTGGCGCTTGGTGAAATGTATGACCAGAAGGACATTGCCCACTGGCCTCACTGAAATAATGCTCAGTTAATGTCTTACTCCGCCTTCCTCTGCACCGCTCACATATGGATTGCTTGTCTGACACAGAGGGTGATTTGTTCAGATGTTGTTCTGACCATTCCTTTTGTATGGAGGACATAAGCTACAATTCACAAAATAAAAAAAGAAGAGTTTCTGAAGAAGGCCTGAAACGATTTATCGAAGAGCGAGTCAGCAGACTAGTCCTATAGGGGTACTTCAAGTACACCTTTCTGGTGGTATTCGGCACTGGATTTAGAATGAGGCATTTGTCGATGTTGTGGCGCATATTTGTGTTATCTCGATGTTGTCAGACTTTTTCCTGCCCATTTTCCATTTCCTACTTCTTGTACCCATCATCATAGCCTTGGAAAAGTGTGTTCTTTTGAGAGGGTAACATATAATCTTTTGTTTGAGTTATCTTTGAATTTCTTTTTTCTCTTCTCTTACCATAAGATTTGTATCACATGGCATGTGCTCGTCGCTTTAATCCCTTTCCAGGAGTAAAACGAGAGCGTCCCCTCTCTCACATTTGTTGACCCGACCGTACACATTGTTTTCTTCGATGACTTACATTTCAATTTGCAAACTCAGTCATTGTGGTTTAATGAGCGACTGGTTGGAATCCATTCATGTTTTTTATTAAGGTATTAAATAGCTTCAATAAACCAGAGGCAGAAGAAATATCCTCACCTTTTCTCCCCCCTTGTCTCTGGCTTTTCATGTAATTTGATTGCAACCACTAAGCACCTTTGACTCCTTTGCATCAGATGATTCTCATGGACATCTGATTTGGTACCTTGATTTGAGAGTGGAACATCGGGGCAGGGGGTAGAAATAACAGCACATGGAAATGGGCTGGTGATTGCCTTTCTCCTACAGTGTGGCGACGGAGGACTCGAGCCCTTGTGCCCCTCCTTGGTGGTTGATTAGCTCTGCAGCCCTGCAGCTCAGGAGTGACACAGTAGCTCATCGTACCCCGCTCCGCCCGACAGGCACCCTCCTTGATTGCACAGCGCTTCATAATTGTCCCTCCATTCTGCTTTTGTGTCCGGTGGGCTGCTACCTCATCTGAAAATGTGTTAATGCTCAACTTTTCCTAAACCTTTCACTTGTCGCACCTTAAAAACACGATCTTCTTAGATCCAGGTGAAGTCACTGTGATGCTTGTTAAGATAGACGATGCATACTATTCATCATAAAGCTCAATCATTCAAACGGGCCATTTTTCTTCATTATACCGCATTTATCAGTTGCACAAATAAGGAATAATGAAAAGGTCCATTACAGGTGCAGGTATCATAATGAATTGTACGGAAAAACATTTATGTCAAAGTGGGGCTTTTTCTAGCTCCCTCTCTCTGTAAGTATCTGCAGCTGCAAATGGGGCCGGTGGAATTTCTCTTTCAGTAAGGCAATTGAAAAGGAATTGCCATCGTGGCATTTCTAATCATTGAGTTGGGAGACATGATTGAAAGTTAAAGCAGTGAGATGGCTGATCTCTGTGGTTTCTGGCCTGGGTTATTGATTCATGTACTGCAGCTAATGTGGATAAACTACTATCAGTGGAATTCATCAAATTGTATTAATTATTTTTGTGTACTGGTGATGCATAAATTGGGACTGTAACATTTTAGGAGGATTGACAACCCCTTCCCCCCCGCATCCGTTTTTTCTTTTCTCTTTTTTATTAATGTGGGGCATGCTCAAATCACACAACAGTGACAAAGAGTATACCCTCTTCAATCTGTAGGAATACATCCAATCCATTTGAAATCTGATAATTTAATCTAGTTGAGATTGATTTGTCTGATTTATTATAAGAGAATAACTGAATAAGAGCGATCAACTTTCTATAGACTACCGGCATATTTAATTTCAAGGTAACAGAGGCAGACATTAGTCTTCATTATTTTCTAGGTTCTAGGACATGCATTTCCAGCTATAATAACTGCATTCTAACTACTGATAATCCATATGCAGAGATAATTAACACATTTATTATGATTAGAATTAAATACCTGTCCACGCATCCATGAGTAACATAAGCGAAACCAAAGGTGGTGGTCGTTTCCACCCACCAGCAGCCGCTGATCTGACATGACCTGCAGTCACTCAGATCAGCGGCTGCTTCTCTCCCAAACCAAAACACCAGAAATAATATCTCTCTGTTGATTTCACTCCAAGCAGATATCCCCTGTAATCCAGACAAAGGCAGCACATGCAGAGTAGATTTTAATTATTAAATATGACATCTGTGTTTTGCCTGTTAAATTGCACTGCTTTATTCCAGTTATCTCACCTGCGACATGTGCGCAAGACATGAGCATAACAACGCGACTTTATTCCTCTACGTTTCCTTGCTTGCCTGAAATAAAGTCGGAGTCGGTGTCAGCCGAGTACAAGGTGACATAATTTACTGTGCAAGAGGAGAACTTGTGCTGGAAAGTAAATCCACCATCATCCCAAGTGTCTACATAAGAAGCAGAGGGCTGTAATAGATGGGTGACTTGTCATAACGTTACACACTTGTTCAGTGCGAAAATGATTCAATGTGTCCGCGGTGTTTCAAAAGGGAAGCTTTAGAGAAACTGTTGACTGTGAAGGATCCTCCAGACTGCTAGAAACAGGGCAAAAATGATGTGTTGCTTTCTGAAAACTCTTCTCTTCTCTGTCTGCATTGGTAAGTAAGTGTGCAATAAAAAGAGGCACTGCAAGATATATTGAACATTCTTCTTGTCTCTGCTTCTGGGCGATCAGATTAGCAACCTTTTGATATTTATTCATTTTATCCAAGGTATTGAAATAGCCCAGTCCATGCTTTATTTGCTTTGCTATAGTGCTAAGTCAAAGACTATTTGTGCTGCTCACACAACTAATGTAACCAACGCCAACAATGTTAGCATCTGCCACATAGTAAACACAATGCTGTAGTACATTGTGTACACTGTACATCGTGGTAGTCGCTGAGTACACATTAATGTTCTTCTGGTGTCCAGAGATGTGGAAAATCTCAACAACGGTAGGTCTACGTGTCACATAATCACATTAATCAATAACGATCAAGAGCCAATCTGTTCCTAACTTTGCTAAAGTTGGATGTTGAATATTGGCTTCCAGTCTTAAAAGAACTGGAGATTATTTAACAAACATGGTTTGTCAGTTCCACTTTTTGGATTCGGTGCAGAGCGTAGCAGTTCATCATTGCGGAACAGGTGGAGGTTTAATGCTTTCTTGTGAACCGCAGTAAATCCCGCTTGTCACATTCACCTCAACAAATCAGCCCACTGTGAGTGCTGCTGTTGTATATTCTCCTTGTGTGGATTTTTACACCAACAGAAGAGTTAGCAGTCGCTTACATCAGCGACGAAGGCCGCACAAAGCTGCGACAGGAAATATTGTGTTTGCCTTAGCTTGAGTTTAAAGGCATCAGACCTCGTTACATCCCTGAGCAGAGCAGATGTCAAAGCGAGTTTTATATAAAAAAAAAAATTCAAGGAATGAGTATCTCAAGAATTGCTGAGTTTTCGATGCTTAAAAATAATTTGAAGTCAAAATTGAAAAAGTAAGATATGCTTGTTATACGTGAGAGGTTAAGCCTCCATCTCTGATTCCTAAGAAAGAAAAAATAATAATAGAAGGTGAAATGTGATTTATACTCATCTATCTATCTTCGGTGAATTCTTCCTTCATGGCCTAAATAACCTTTGAAATGTGAAAACCGTCCCGGTTGAGCGTCGCTGTGGAGGCAGACTCATCTCAAAGGAATGTCGTGTAAATCTGTCTGGAAATATACACCCGTCTATTCATCCATCTATAGTTTCAGAAACATCAGCATCATGACAAATCTGTCTGTGATCAGAGCTCATGTCTCTTCACTATCGGATCTAAACTGCAGCAACACAGTTTTTAATCGCGCTAGTATTGCAGAATATACGGGGAGAAGATGCTTAGTTAGCATTTCCATCCTCAGTGCATTTGCAAACTCTGGCTAAGCCAGCAAGATATGTCATATTTGTGGCTGAGGTAGAATTGTCTAAACACAATAACAAACTTTAGCAATCTAAAACTTCCTCATGGAGGAAGTTACTTAAAAATACACATAAACTCTGATTGACTTTTACTTTTCATGGTTGGTGTATAAAGATACCAAGAACAATTCAGAACATTTTGATGATGATCCAGATCATCATGTGGACTGTGTAAATCTAATAACGAGGGGAATGAGCTGCTTGGCAGAGGTCTACGCTCTCCGACTGTTTTTTGAGTTGATATTTGATTTCAAGAGACCAACAGACATTTCTAAAATCACTCACGTGTCCACAGTTTGTTGCTGCCCATGTAGAGAGAAAAAAGAAGTATATACTAAATATTATGTAGGAGAGAGAAATGTAATGAATAAATAAGAGGCTATTCAGTGGTGCAATGCAAATTAGTCTTGGATTCAGTTTGTTGAAGGAATGGGGAGAAATATGGCTACAGAGAGGAGGCAGAAAATGTGATGTGATTTCCAGCATTCGTTTGCATCACACCATAATCATTTCTGTGTTTCATGCCCTATAAATGCGAGCCAGACCTAAAAAATTCTCCCACTTATCCCATGTGCACAATTTGATTCTTGTGGCGTCTGTAAGCATTCAAAATTGTTATTTATTATTATTATTTTGTTAATTTGAAAGAAATAGCTGCAAGTGCTGATTTTGATAATAGTGCCAAGATCTGGGTAGCTTTTTTAGTCGCATTTCACAAGGACTTGAAGCGTGAATGGTGGCTCATGTTTTATTTTCAGGATGTCTGTGTAGCCTTATGGCTCTCTTCAAAGACCCACGAAAAAAGTGTGCGAATAAGGAAAGCGCAGTGTAAATGGCCCTCCTAATGACTCTCAGCAGGACTACATCTTGTATCTTTTATGAGCCAGGAAGAAAGCCGTGCATCATTATACAGTGCCCATCTGAGATCCACCGGCAGCATGATGCGACAAAAAAGAAACCCATCCTTTTAAATCGGGCGTAATGGGACACATTAGCGTATCGTTAGCCTGTTAGCGTGCCTGGAGGTCAGTCACTGGCTGCCAAACTCTTGCTGCTGCAGAAAAAGAAGAGCTCGCTCTACGGCTCTCTTCATTTGTGAGCAGATAAAACACAACTGAAAAAAATGCCTATATGACATTTTCAACAATTTTGTTGGGATACAGATTAACTATACTGTGGGATTCTGCAGTATGTTTAAATTTCTATTATTTTCACTATTTTATTCATAAAATAAGCCAAAGAAAAAAAAATCTAATTGGCTGCATGGTAAACGTCATCATCGCCTTCATCGTCATCATTACTGCACAGCAAATTCATCATCATCATTCAAGTTTCATTGCAATGAGTATTGCAATGCTCACACACCTCTGTAAAACTAATGGAGGTAAAGTAGATTTCTCGATCGATGGAAAGCTCAGCAACAGATGATGTAGATGATGGTTGATGAAAGGCGGTTGTGGTCATGGAAACTTTAATAAGGTGAAAGAGAGGTAAAGTAATGAGTGGTGTGACGGCTGCAGTCACCTGGTGTGATCCGTCACTCAGTCTATTTCACTCACCTTCAAAATAATATGCACCATCAGGACCACTCTATGCTGCATGATGTGAAAATAAAAGTTCCCAAATCACAATCATGCAATATGGGATGGGATATTCTTAGATTTCCAAGGAGTGGCGTTTCAATGCATCACCCCGCAATTTGCTAAGGGGTGGAGTGTGGTGGATGGGGAGTGTGTGTGTGTGTGTGTGTGTGCGTGTTGTGGGGGTTGCAAAGGCAGGGTCTAGTCGGCAAATAATGGGAAAGTCATCTGTGAGAGATGACTATCAATTAAAGGCACTTAAGGTGGTAATGACCAGCAAAGAGTTCCTAATGAGTATATGTGAAGGTGGGATCACATCTCTGGAAGTCAAGTGCAGTGTTAAGATTCTAGTGGTATGCTAAAAGCCATGAATGCACACAGGACGACTCATCACACCATCAAGGTCATTAAATGCTGTAATCAACTTAGCCAGCACTATTTCAGGGAGAACCAAAGTTGCCTCAGTTTCAGGCAGCAATGAGAAAGCATGCGCTGTACGGCAGGTGATTATACTAATTAGTTCCCTCTGTCAGCTAGAAGGCATGCTAATCAATGAAATTGCCTGTTGCAGTCTTTCGCTTGGATTGAATACCTGCACACTCGTGGCCCTTCCTTGTCACATGGTTGCTTATCTCTGCCTGTCAAAAAAAAGGTTTTTCGACATTGAGGCGATCTTAGCCGGTTCTGGAGCTGGCTGCTCCAGAATGTCCTGGTTATAAATAAAGGTTCAGAAGATGTTTAGTATCCTGCCCATGATTTGAAGGCTTAAATAGTCACTGCGCATCAGGTGCTCCAAACGACGCAGCCCCACCCGCAGAGTAAAACAAATAACTCGGACGACCGTCACTAAAACCAGCACATTTATAACCTCACCTGTAAACTCTCCTAACACCTTTGGGTATTATCTCCATAGTAACCCCATCAATGATGACCCCAATCACCTTCTGGGAACACAGGTCAGGCAGATATTTTGCCAAATCAAATGTACTTCCTGACAATCTCACACAATTTCCATGATCCCCGCATCAATTGAGATCTGACTGAAATTCGAACATCTTCCTCTGTTCGAGGGACAGTGTGCAATTAGGGAATAAACTAAAATAAAATCCAATCCTCACTTGAATCTAAATCTGCAGTATTAACACTGATCTTGATAAGAGAATGAAAACATTACTTTGCAAATGCGTAATAAACTTGTCTAGACACTGGCATCATTTGAGCAGATCATTTCCAACACTGGTCCTTGTGTTAATGAGAGCAAGGCCCACTGTGAAAAAAAAGAAGTTTTTCCAATGCCAAAAAGTGTAATTTCTCAACTATGAATAGAATTTTAATAGTAGTATTTCACCTTGTTTCCCTTGGCAAAGTAGAAACGTGATTGAGTGTGGCTCTGTCTTTTGGCGAGGAGAGTGTTTTGGAATAGAGTGCAAGCCGTTATTAATAAGCAGGTGATTTATGTTTTTTACACACTCGTTATTGTGAAGATGGGGTCCAGATAGTATTAGATATCTCTTTCATATTTCCAGTGGTCGTCAAAGCAGATTAGAGATCAGAGCAGTGGGTGGTTTTGTACTCTGAGCATATTCCTCCATGATTCAAATCACAACATAGAAAGATTGCGGAAATCACGCGCTGGAATGGATGGCAAACAAAGTCTGCAGCTTCCTGTATGGCAACAGGAATATAGGTTGTATGAAAAAACAATCATTTAAATTTACGCATGCATTACCATAGAAAAGCCAATAGCCCTAACCCCTGCAGAACACTAATGTAGGAGCAGCTCTCATGACAGAACACAACTTTCTAAAAGATTTTCCCGACCAGTTTTCTATTTTTGCTATTTCAATCAAGTTAATTTGTGTAGCACGGTGACGCCAACAGTATGATGGCCCACATGGATCACAAATCCCTACCAATTCTCCAATAACAACGTATTGTTTTTGACAAACTGAGCAGCAGTCCCCTACATCAGGGTCACAATGGAATTCCATCGCACCGTCCCACACCTTCCGTGGAGAGGCCTTCCTGTGGTTGCCTCTCCTCTTCCTCCTCCCACTGGCAGAAGGGCAGGCGGTAATTAATTTCCACATTTTAACTGGGAGGCAAAATGCTGTAGTGTCCTGGGACTAAGGCGTGTGTCACCAGCCTACATTCTGGATTCAAGGGATTAGGATAATTAGCCCCCGGAAGAGTGGGCAGACAGATGGAGAGAGGAGATGGTGGCACCTTGTGGCCGGGGAGGCTGATCCCTCTTGTTTATTTTTCTTGGAGTTATGGGAGCGCAGAAGATAAAAACAATAGTTTGCTGACAGATATGGTAAAAACATTAACACATATATAAACATAAATAGATTTCAAAATACTTTTTCCTCAGGGTAATCCATGAAATCCATAGTTTTCACACTCCAGTGGGCGACTGCTGCCATCCAAGGCGCTGCCAGGCCCATAGGGAGCAATTTGGGGTTCAGTGTCTTGCCCAAGGACACTTTGACATGTGGACAGTCAGAGCTGGGATTTGAACCACTGACGTACTGATCTCTGGACGACCCACGCTGGCACAGTGTAGGCATATATAAATTCGGTGCCTTATTATGTGAGTGATGGCTGGATGGGATGTCTCCATGGAATCTCTGCTTTGCTTCCAGGATGCCTCAGTCACTTAATGGACTTGTTGCACATCACGGATTATGCACAGATTAACTCAGACTGCCTTTGGTATTAATATCGCAAGATTAAAGTTTTTTTTTTCTTCATTCTGTATCATTGCATCCCAACACATGTGGTGTTTGGTGTCGGGAAGTCTTGCTCGGTAGAAAAAAAGAGTGATTTTCCTGCTCACTCTGGCTAAAAACTGTGCTGATAAGAAGGGTGAGCGTGAAGGTCAGAGGAGCTGTGGGGTTTAAACCCAAGTAGAGCCTCTGGATAGTTCTCATCTTTCACATTATAGTCATGTTGTGGTAATGTGATCTGTTAGTGAAATTAAATAGCTTAATATCAGCAGAATTAATATTTTGTTTTATACTGACTCACTCCCATACAGACAGACACACCCACCGAGAGTTCTTCAATTCCTCCCTTTACCAAACACTGCAGCAGCATCACTGACAGCCCTAATGTTCCATGGCCCCCGACATGTGTATGCCTTAATGATTTTTAGCGCTAGCTGACAGCCTCACTCATATCTTTTCTTCCCTACTGTGTTATGGTGTTTTAACGCTCCCTCTCCCGACGAGAGGCAAAGAAAAATAAGTGCGAGTTAGCTCCGGAGTCTCCGGCGTAGTGGCCATGACTGGGGCCGCCATCTGACAGACTGCAATGAGGGGCCTGCAGTCATAAATAGGTTTGACTGGTGAGGGGGGGGGGGGGGGGGGGTTAGTGAAGAAGGGGAGTAGCAACACTGTGAAGGCTTTTGACAGGTAGACAGGATGTGTGAGTAAAACTGATATTTCTCTCCTGCAGAGGAGCCTGCGTCATTTCGGGTGTTTCCATATATCTGCTACAGTGTTATGCTTTGTGGATTTCAGGTTACACTTTTAAAATGTCACAGTAATTGCAGCAACACGGCGGAATAGCTCTCAACGGTATTTAAAAAAAACCCCGGTGTGAATGAAAAGAGCGCCTTTGACGAGACATTTTCATGTCACTTTGACCCGTAATTATAGTTCACGGTTAACAGCTGCACATAAATGAATTACTGTCTAACTTTATCTTTAATTCAGTTGACATTTGGTCCGCGTTGAATTAAAAATACGGCCGTTTATTTTCCGTTTGGGGAATGTTGAGTGCATTTTCAGGGGCTGCATGTCAACTCCTGTACCTTTAATGATCTTACTCTCTAATCTGTTCAATCATGCTGCATATGGAATAAATATCGGTTCTCTTTAACTGTGAAGAAAATGCTGACCCGACCATTTTCCCCCCATCTTAATTTTGTTTTACGTGAATGCTCTCAAAGGCAAATAAAATCTGCTGCTCGTGTCAGATTTCAAACAGTAACTTCAAAACAGAAATTAAGTGTAAATGTGGGTCACCAGAAGGCGAGGGGGAGGCGGGGTGCTGAGTAAGCTGCATTGTTTTTGGCCTCATAGGAAAACAAATATGGGAAAAGAAGATGCGCTAGACCTCATCTGGACTTTGTGGTTTAAGGATCACAAACATCCTGTGTAACATACCAATCATAAATCTCTTCCACATCTAGAGCACATGCATCATTCTCGTACATGCTCCAGTCTAAACTTAGATTCATCTTTTGGGAAATGCATTTTTTTGTCTAAACAACAAACACCTGGTAGGAGCAAGAGAAACGTATAGATTCTACACACCAGACCGCAGCTTGAAAGAAGAATAATTATGTCCAAATTACCTTGTAAGCAATCATTTAATTATCGTTGTCATATTGAATAAGGATTAATTTGCAGGGAAATATTACACAATGAATTATTGAATAACTCATCTCCCCAGCTAAATTAATCTTGAGGATTGATGATGTGGATGTAACCTGTGATCAGAGTAACATATTTCATGAGTTGCTGGTGGCACGCTGTTCATGCACAGGGGCATTGCAAAGTGATGACTTGATTTCGACTGACTGTCCCCATTTAAATCAAGGTTAAACAAACAACAAACGGCATGTCGCTGCTCGAGTGTGCAGTCGCGCAGCTTTTTAATTTAGTCTGTTAATGCAGAACAACATCGCCCGACACATGCATACATAAACTAGTCCTGCAAGATGACTCCAGACACCTAATGTGATTTAGTATGGTGTCTTTTAAAAGATGTCTGGGGCCCGGGTTCGGCGATGCACGACGGGCACGGCGCCGTACAAGTTGATTTTCTGTGGGCTGCCATTCCCCTCTCCGCACACTGTAGCAAAACATTAAGGACAAGGTAGAGCAGTTCATATTTAAGTTACTTCAAACGTATTGGTGCTTCGGGGCCGTCTTTAATTTGAATGGCAACATAGCTCCTTGACTCCATCCGCTAACTGGCTTTACAGTATATCTGCTTTCACGTTTCAAGTGCTGCCGCTGGAGTGACTGCTGCTAACCTAGTGCCGCGTGAAAGTCCTCAGAGAAGTAAGCGTATCACGGTTGTTTCTCTGCGTGCTACACCCTCTCGGTTGGCTCTCTTCAGGACAAGGTGCTGCGCTTGCTTTGGTCTCTTGATCCCACAAGCCCCCTTGAGATTGGCCAGACGGATTTAGTCCTTGCCTCCTGGCATATGGCATTTATTATCCCGCATTAGATCCGAAATAAGAAAGCCATTACACTTTCCTCCATGTGTGTAGGAGGCTGTGGGATAGGGTATTACCAAGGTTGGAAGATGTCAGCAAAAGTATAACAGTAATCACCACCTGTATGGCTCTGTCGCCTAGAAACGGCAATGCTCGGTTCTTTGACGAGCGTGCTTTGAGATTAATTGAACGATGCGACAAATGATGCACAAATTTGTGCATGTTGTAAAGTCCCCTGCGCTGGTTTTGGTGAGTACGTCCCCATCTCGGTTATATAACACACGCAAATACATGCACCCGTGTGAGCAAGCTAGATGCATGATTCACATCCTACGTGTGTCGTGATGCAAGAGGTTTGACATTTGCTGTCGGGGACAGACTAAAAAACAAAGAAAGTGAAGATGATGACTGCAAGCTTGTAAATAATGATGTAAACAAGTGGGGGGCGATGTTTCATGGGAATAGGAATGAATATATCACGTTGTTAGACTTCAAGGATAGACGGTGTTTGCGGGTACTTTTCATTTTTAACGTTTTGTGCCTTGGCAGGTACTTTAATCAGCATGTTGACGATGTTGCTGTCGTGCACGTCTAATAAAATGCCTCCTGTTATCGAGGTTGACCAGTACGATTCATGCAGGGATGTTACTGTGGCGTGTGTTCTGTGCGTTTTCCACTTCGGATGTGTGTTTTACATTTAAGTACACATTTCTGCAAGTTCATCCTTCCACTTAAGGTCTTTGATATTTCACATTCCATGTAATCTTTCTGATCATTAAGAAATATCCTGATCCAAACCTTATTCGTATTCATCAAAATGCATTTTGCATGAGCCGGACGAGCAGCAGCAGCAGCAGCCTCAGTAGTTAAAAGATGGAGCTAAAACAAATCTGGTTTGATATAAAAGAAACTGGACAAAATGCATCTCAGTACAAGGCACCAACCGACTGGAATAATCTTCCACTTTCCATCTGTTTCTTGATGTCATTTCCTTTGTATAAAAATGTCTTATCCAATTATATAAAAAGAACATCAACTATATATAAACACAGCTTTGGAAATGAATTGTATACACCTTGTGATAGCATCTGCCTGCATGTGTGCGTAGGTTTTTATGTATTGTATGGTTGTACAGGTATTCGTATACATTTGTATATGTATTTGAGTGTATTCACTTTTGTTTAAAATGTACGGGATGGGTGGGCAAACTGGAGTCTTGTATGTTTGAATAATATTGTCAGTATGTAATGTTTGTATATAACTGCTGCTTATATTGTTGCTTTGAAAATGACCCCCCCCCCCCCCCCCCCCTTGAAAACAAGATGGATCATCTCAAGAGGTTATTCCTCTTAATAAATACATATATTAGTAAAAGCTGCTAAAAGCTGAGGGAGAAAAGCGGCATTAAAAATGCGACCTTGATTTGACACCAAGCCACAATCGTTGTGGCGGACACACGGAAATTGCAGCGTTTGCACTTATTTTTGAAACATAAGAAAAGCTGTTAGCCACGTGATTTCAGCTTGTAATGAACTTGTCAGCGTTAAGGGTTAGAGTTTGTTGGCTTTGTTTTGTTGTTGTTGTTGTTACTATTATTCAATTCAGCACCTTGGTTGCTCTTCTACCCCCGACTGATTTCTCGAGTCCCTGCTTGGTCGCTTATTTTGCTTCTGGAACACATTTTTTCTTCTCCCGTTGGAACCCAGCTATCGAATTGCCTCTCATTCAAAATAAATAATCTGCTCCCACAATGCTCCTACTGTGTATTCCCACAAATGCTAAGCAGCCAAAATGCCGTCGTAGCAAGAGGATTATCTATCCTTTTGCAGCAGCCCATCAATAGTATTAGGCCTGCCAGATAAAAGCGCTGAGACTTGACTGCACAAGAAGGTGAGGTTAGCATGAGGTATGGATTAGACTGTCCTGCTCTTTTTTTTGTCATTCTGATGATCACTAGATTGTCTAATTAACTTTTTAAAGGCATATCATCACCATTATATCAGTAATATGCTTCGGCTCAAACTGTTGGCTGGACATGAAATGAGAAATTGTGAAAAATTAATGATGCAAGTTTTTTTTAAACTATTTTACGTTTCTAACCCCAAATTGAATAATTTAGTCATCAAGAAGATAATTCACAGAAATGAAATAATTTGAATAATTAGGTGTGTCATTAATCGCATCACTTTTCCTCCTTATGAAGTGAGTCCAGCCAAAATGTTCAGTGGATGGGCTTTATAAACTTGGCTCACACGGTGAATAAAGTACTATCAGACATGGTGAGAGACCTCATCAGACATCAGACCTGAATGAGCACTTAAACAAGGTCAAACATGTAATAATGTCAGGACTCCTTTCAAAATAAAAATCATAAAGACAGGTTTACTAAAAGTTTTCATCATTCATTCACTAAAAAAAAAATCTATATGGCTCCTGTGGATGCTTGACATTATGGATAGCTTTTTGACCTCGCTTAGTTTGACAGAGGTTTCAATTGTTCAGTGACATCTGAATGTCCTCAAAACAATAAATATCCGTTCTAAATTCCTATCTCACAGTCCGGATTATGCTGCAAACAGTCGGTTCTACAATGTCTAGTCTCAAAGTTGACTTAAGTTTGATTGTAAATCTGTTTTCCACTTCAAGCAGGTCAGTATTTCCAGTGTGCTTTCCGGGTGAGTGGCTCAACATGATGGGAGTCTGTTATGTAGGCCACTCACAAGGTGCCCATGTGTGTCTTCTTTCGAACAACAGTGTTGGGTGATTGTCAGTACTCCCACAAGGAGCTGCTTTAGCAGGGTGCCATGCCCATGTCGAGGATCAAAGTGAACAGTGAAGACAATTTATGCTGTGCAGCGTGTGTGACGATGACTTGGAGGGCGAGGGTGGAGTATGTGATGTGAGGAAGCAAATTATCATGGCGGTAAGAAGATGTTCCCAAGGAGAATGCATTTACGCATTTTTTTTTATCGGCTGTAAATTTGTGTTTGGAACACTTGTTTTATAATTCAGCTATTTAATGCAGTGTGAAAAATATTGCCATTGTGAGCAAAGATCAGTGATGATTGCTTGCCACAGCTGTCAGCTGACCAGATAAGGTAATGAGGAGAGACACTCGTGTGAAATTGTTGGAGCGAAATAAAAAATTCCTGAATATTGCGTTGAAATGTAAATGCCAAGCCTTCACCAGGATGAGTCGGCATCCTTCTCCATGCTCTAATCGGCTTTGAGAAAGACGGTGCGATGCGCTCAGGAATAATACTCGCATTCCGTGATAAAACAGGCCATTTTTATTATAACCATGCGATAGACAAGCAACGTTTGAAAATAAGTTAAATATAAGCAGTGTGCATTTTGTTCGCCGCACTGAGAATATTGGGCTCACACGCAGGATAAAGTGTTTCTGTAACGGTTTGCTCACACAGTGGCTCTTTTCTTATCATTCTGTTTTGTCTCATCATCCAGGGAACAACCCTGATCTGTGTGGGAGCTGTAGAGAGATGTGTTTATTTAACGCTTTGTTTTGAAGTAGAGATCAGAAAGATCTCCACGTGTGCAAATCAAATATAGACCGTCTGGCCATGGGTAATGTCTTTCACATGGGCCGTCAGTCACATGGATGCATCATACACGTTGATTTACATACACCCATGAGGTAATGTGCTTTTAAGTCGAGTACTAATGCTTCTTTTGCAGCTTTTAATATGACAAATTTTTACAGCACTGCGTCGCAAAAAAAAAAAAACGCTCCTGTAGTAACTTAAATTCAGATTCTATGAATGTCGTATTTCCTTCAGAGAGTATCAGCTAATGTCCCTCGCTTGACTGGTCCCTCACATTCATTGCTCCATGCTCTATGCTAATCCTCATGAGTGCAGAGCCATTCTACGTGCCCCGAGGGGAGTAATCTCCCTTCTCATACCGGGAAAGTTGGAGAATGTGGATAAAAATGAATGCCGAGGGCTTCAATTCAGATGTGTTAAGATTGGTGTTCGTCCAGAGGAGGTGAACATTCTTGCAGACACGGTGAATTTCCATTTGAGTGCTTCCTGTCCCAGAAACTAGGAAGAGATGTCCCAGATGATCTGACCCTCATTTGTCTACATTTACATTGCATGTGTTGTCCGTCAGATATTAAGTGGGGCAGATTTATATATAGCTGCACTTGCACTGACTTTGAGAAACAGGGTGACTCCTGTCCTCAGACCCCTCATCGACCCCGGCTCGGGGCTCATGTTCATCTACTTAATTTTTTTTATATTAACCGAGTTCAGAACAAAATACTGATGCGTCTGCCTCCTGGTGTTTCTGTCTTGCAGATGAAAACGCAATAAATGCCTGGTTGAGACATTTCTTGCCTTATACGAAAAAATAAGACAAGGGATCATCAATGTTAAAGTTCCTATTTTAATCATGCCCCCAGCAAAAACATTCCTTCCTGTGGGTGGGGACGATAATAGCGCTGTCAAAGAGTTTTATATGCCGGCAAACTCTTGTTCTCATTATGTTAAGCATTAAAGCAACTAAGTGGTTGTCAAAACTGCACGGTAATGCGCTGACCTAAATGAAACAATGTCTTTCCATTTTTTGTATGGACTTTGAGGCAGCTTGCAGGGCTAAACACAAGCCATTATAATAATTGCACCTTTAGTTGTAAAATCAATGCCAATTAAAGCACACTTTTTTTTTTGTCTTTGTGTGAGTGTGATCCAGAGAGTAGTTGACTAACCCTTCACTTCAGAGACGGAAAATCCCAACCGTGGTGCTTTAACCCCCAAGGATAAGTCATTTAACCTGCAACAGGTTTGTGGCAGTAAAATTGAGATCCTTCCGAAGCACCACTAATGAAAATGAAGCCCCAGAGCCCTCAAATGACCCATCACAAAGGATATAAACATAAAACTCCACGTCGAAACCTTCAAGGGAGGTTATTACGCTCAGCCTTCAGTGCCGCCGTTTCACTGACACTCATCACAATATATTGATTGCAGCATAAAATGTAAGAGACAGTAATGAAAGAATGAAACACAATTTTGTTTCCAGTAACTTCACCCTTTCGCTATCAAGTAATAGTAAGACCAAAATAAATTCGACTTCTGAGGACGCGTGAGAATATAAAAAGTGATACAGTGGAACCTCGGTTCTTGAACATAATTTGTAATACTGTTCGAAAACCCGAAACTATATTTCCCATTAGAAATAATGGTTTTGGAGTCGTCACACTTGAATGAAGGTCTCAGACATTTTTGGGGTCTGTTCCAAGATAAGGCAAGCATGGACGCTTCAAAGCCGGTATTGCATTCACAAAAAAAACGATTGAATGTTTTTTTATAAGTTACTGCGCTACTATTATTACAATTACTATTACTATTTTTACTATGAAAGAGGAAGCTGTAACAGCACGGCTGGGGAGTAAGCCTGTTTGTGGCCATCAGAGTGCTTATTGACAAATGTTGCCAAGGATACAATATTTAACATCATTGTGCCTTCATTATTTGTTTGAATCCATTGCCAAACACACATGCTCATTATTGAAGATGCACCTTCACAAGCTTGTGTTTATTCACAGTCTGGAGCCTTTTGGCCACACCATGGTCCCACTATGACAAAGTGCCAAGGCTGCAAGTCTGCACATTTTCTGCCACTGTATGCGGACAAAAAAAGGTGGCAGCGGATGAGAAGATAGATGGGGTGGGGGGTGCTGATGGACACAGGTAGCTTGGCACAGAGCAGAGCTCCCAGCTACTTGGCATTATTCGCCATTGTTCCGTTGTTGTTTTCCTGGCAGAGCGTTTGATTGAACCGGTGGCGAGTTGAGGATTTGGCATCGGGAGGGTTTTACCTCTGTGGTAACAATGGGCTGCAGACAGGGGGAGGTGGGTGTTTGTGTCGCGTATTGTAGGACAGGATTGTCTAATGGAGGCTCATAATGCATTGTGCAACGTTTCTGGAAAGGGATTTGTGGTTTGTAAAAGAGCATCTGAATCCCGCCGCTTAGTATGTCTAATCAATTCTGTGTCCTCAGCGGGATGTCCCGCCATTGTCCTCAGATAGTATGAGGCAGTTTACCTTTCAAAGGGATTAATTTACACAGGTCTTACAGAGCATTCTTACAGGGGGGCGGTGGCGATATACTCTTTATTTCTGGATTTGGTTCAAGAGGGAAAATAAGAAATTTTCATTGCGAGCACGCCCTGACACCCCTAATCATGACCGGGGTGCCCGGTACGGTGGAGAGCACAGGCCTGCGTCCTGACAGATTATTCATCGGGAATGTTTGGGAATGATAATGAGATCAAAACACCTCACTAAGCTGGAAAGAGCGGGTGGAGATTGGAGAGGGAGAGCGAGCAGAGGAGCGGGTGAGCGATAGCTGCGATAAATTGCAGAAGCAGAACCACTTGAGCATAAAATTAGATTTTACAAATGTGTTGTTACCTGACAGTCTTCTGACAGAGGAGATATCACAACATTATAGGGCTGCATGAGTACTACTAATCGTATCAAATAAATAAGAACGCCTCTCAGCTGTGATGGATTTGGACGGTGATTCAATGTGGACAGTAAGTTAGAGGGCGAAATAACAGCATTAAAACAGCTGTTCTCATTATGTACTCAAACATTAAGAGCCCAAATTCAATTTATATGATAATATATGGTGTGATGTAATAGCTGTACACTTTATGACCCAGTTTCCCACAAACACTTAAAACCAATGGTTGCTGATTTTCTATTTTAAAGCTTTTTCGGAATTTACAAATAACCATTTTTAACGTGAGTGACATTGACAGTCTTTCATCTTTGTAATATAAATAATATAGTACAATCTTCAGCTCATCCAGAATGAGAACGTTTACATACAAAGGATATTTAGCAGGCTTGGGTCTATTGCTAATATGTGATTGTTGTATGGCAAGAATCTCACTGCGCGCACACACACACACACACACACAAGATTCTGACCTCTTGGAAGTGTGACATGCTTTAATTTGGTTTGCTCGAGTACATTTCCATGTGGTATTAAATCCTACTTATCTCTTTAATTAACTTTAATGTACCCTCTGTGATGAAAACAACTTCATTTCACCCAATTAAAACCAGTTCGAAAAAATATGTGCATTTTAATTACCACAGACTGTCCTGTCTGCAACTGGCTTAAAAGATAGATTTATTGAATATTCCATTGTCAATGAAAGACAAGAAGCAAAATGGAGGAATAATTTTACTATATCTATTTGTGGTCTTTTCCTCTCAATCTGAGATTTGAGCAATACTGTGCTCACATTAGAGTAGTTCTAAAACCGTTCACCAGATGAATTTATCATCCCGGTATTTAAGCGTATACATCAGGGATCACGTGTTACACAAACGTGTAAATGCTGTAAACACAGACAAACACATGCCGTGACCTACAGGGAGTGGCCGCTCTTGCTTTTAACTGACCTGCATGTGTTTGAACTGAGAAAAACAAACGGCAGAGGAGACCAAGACAAGACTGATCAAACCTGGGGCTTTGTCATGAGCTAAATATGTAGTACCGTTTATTCCTTGTCATTTCATCCATCAGATGCTACAAAATGCTTTTTTATTGTCCGGTCTTCTCTCTGCTCTTCGTATTGCCTGGCATTTAGTCCACAAGTGTTGTGTATTTACCCCGGTTAATAGGGGAACATATTCTTCCTGAAATTGGCTGCATTTTTCCAATGTTCATAGAGTGTGTGTGTGTGTAAGTGCGTGTGCAGGTCATTGTTTGGTGCCATCATTGTCAAACCAAATTCAGTTGCACATCCAGGGAAAAAAGAAGCTATTCACAAGGAGATTGGGAATCCCAGGAGTGAAAAGAAAGTACAAAAGAGCAATAGTCTGAAATGCAGTGGGTGAGAATACAGTATCCAAGAGTGTAATGAGCTGATTTCATTGTTTGGGCATCTAAAACGGTGTATCAGATAAGAAATTTGTAATACAAAGCTCAATGTATCATACAATAGCTGGCAATTAAGCATATATTCAACAACTCGATATACAGCACCTATCTTTTCATATACAAACACCAAATTATGGTGCTTGTATATGAAATCATGTTAAGAAAGACAAGTGAGGTAATGAAATCATATTTGTTGTTGTGAGTTGGTCGTACCTGCAGCTAAGGTCAAATTCTTGCTTGGCAGAAAATAACAGAAAGGTCTTCGATCTTTCCGGTCTGTACAAATGTCTTTTTCCAAAGGGCAATAATGTCACAGTTTTTGTCCTGGCAATAAAGACAGCAGCTACACAAAAAGGACCTTGGAGAGTGAAGAGTTTTTTTTTTTTCTTTCCTAGCTTAAAAAACAAACAGTGTGTTACTGTTGAAAGGACAGGGACAAATGCGCTTTTATAAATCTGTGTTTTTTTTTCTTTTTCAAACATTTGCATGGCAATCATTGTTGGTAAAAAATAAATAAATATATATATACAATGTAGATGTCATAATTAACTGGAAAACTGCAACATATTCTGCTCCGCCATCAAATCAAAATCAAGACATTTGTTAAATCAAAAAGCAGAACGTTCAAACCAAACGCCGTCCCTGGTCTGCTCTGAAGTTACGTTGTTTTGGCAGTCGCTCTTTCACTCCTTGAAGTCTGACGTCTGTAAATGCAGATGTGAAAACAAACATTTTCTGTGCTACCCTGATGATTCCGACTGAACAATCGAAGCTGACTCACAGTCAGCCTGCTGCTATCTACAGCTGCAGCAGAGAGCTGGTTTATGCTTGTGCTCTTTGCCTATGTTGTTTGCAGCTACATACCGCCCTTTCATGCTGCAACATGAATTTCTTCTCTGCAACCTGCCTCTGTTTGTCTCTGTTTGTCTCTTTGGGCCTCCTCTCTGCACTCAAAAACGGTCTGCTTCTGCATAGATTATCCAAAGTTTTCATTTATATTCAGAAGCAAATTATGAAGATTTCAAATACAAGTTGCAACCTTTATACATCTACCATGCTCATCAGCTACAGGAGTCTGAATAAGTTGTATTAATTGATTTAGCATTGATTAGCATTTAGCAAATGTTTTCCACCAATGGCTCTCCATAATGTCGCATGTCTCATTTTTCGGTTTCATTTGCGTGATCTGTTTTCTGCAGTTTGAGAGTTGAATTTGGACCATTCTCTACTCACACACATCAGTCTGCGGTTTCAGCTGATCCACAAAGCCCTGAAAGGATGAATTATGGCAACAGCTGTCATCGGTGTATGAGTTATATATTGTGGAAGGGACCTTATAGACTAATTAAAGACCTTTGTGTTCCTGTGCGTCGGAGGCATGCTAATTTGAAAGATTTGACTGAAACTCGCCGGAAAAAGTCTGAAATTCATGCACTTCAATTTACTGCAATAATGAGCATCCAGTGTGGTCGTTTAAATGGGAGCTTGTAACCGTGCTCTGTAATATTCCAATATCAATGATTAGAGTAGATTTTAAGTAGTGCTGCAACAAAAAAACTGCCTATTCCTTGTTTTTTATTATTATTATATATATACAGTTGGAGCTTGTATAAAATCGGCAAAGCAAATTATCTGCAGGATTTTCTTCCAAGGAGCAGGCTTCCCCCTACTTATTAAATTTGCCAAAGTGCTTCTGAGCAGTGCACATTTTATCCTCTTAAAAGTCAAATTACTATATACTCCAGCAATTACTTAAATGTAGTCTAATGATATTTCCCGACAAAACGGTGGGATTCATTTATTTTAATGCGACACATTCCACCGGGCGGTTTATGCATCATGTCCCCTTAACAATGCAGGGGGGACTCCGAGTCATAAATAGTAAGATGAGACTGACTTCCAGAATTTCTATTTGCACACAGAAACAATAGCCATGTGATTCTGTGATACAGTCGCCGGGGGTCTTTTCAGGGGCATCATCAGGTCAATAATGTGATTTGTGGTGCCAGCTCCCTCCAGGATTAGAGAAACAATGCCAGACTTCTGGTAGCGTTTTGTGTACAAGTGTACACTTCGTACTCCTAAAATGCCACTGGAACACATTGAATGAAAGCCTTTTCTGTGCAATTTTTATACAACAATGATGCTACTGTGAAAAGTGATAACTATTCATAATGTTTTAGGTGGTGTAGCACGTCTAATGTCAAATTTATTTAAAGATTATGTTAAGAGGTATTTTAACCTCGAGTTGAAGGTAAATATTTGAGTACTGAAGTCTGTATTCTGCAATGCATCCGATTCATTTCAAAATGAAATCAGCTAACAAAACAGACGTGTTGAATCGACACAAACATCCAATAAATATACAAATAAATACAATTAAGTGAGAAGTAATATGTTTCTGGTGTTTTTTGCACATGGTAAATACATTTTTTTTTAATTATCAATAAAAAGTCAGAAGTACAATAAAGTTTAATAACAAGTTGGCTCTAGATGACTCATATTGATTATAAACTTCTAAAGAGAGAGCTGATACAAATATCTACAAGACATCCACTACAGACATTTAGTATTCTGAGATGTTGTGCACACAATGAGGTTGTTATTGCAGCTTGAACGATGCCTATAAAAGCCTAAGTTATATAAAGACATTTGCAACTTTTGCAGTGAACTTTTCCTTCTTTCAGACATTTGTTTCCTTTCTTATTGAAATGACTAATGTGATGAGCGTGGAGGCGGACGTTTCTCCATAAGCTGATATTCCTACGGGCAATTTTAAGAAGCTGTCTTAACTGTCTTCTTAAACTTAAAGGCTGCAGCCGAGCCACAGAGGGTTTCGTTGTCTTACATTTGACAGTACGGTACATGTTTTGTTTGTCACTTTACCAATTTGTACACACACAGTGTGTGCTGTTTTAATGTTCAACATGACAGTTAAATGCTGCAAAGTTTTCCTACTCCTTAATTTTGAAACTGTTATTACCCAACTGCTTTGCATTTCTTTTTCAAATGTTATTAAAATGTTAAAATGTTAAAAATATAGATTGAAATAGCATAAGCTACATAGTAAAAAAATAAATGCATCTAATGCACATAGAGTTTTGTCTCATGGCTCACATAAGCAGAAAATGTCCATTTTGGGCTGACACCAATGTTTCATAAGCCTTTCCACTGTCCAATCCTAATGACCTGCCTATACTATTGGGTATATCTAATTAGAGTTATATTGATTAAACAGTACAATGGAACCTAATCAAAACATAATCATTTTAAACTAGCATTAAGGGAACACATTTGGATAACTGTGAATCTGTTTTTCCAGCTACATGTCGGTCTAACGCTGCACAATCAGTAGCCTCTTTTCTTTTAACCCCTTGCATTTAAATGCCAGCTTTTGCCGAGCACCATCGCCAGATGTGTTTGCTGGAATTTTGCAGTCTTCAAGCTACAATCACTATGACATCATTGGGGATATTTGATAAGACTTTAAGCTGCATCAAGAGATATAGAAGTCATTACACACCTGTTTTCACAGGCTGAGAAGTGCTTTCCATGACAAATAAACTGATGTATGAATATGTGGTATTCCCCCTTAAGTAACCTTAATAGAGTTTTCGATACTTAACTTTGGGTATTTGAGTGTTATTGTCAGTCGTGTAGGCGCAGTTTGTCACGGAAAACCCCATTTCACCCATCAAAATGTAAAAAGGAGTCATTTTTCCTGTATACCACAGGATGCACCGGAATGATGCTCAAAAGAACACACCTCCAGCAACACTTTGAAATGCATATAAACATGTTTAGTAAGCTCTAGTCTACGCAGTGTTTCAGCCCTTAAAAAAAAAGAAACCATCTGACCCACCATGGTGGCATTCCGGTCAAAGAAAAGGAAATCTGATTGAAGAGACCAGATTTTTTGTGGTGTTTTTAGCCTGATGTAATGGACACTTACACTCTTTAAATCCATTATGATGTTGGACTTCAAAGCAGATGGAGAGGGCCGCTCCGTGTTTTCCTCGCATACTTAATGCCCCCGCCTTTTGCGACACTCCCCAGGTGTGAACGTGTCTCATTTCTGTCAATGTTTCGTTCTTTCGCTTGTGGTTATATATGCGACCGATTGTCACGGGCTTCATGTCTCTTGCTTTTTTTTTTGTGTTTTTCAGGTGGGATTTTTGAACAAACAGATGGACCTGTTTCACTCGTTTGCGCCGAGGAGCTTGCCTTCAAATTTGCTGTCAATAACATAAACAGAAACAGGACTTTGTTGCCAAACACAACACTAACATACGACATACAGAGGATAAATATCTACGACAGCTTTGAGGCTTCCAGGAAAGGTGAGTGGCTCGTCCGGTGTTCGTTAACGGATTGTGGTGTGAAGGAAAATAAAGGATGGTTAGTCGTGATGCTTTCTCACAAATAAAACGTCTAAATACTTGGAACAACTGTTCAGTCGTTACTAAATAACACCCCAACTGAACCGGTGACATGCTTCATCCTCAAGCTATCATCTTTCTTCTTGCTCTTCTCCAGCCTGCGACCAGCTGTCTTTAGGCGTGGTCGCGATTTTTGGGCCCTCGCACAGCTCATCGTCGAACGCCGTGCAGTCTATCTGCAACGCGTTGGAAGTACCGCACATCCAGGTGCGGTGGAAACACCACCCCATGGACAACAGGGATAGCTTTTATGCGAATTTATACCCAGATTATTCTTCGCTAAGCTACGCTATCCTGGACCTGGTACAGTTTCTCAAATGGAAAACAGCCACTGTCGTGTACGATGACAGCACAGGTGAGAATCGGATCATTTACTCGTCATCTTCCATTTTCCATGTGAGCCTCCTACCAGTAGTGCCGTTTCCCATGCCCCATCCAAAAGGTCTTATAAGGCTACAGGAGCTGATAATGGCGCCATCCAGATACAACATCAGGCTAAAGATCCGCCAGCTTCCTCTGGACACACAGGATGCGAGACCCCTTCTCAAAGAAATGAAGAGGAGCCGGGAGTTCCGCATCATCTTTGATTGCAGCCACCAAATGGCTGCCCAGATTCTCAAACAGGTTAGTGAGCACGTGGCAAATACATGGTCCTCGTGCGCACAGCTGGCACACAAACCAATCAAAAAAAAAAAAAATACATAGAAGTCGACAAAGAACTGTCAGCGTGATGCACAGCGCAGAGAACGGCGTTTCCCGTTATTTGAATAAGTCAGTCCTCCCAAGTTCGTGAGATGTAAGGTGACATCTTTAAGCTCCAGGCCAGTCTGCACATCTCGCACCGAGGAATTACTGTCCTCTTGGGAAGTAGCGAGAAAAGGATTCGAGACAAAACATGTTTCCGACAGTTTCCTTCCAGGACCTCTCAGATATGCTACAGCAAAGACCACGGCTTTTAAAAGAAGGGGCGATGAGTAACTGGTTCGGACTGATGTCAAAAATACCACGACTGCTGTGCTTGGTTAAAGAGACTGTGTTTTACTTTACGAGACAGTGAACTTGCACCCTTCTTTTCATATAGTAGTTCGCTGTGACACCCATGCTATAGTACCGGTCTATCACAAACAGCATTATAAACAGCCCAAGATATTGGCTTTATTGATTCACAATACCAAGAAAAAATAAACAAATTGTATTACTAGAGGCATAAAAGAAAATATTTAAGGTATGTTTTGTTTATTATAGATATATGAAAATAAAATTAATTGCTTGCTTTATGACACCATGCATATTATTTAATTACTAAGCTGTATCATTGCTAAATGGACTGCAGCGTCTCTCAGCGAACAAATATGATCGCGCAATAAAGCCGTCTGTGAAAGTCACCTAAAATGACTCCCTTACTAAAAGCAAATTAGAAATGAATATCACGAACTGCTTCACACTTGCAGCCAGCAGCAACAAAATTTACTAGCGAGATTTGCAGACTACTCAATTTAGAGATTTACGCAAAAGGTTAGCTCTATCCAAGACAGTATATGAATTTATGTGTAATGTGATTTGAATGCTGCTGCAGGTGTATAAAGAGAATCCGAGGTGACTGTTCTAGAAGGGTTTTCATATCACCATGGAGTTACTGCATTTTGCCTTGGGAATATTTCACTTGTCATGCCGCGATTCTCAAAGAGTTCACCTGCATTTGACATTTCAACAGGTTTGCTGGGAGCATCTCTCTGTGGTATTTTAAAAGAACGCCGTCTACCCTATGATTTTAAGTATCTGCCATGATCCCTCCCCTGTTGGAAGAAGCATGGACATGTGAAGGATTGCTAAACTAAAAGGTTGATGAAGAACCCGGGCTGAAAAATAGAGTTATACCAGGCTTTGAAGTGGGAAAAGTACTTCAATTAATCAAAACCTCCCAATCACAAAAGACAATATCACACGAAGTTTCAATGTCATGTATTTGGCTTAATGTCTGGAGATGGAGACGTAAATATGCCTCCGCATAAGCGAAGCATCTTATTCACATAACCTTGGCTTTTTTCTTCTTCTTCACAACAGATGGTACAATTAAATGGAAAGCACAGTCGCCATGAGAATACGGTGCCTTTGAATGTAGATTGAGCAAAGCCAGTGGCGGTGATGGAGTGTTTGGATGCGGGACAAAGATTTCTGAGCTCTTTTGATTGAAGCCTCTCCTTTAAATGTGGGATAACGTCAGATTCCCCGAGCCACTGCTCGCCATTTAAATGCATAGAAACGCATCGGGTACTCTTTCCGTTGTGTAATACTGGTGACCACATATGGTTTAGAAATTCCAGCATGTGAGACCAGAAAGTCTCACACACACAAAAAAAAGATATACGATCATTGAAACGTGTTTATTGATGCAGGATTTGCTTTAAAACACACACTGACCCCGTTTCTACCCCGCCTCTCTTCTTGTGTCCCATCTTCTGCCTTTGTCCCTTCAGGCCCAGACCATGGGGATGATGACAGAGTACTACCACTATATCTTCACCACTCTGGTAATGTACTATACTCGTTCATGCAAATACCATCCTCCGTCCTCATCTACGCCCCCGCTGGAGTTTCTGATGAATAGCGGCTAATTGCCAATGAGGGCTGGATCCGGTCCATAATATCAATTTTGTTTGACAAGCTGGAGGCATAATGGAGTCTTCTGCGTGCTGTAGTAAACACTCTGCTTCATAGTAAAATCATCAGAAGTCTTTGAGTTTTAGGTGGCAGCACAAAAAACAAAACAAAAAACAGCTTGAGTTTCAAAGTTGTTTGTAATATTTAATTAAACGTACCGTACAATCTGTGTTTGACAGTAAATACTATGGAAATATGAGTGAATTTGTCCCACCTGCAGCCTGACATATCTAATATAACGCCTCAGTTCAGGGGTATATCTGACTACCGGTATGTTTTCAGTACTGCCACGTGGAGCCAGTACACCCCCCAGTCATGAGGTTAATTTGACTCTTAAACCCACTATTGAATCAGTGATATATTTGTAATCTGAGTTTGTTCAAGTTCCCCTTCCGCTCCGATGAAATAATATTCTCTGACTAAAACAAGCAGACCCAGCAGGGAGCCGTAGCAGCTCTTCACTTCGCTATCGGGCGACAAACAGACTGAACGGGAATGAATACCAGCATGATCTCTGCTGTTCCTTTCACTCCCTGTTATTGTCTCTGTTTCTGCCCCCCTCCCCCCATGAACGCCACACACTCCTTGTCTGTCTGGAGTCAGTCCGCCTGTTATGATAAGGTGACATGACACTGAGGTCCATGCATGATGTGTGTCATATTTCACGCTTGACAGCGCAGCAGTGGCGACGGTCTGCCATGCGTTGTGTTATTAACGTGTCACGTCTGTCGCTGTAGGTAAATCCAGCGCTTCTTCACTACAAGTGTGGAGAAGGAACAAAGAAACTACCAAAGGAATAACTCAAAAAATTATTTTTGATCTGATTTTCTGCAGCAACGGATATCTTGATACAATCAGAGTATCTAAAGCTGCAATGTGCCGTCATATAGATAGACGCGCTATTGAGTTCCTACCTGGTGGCTAGACTTGATGCAAAATGATGAATGCCTTCGTGACATACATGGCAATACAATTTCCTCTTGATGGAATCCACTGATGTCTGTGTTTTATCTTCTGAGGTGGGGGGAAATGCCATCTTATTAGAGTGTGAAAAGGCAACAGCAGTGTGGTACGGAGTAATATCTTCCCTGTCGTTTAGAATGAGTCTGTCATAGCTCCTGCTTCTCCATATTTGCCTCCAAGACCAATGTGGTTTTCCTACACGCTCAGACATGTGCAGCACGTTCCGTGTGCAGAGTTCAGTGTAACAGTTAGTTTGAATCCTTACTTTCAAAAGCAAAGAAAATTGCAACATAGATTTTCTTTTCAATATCTTATTGAGTGACATTTGATTCTATTCAATAAATGAGAGGATTGTGATGCTTTCTAAGCGTGAAATAAACACACACACACAAAAGAATGTTTTCAGTGACTGGCGGCGACTTCTTAGTAAGTGTCTTACACACTATCGTTACCCCAGCACTAACCCCACAGGGTGCTAATGAAATATCTATGTTCATCAAAATGTATTTTCCAAAGCCCCTGGCCCATCCTGGCATGACATGAGTCAACATGTGACATCACACTTCAGCTACAATGGATGTCCCAGAAATTACAGCAGTTCAAATAGATTAGATTTTTTTTTTTTTTGCCTCGAAGTTGCCCTGGGAATTAAAGTGTTGAATTATTAATACCATCTAATATAATTGTTGTTTTTCTCTTATGTTTTCTGAGCTACAAACAATAATTAAAATATTCCCAAATAAGAAATCTGCACCTTTTTCACATAAACATGATTAGGAAATACAAAATATATCCTGAGCATGTAATTTGTGCAGCATAACTGAGGTACAAAAACAACAACAATTTGTCAATTCTTAAAGGATTTACAAGCAGAAAAGTGTCTCAAATGGAGACTTTTTTTATATATATATCTAACTGCAGCGGATTCTGTTTAAAAAACTTTTTTCCCTTTGTTCCACACTCTTTAATCTTAATATAGCATCTCTTCAACCAACCCCTACATCATTTTCTTTTCATGTGAGCAGGAAGTATCCAGGAAAAATGCTTAAAACGAAGCTCATCAAAGCTGACAGAGTAATCCATTCACTCTTGTGTCTCTCAAAAGGACCTGATGGCCATCGACCTCGAGCCGTACCGCTTCTGTGGCGTCAACATGACTGGCTTCCGCATCCTGAATGTGGATAATCCCCAGGTTGCATCTATTGTGGAGAAATGGTCGATGGAAAGACAGCTACCACCGAAACCTGACTCAGGCCTGCTGGAAGGCATCATGACGGTAGGTTTTACTACTTTTGTGTTGTTCCTTTTAAACACGGTCATCAAAATGTCGATGTAAGGAAACTACATTTATCTGTCTTATCTATTTATCAAGGCTTTTGCCTATGGCAGGAAAATGTTTTTAACCCTAAACAGCATTCCTATAATAATAATGCATGCTATCAGTTCATGTAATTGATATATTGGCCCAGATGGATGTATCAAACATGAAGGTATTCAAGAAATCTAATGGTAGTATAATAATATAAGTCAGAAAATCATTTAGGTATCTTTTCAAGCAAAAAGCTGAATCTACAGCTCGAGGCAAGATCTGTGAACCGATGAATGAAGAGGAGAAAAAAAACAAAAAACTCCACCTCATCAGAAACATCCCGGCCTCTTGCTCTGGCAAGTCGATAGCAGAGTAAGATATTGGCAAGAGAAGCACAAATCCACAGGGTTATGTATTATGCTTTCAACAGTCCAGACAGAGGTGATATAATGGCTTAGAGAACATTCATTAAGCCCTTTCGCACCAATTATCCTTGAACACGGCAGTCTCCCAAAACACTGCTTCAGACCAGGTGTATCTCGTTACAGCCAACCTTTTCAAAGTAGCTTAGTAGCATTGTGCCCACTGCCTGAGTGTGTTTTAAATGAATGAACGAAAGAGAAAAAATATACACAGTCCAGATATCAAACTCTGCACCGATTGTTTGGGATGAGATGCTAATGGCAGGGATTTTGTCCCAAATAATTTTGCCACCCCGACAGAATCAGAATGGAAGGTTTCCAGTTGCTGGATTCATACCGCCAGTCTGTCGAACTGCCAGAGTAGTGATTACACTTTCAAACATGACTTGTAGGTTTTTTTTGCACATATCCCTTTCATGTGCCAGTCCCATAGATTTGATTTAACAACTTTGTTTTTCTTGATTTCTTTTTAAATTTATCATCCAGCATTCAAAGTAAAGGATTGCAACCTGCTGTTACCATTTAACATTTCAATATATTCAACATTTCAGGGCTGGAGTTCCACGAATGGAGAAGACTGACGGAGATGAATGTGTTTGTCTTTCCACAGGCATTAGCTGAAATAATGTTCACCCCTTATTCCAGACAGATGCAGCTCTGACCTATGACGCAGTCCACATTGTGTCCGTGTCGTACCAGCACGCTCCACAGATGACCGTAAACTCACTGCAATGCCACCGCCACAAGCCCTGGAGATTTGGAGGGCGCTTTATGAGTTTCATCAAAGAGGTGACGGGACACGTCTGGCATTTTGCTATTTGAACCAAGCGGTATTGATATTACAGGATATTTACCGAGTGGCGTCTGTTACGGGAAGTGCGGCGATGGTGCCGTCGTGTGGGCTTTGGGGTATTTGCCCAGCAAACCAATCATATCAACGTACAAAGCAAACCAAATATTGATGGACACATCAAAGTAGCATTGTTGTCAGCTTTATAAATGCCCTGTATTCGTAACCTATTTCTAGAAAACAAGTACTGTAACCTTTTCAAAACACAACTAGTCTAATCGGCTCTTATTTAATCTAACACGAAAGCCTGACAGAGGCTCAGAATACACAAACAAGCCTGTGAAAACTGCAGTAATGCATTATTTGGCAGATTATGGGTGTGTAGAGATGCAACTATTTGCACATTGATTTTTATGTTAGAGCTGTATGAACATGCCACCCACCTCAGTGGTGAGAGGCCAGATAGAATGAGGTATGTTTACGAAGGGAGGTTGGAAAATGGAGATGACCGCACTCTTCTCCTGCATCCAGAGCCTGCAAAGGACATGCGGCTGAGAATCTGTTGTTGTGAAACCGAGTCGGATTAGACGAACTTCTGACCACGCAGGAATGCAAACAATCTAAGAGTTAACTAAAACAGGTGTAAACAAGTAGGAGAGTTAGCATCACGAGTGCTTAAAGATCTCTACTGCTACTGTACTTTCGTCTTGTCCCGTGAGGGGTCGCCACAGCAAATCAATGTCCTCCACTTCACCCTGTCCTTTGCATCATCCTCCCCAACACCAGCCACTCTCATATCCTCCCTCACTACGTCCATGTATCTTCTCCTGGGTCGACCTCTAGCCCTGTTCCCTGGAAGTTCCATCCTTCTCTACCCCCATTAAAAGGAGAAGAGCAGGACTGTAGGAGAGGCTGATGTTGTTCTGCCGGTATCATGGAATCCTAATAGGGGGGCAGTTGTATGTGTTTTCCTGCTCATGGGGAATCGAGCGAAAGGAGACGGTTGTTAATTAACTCTGCAGGCTAGAGGGGAAGTGCGTTGGAGGCGTTGAGTTGTAAAATGTAATTAAAAAAAGGATGAAATTCATCTTGTATGGTTTGCCTTTGTGTGTTCTTGGTGTGCTTGTGTGTGTGGGTGGGTGTAAATTTAAAAAAGAAATTGCATTATAATATGTGGTAAGTGTATGTTTTGAGTATTTTTAACAGCCATTATTTGCAGCTGTTATTATCGTTAATGCGAATGCAGTTTTATCCAACATGTTGCATAGAATACAATAGGTGCGACCAATTATTGGATACACAATAAAATGAAATGTAAATTATAATGCACACAATCGTTGAATGTGATGTGCTGAAAAGAGTATTTCTTACATGACTGCATTAGGTTTTAGGAGGCTGAAGTCTTTAACATGCAGCATTCTGTATTTTATGAGGATGACACATTTAAATGTATATAAATATTTAGTACGTTTATCTTTCAGTCCCACTGGGATGGTTTAACCGGGAGACTGTCATTCAACAAGACGACTGGTCTCCGTACAGACTTCGACCTGGACATCATCAGTCTGAAGGAAGATGGACTCGAAAAGGTAACCCATTGTTTTCCGTGCTTTCTTTGCAGAGAAGGAATCTATAACTATGTATAAAAAATGTTTAATGGAATATTGATTTCAGATGGAAGATTCGGATTTCCCTCTCGATGTGGAACAGATGCAAATTTGACAGTATCATTTACCTCCTAACAAGAGGCAAATTGGCTGTTTGAACATAAGCATGAGTTAGTGGATCATAAAGCAAATTGGATTAGGGTACACATTACGGTGTTAATTGGAGCCTCTCTTAATGATAATTTGAGGTGATGCCCAAAATGCTGTTTGGTGGTAATGAGCTGTATAAACATGCTTTACAAAAAAAAAAAAAAATGGAGACAAAGGTTGGTAGTGTAGAACTTACTTTATTATACTGGAAGGCAAAGTCCCCTCTGGGCTATAAGAGCTTTTCTCTACTGGAGGGCTTTCATACAATATGAATACATCAAATAGGGATAAGTCCCATAATGACTTGCTCAAATACTCCCCACAGGCTCAACACTACATTTTATAATAGCAGGGGCTTTTCAGCTTGTAACCCTTCTGTTCAAAAACGGCTGCTTTGAAATCATTTATCTTCTCCATTCCACTGGAGTCGTGTCCTGCATCCGGTCAATTAAGTGAAGCATGGTGATCGTGTGAAAACCATTTGATACAATATTATCATCTTCTCATTGTGTCTCCAACAAATCCTACGTTCGAGCATTTTAACGTTGATCCGGATTGCTGGATTTTTAATATATACCCCCCCCCCTCTTCTATATCCGTGGAATCGGCTTTAACTGTTTGAGCGGGTTAAGATGTGGCCGTTTCTCAACTAATCCAGCCTAATTGAATATTAGCCCAAGTTGCAGCTTGTGCTGGTATTATGAACAGATTCTCAAAGTGCCTGCTTTCACTCGACATCGGAGGGCTCGGGCGGGTGAAATGCACGTGGCGCTCGTCGTGTTGTTGCGCGAGTAAATAACTTTCGAATCAAGCCCTTTGCTAATCATGTTTAATGAATTGAGCTAATTGTAATTGGGCACAATTAGAAAGATTTTTTTAGCAGAGCATTAAGTATTGAAAGATATTTATAAATCTCTCTCCTGGAGTTCCTTTTGTTTGTGTGTGACAAGCTGTGACTCATGTACTTTTCAAATTAGAGCTTATGCCCATTTTTTTGGGATTTAAATTGATTCACCTCAAGCTCAAACCCCAGTGACTATTAACAGCTGTGTCTGTTGTAATAAGGGAAGTAGGAGCGCTGTGTGGAGGGCGAGGAGGCGGCCACGGCCTGCAAACAGAGATTTTCACCGACAGCCAAAGGACTATTTCTGCTAATGAGATGTTCCGGACTCGTTTTCTGCAGTGAGCACAGCTTCTTTTTTTGTCTGCTTGGCTCGACACACACAGCATAACTGTGTATGTGTGTCCAAGCTATTATTTTTTACAATATTTTCCAACAGCCAACCCCCTTTATTACCTCCATCAAGGAGGTTGTGTTTTTACCAGCGTTTGTTTGTCTGTCTGTTAGCAACATAACTCAAAACGCTACGGACAGATCTCAATTAGATTTTCAGGAAACGTCGGGATGATTGAATTTTGGTGATGACGCCCTTGATTCTGGATCACTTTGAAATTTCTGTGAAAATTGGAGTAAATGGAGGTTAAAAAATGTGCTCCACCGTATCCCGGTTGATTATTGGCTGATGCTAAAGGAATGTGACGCAATTGTGAAGGGTGTGGCTCTCCATCATACCACTGCATTTAATCCGGATCGGTTCCAGATTGCGTATATTATTATTATTATTTTTTTTAAATAAATCAAAACTATCGGGAATTCCCAATGGGAAATCCCCTGCTCTATAAATTATGCTTGCTTTCTGATAACACTTTTGTGGTCAAAAAATGTGAGTAAAATAAATGGAGGACAATAATTGTGTGTGTAAATCACAGTAAAGGGTGACTGAGGTGCTTGGCGGAGGGCAGTGCTCTCAGAGTGCTTTTCTCGTTCAACTATATTTTTAAAACAATGTTCGGTTTATTTGAGCCTCGCATTTCTTTTCGATGAGCTTATTGTAACTTGCACCGTAACTATACACAAATAACATAATTTTTGGTTGGTATTAATATGATATGCCATTGCTTGTATTTTTAAATTGATGGTGCAAAATATTTTTTTGCTTTTTTTTGCTTTTGCTTCTTACAGGGAAGTGATGTAATCAGTTTGCCTTTGTTGTTCCATTTTTGAGTGTCAGACTACGTGTACTGCTTTAACACAGTACTAAGTTAATGCTTCCCGTTTCCCTGATTTGTCCATCATGATTTATTTCAAGGCGTGTTACCCTATCCCCTTGTGTTCTGAAACGCTGTGGCCTTCTGATATAAAGGTGACTGGTTGTTTGTGAACCTGCTGGGGTCGCAATCCCATGACAGACACAAACAGCTACGTGTTTTTCATCTTCCACAGGTGGGGAAGTGGAGTGTGTCAGGAGGTCTCAACATCACAGAAGTACCAACGCGAAAAGGGGTGAACATCACCGATTCCCTGGCCAACCGCTCCCTCATCATCTCCACCATCCTGGTAGGTGACCGGTGGAGGCTGGTGGAGAACAACATCCTCCCCTTCATGTTTCCACACAGATATTTCAAGCTTTCCGAGCTTTCCCGTAGCGATGCTTGACGCTGCCTAGAAAGCTTCAGCCATATTTCATGCAGAATTTGGATTGGTCGGTTCATATTTCTTTTCTCGATGCTCTCATTGAACATATTTTCTTAAAGGAGTCACTATTAGATTTAAAATGGTAAGTGTAAGGAGTGAATTCATGCTAAAATAAGATGCAAAAACTAGATTAATTATGTCTCAGGCATGCTTGCTTGCTTTTCCCCCACTGTGGGGAAGCATCTGCATTAGAATTAATAGGCGATATTAGTGGCTCTCTCTCATTCTCTTTATTACATTAGTGGAAGATAACGCCACATTTTGTTTTTAGGCATGGCTTGACTTCATCTTCCTCAAAGCCTCTTTCCTTGTAATGTTTCAATTAGCACATGTTTAATATCGAGAGTAATAAAAACATAAATGCAAGCATCTATGAGAAACGTCATGGTAAATTGTGCTGTGTAAGAAGAGGGAGCAACGGTAACTAAGAGGTCAGGAGCTTAGCAAAAAGTCACCATTAATGATGCAGTTTGGAACATTGCATCACGATCGTACAAATTGACGAATGCCTGGAGCAAATAATAACTAATGAAGGAACAGAGGGGTTCAATGTTCTATTCTCAAGGATGCAGATAGCACAAGGTGATCCCTCTTCCAACTCCACATTCATTTGTAGACCTCCTTGTATTTAACACTGTGCCTGGATGTTGATTGTCTTTGTGAACCTATCAGGGGGAAGCTGACACAGATGTCCCCTATTTCCGGACAGATGTACAATCCACAATGATAAACACTATCATTATGACAAGTGAGGTCAAAGCATACTCAATCAATGCCTATCAGGTGCTGTCTATGTTAATTCTGCCTCCCAGAAGATAAATGGAACGAGAATTTAGTGTAATCTGGAACCTGCAACAGGAAGTGAAAGTACTGTATTTGCTGACTTGATGTTAGTAGAATTGTAATAATAGAATTTTCGGCACCACTGTATTGCGTTTCAGCTTGATTAAAAAAAAAAAAAAAAAAGCCTGATAGAAGATTTGAATATTTATGACATGTTTCCTGATTTCTTGTTTTGTTGAAAATCATTAGTTAAAGCTGTCTGCTTTCAAATAGCTGAAGACAGTTTCAACTTTAATATCATTTGCCCCTCTTAGTATAATGACATTGCATCAAACTGATTCCAGTGATGCATGAACGAGACGTCTGACAGCTTTATAGTGATAACTTTGAAGAAGAGATTAAGACACTTAATGTGTTTTCCCACTTACATTAATTGTTTGCACTCCATTGCGTGCGATTTCTCCGCACAAGCCCACCTCCCCTCCTCTTCCTGTTATGCACGCCCATGCTGCGACTGTGAGCATGGTACTGGTATAAACACTTTGATTTGAGCCCAAACCTTGGGGAATAGCAAGAATTGGAAGGCTCGAAACAGATGGTAAAGACTTTTTCCCCTTACTACAAAAACTTTTTTGATCAAATTAATTGGACAACTTGAGCAAAGTTTGTGGCTAAGCACTCGCTTCCTAAATTCGTCGTCATAAAGTATTCATAACTTGATTATTTATTCAAAATGCCATCCTAATTGTAATGTCAAAGTCGCTTCATTTTTTGATAGAAGGCGATTAGAGGCGTTTTCATTTACTGTATATTTTCGGAGCACTAAATAAATCATGGTTTGCTTGCTGTAAATTTGATTCACACTATATTCACTAGATTATAATCGCAAAGAAAGAGTAAGATAAACTGTTCACATGCCCTATTTTTTGTTTGCGTCTACCTCTTCTTTGTCCCATGATGAACACTATCTTGAGGGAATAAATGGTGTGACTGCCAATTTTGTTCTCTTTGAATGGATCTACCGGTACTTACTTATTCACACAAACAGTATTTTTTTTTTAAAGAAAGGGGTCACCTTCATAAGAGATATCAATTACACTGCTTCTGAGCTTAGTTTGTAAATTGTACACACGGGGGGGGCGTTGGAGGCGATACATTTTATGATTGCCTTTGAATAAATGGACTAACGTCTTTTGAAATGCACAGCGGGATATTAAAATCTGTCCGGGAAAATGGTAACAGGCAAATAAATAAATAAAGGACTCATTTATGAGCCGTTCTGTGTTAGTCATTGTCACTCTGAGGATCAGCTCTGTTGCTCTCCCTTGGTGGTTGGCATCATTAAAGGAAGTCAACATTGTGTGCATGTTCCATTTCACTGCTACATTCTGTTCCTAATCAAGCTGATATATCCCAAATTATGAGCAGCCAGGCGGGACATTACAGGCCAGTAAAGAGTGCCAGCCATCTGGCCATTAAATGAACTGACCCGTGCACCGACTCATATATATCTACATATACGGTGTATATATGTATGTATATGTCAGCACACGGCACGGAGGTGAGGCCAAAGGTGACAACCCGAAAGGAACTTTGATAGTATAGCTGTTCTTTCTGCACGTGTTTCAGTCACCTTCAATCTGCACTATAAACACATTCACATGCAGTCCAAGGTCTTTGTTTTATATAAAGACATCAATGTGAGAAAAACCTCCAGTCTCCTTTCATATTTGAACACGCTATGTCCCCACACCCTGAACTCCAATCTGCTGTCACTGCCTGTCAAACGCAACAGCGACTCATCAGCTCAGATAACTTTGCTTCAATTAGATGCGTGTCCTGAAACAAATTGAAAAAGCTGACCTCGCCATTGCTTTTCATTTGATCTTTTGGGTCTGTGCAGGAGGAGCCATATGTCATGCTTAAGAAGTCTGACAAGGCGCTGGTTGGGAACGACCGTTTTGAAGGATTTTGCATCGACTTGCTCAAAGAGCTTGCCAACGTCCTGGGCTTCACGTATGAGATCCGTCTTGTGCCCGATGGGAAATATGGCTCCCAGGATGAGAAGGGCCAGTGGAATGGCATGATCAGAGAACTTATAGAACATGTGAGTAGCCTTCTTATCATTGCTTATACTATCATACTAACCATCATCTTAATTTACTTTCAGGAATGTTTTATATATTAAAAATATAATTGATTTTTTTCACCGTTGGTCAAGCACTATCGAACTATAATGTGAACTATTCCTTCATTGCTTCCCGTAGCCCTGTACTTTTGCTGCTCCATACTATGTCTTCACATCAACACAAGAACAGAGGCATGCCATCAAAATGAATGCATGATATGTCCTTTGAGCAAGCAGGGATATAGTTATGATTGAGTACAAGACAGGGAGAGCCTGCAAAGCTGTCAGTTTGTTTATAGCACAATTATGTCAAGGTTGCCTAAAAGTTACACGTGTGAGACAAAACACTTCTTTCAGCTGGATAAACCAGAGATATACCATATATTCTAAAGGATGCTCGCGAACATGCCTGCAATCAGCTTGCTGGGGTGTGATGCGTCTCAAAGCCTCAGCGGCCATGAAACAGTCTCGCATTGAAGTGATGGCGGCAATTCTCTCCCAGCATTTCATAAGTGCCCCTGTCGATGCTCTCTCTTTGTCCTCAGCCCCATCGGGTCAGCCCTGTGTACTCGGCTGAAAACTTGTAATAGCTTAAGTGGCATTTAGTGCGGGGAATTGCATATGACAAGAGTCAATGGCATGGTGCTGAAAGGGTTGGGAAAGGTGGGCTCCCAGTGCAGCACTTTGTTTCTCCACCTAAGCTTTTTGCTCGATCCATGCTAATAACAATAACCTTGAGGGGGACAAATTGATTGTTAAAGGTAGAGGATGCGGGCAACCTGGCGCCACATGGACATACATGGTTCCAGCAGTTAACAGCACATAGCCTCTTTGTTTTAGTCCAGTCTGGTCTAAAGGGACGATCTACAGGGTACAGGGTTGTGTGAATTGGGATATTTTAATTCAATTAATATAAATGCAAAGAGTGATTTAAATTTTGATGAATATATTAAAAGAGATATATTCAGAGTGCGTATGTGTTTTATCTTTTTTGCCAGCTCTATTGCCTTTGTGAATTGCTGCAGAAGAGCAGATTAGAATCTATACTGCTACTTATAGCCTCTTATCGCTCGGCTGAGAACGGCTGTTTTTTTTTTGTGTGTGTGTGTGTGGATTTTTTTTTTTTTTCTCCGTCAGCGATCTTTTGCGGTTCAGTAATTTCCTTATCCCTGTTGGCGTGGATAACCTGCTCGTGACTCAGCAGCAACATAAACTTTATGACGAGCTCAACAGATCTGAGCCTGGAAAGACAGAAGGTCAGAGTGGCTGCAAGTTGCCGGTTTTCTAAAAAAGATTTTCTGCTTGGTTCCAAATATAAGGCTATTTCTAACATATTGTATGCATAAATTGCATTTATTGTGCACGCCTTATAGAAAGAGATACCGAGGGAAAATGGCCACTGTCACAGTTTTTATCTGTTCAATTTGTATTCATAACTACTCCCCATTAGCCTCTTAAAAACCCATTGCTCTTTCATTGTAATACAGATAGATAAGATATATAACAATTGCTTGGGTATCAGTGCCTTCACATGAAAAAAAGTCCACAAAGATAATGTTTGAGGAAGAAAACAGGAGAAAACAGTTGGTTTTAACTGATAAACCAGCTGTGAAACTCAAATCTTATGGATTCACGCTATCATTTCACAAAACGCAGCCTCATAAATCATAGTTGCAGCACAGAATTACATAAAGGGTATCATTTTAAAGGGGCATTTCACCCCCAAATCAGTTTATTTTACATTTCACGGAACATTTTGGTGTAAGATTTTTTGGAGATAACATGTTGAATAAAATGCATCAAAGGGTGAAAAAATAATAAAAATCTGAAAAACTCCACTTATCGAGCTTAATTGCCTCTTATCCTTGAATTGATGCGCACTTCCTTCAATGCAGTGATACTGAAACAAAATACCTGCTACCGTACATGAAATTTCTCACAAGGTCTGTGGATTATCTTGAGAAACTGGGTCACATTTTCATCTCTGTTGAATTTTAGAAAGTTTCTCTTTTTTAGGTTCCTTGAGCACCATGAAGAATTCAACATGTAGTTATATTTGACAAAATGGTGATAGATCTCAACTTTTTGGATTTTGAGAGCAAATAGTCACTGAGAGTATAACACTATAACAGTTTTATATCCCCCGTAAATATATCAGGAGAATTGTTATCAGTAAAATATGTATATATATATAGATATTCCCAGACCAGATGGAATATGTAATTCCTCCAGGGAGCACTGGGTTAACCCGGATTCTCCTCCTGCTTGGACGTACCAAGAAGAGGTGACCTGAAGGCATCATAATCAGATACCCGGACCATCTCAACTGACTCATTTTGACACAAAGGATACGTTTAATCTACTGGATCTACGCTCCAAACAACATATTTTGAATCTTACACCATTTTGTTTTAGAGAGAGTTTGTTTTAAGGTGATTCCAACTCTAATCTTCTCCACAGCATGTATCCAGTATTCACCACTTTGAGGCTCCCCGAAGGAACGGCGGACATGCCACATACTATAAATTTGATGTGCGGTGTTTGGGGGATGTTAGTGGGGGTGTCGTCTTCAGATTGACTTTCGTTTAAATTAGGTGTGAGCTGTATTCATCTCTGCAGGCCATTGATTTTTTTTGTCACACGGAGGAGATGCTGCTGAAGCACAGTCATTTTCTTTTATGCAACACAACTTAAACTATAGTTCTGAACGAGAAGTGCTGCCAAGTGCAACAATTTAGTATTGTAGAACATACAGCCCATTATTTTCCTCTGTATGGTCACACAGGAAAGCTTTAAGGAAGGCGTGCTGAGCTGCACAATTTTGTCATCAGGTTAAACCCATACTTAGTATTTTTATTCTCATTTAAGAATTTATTTTTGTTGGATTGAGGAAGCACACACAAGTGGACGAACATGAATTTGACTCCTGTGTCAGACAGCACGATGGCCCGACAGTGAGAAGAACTGACCCTTGCCTTGCAAGGGCAAAAGTTCAACTGCTTCAACAGCAAACATGTCTGTCTCGCTTTCCAAAGTCGCAGTTTCACCACATTGTTATCACACAGCTTATGCAAACCCAAAAATTCCTGATTACATTGTGTATTCTTCATCATTAGCCATTTGTATATTTCGATGCTAGACTGCATTACGACGGAGGATTCAGGCATCTTTGCTGTTGTGTACAGAAGTGTCCCACTGAGCATCCATTCCTCTCTATTGATTTTGTATATGCGTGCATGAGTGGCCAATCAAACGTTTATATATTCCCACAACATCCCTGCGGCAGAAATTTCCATTTTTTGGTAACTATTACATGGTTCAGTAAAGCACGTTTCTGCAGATGCAAAATTTTTAAGTGAATTCCCGCTGTTGTATCCATTTTAAATATTTGTCTAAAGAAGCAAATAAGCAGCACAACAGCACACACACACTGGCAATGTGCTATAAATTAGGATTTAGATTGCAAGCTGTAAACTGTATATGTTGCAAAGTGTGCGAATGTTTGTTGGTGGATAAAGGCCTTAGCTCTATTTTGCATGGAATTAAATGTGTGTTTGGAGCTACAGCGAAGCTAGACACCATAGTTCCATTTTGTCTTTCGACAAAGAAACACAAAGAATGAAGTAGCTTTGTGCTAATTCTAAGTTTGTTCAACATGTAAAACCGCTATTTTTGATATGCATGAATCGCGTCGGTTGCAAGTTCATGAAAACCTCCGGGCTGTCATCAGGTGAGGAGGTCCGGAGGGAGAACACCGCTAAGCCCACCATCTGCAAACCCAGATAACACTGAGCCATGTGGCACGCAGCAGGGCACTATCAGGTTATCTTGCTTGTGCCCAGTCTGTGTGCCCAAGCAGGAAGCAGAACAAGGACATGCAGCACGTATATTAGCCCACTGCGGGGATGTCTGGAATAGCATGCCGGCTGATCTTCCAGCTGAGTGGCAGGTTGGTTCAAAGCTGCAGTTGGCAGCAGAGAATAGAGGGAGCGGTATGCTATGTACAAATTTGAATAATTTAAGAGACAGCAGATGCATCGCAGGGAGCACAGCTTTTCACATCTTTCCATTTCCTCTGAGGTCACCGTGTATTTAGCCATCGTGGTGCTGACCACAGGAGAATCTGCAGCGCTGCACTCAAAGTGGAAATGTTTTCTTTCTGACTTTTCTTTTTTACTATGCGGTTGCAATCACATGAATCCCGAGGAGGTGTTCTCCAAGCCACAGAGAAAGTTGAATTCCCATCAAGAATAGCCCGAGGGTCTCGGAAAGTAAATGTTAAAAAAAAAACAAATACGAATGGAAATCAGTCAAGCACATACCTCTGCCAAGGCTAAGCAATCTGACGTGTGTCCATCTGGCTCTCATAATAGAAAAATAATAGAAAAAGGAAATGGTCTGAATACAAAAATGACATTTGCATTGTCATAAAATAGTAGACATAAAACATCAAGACTAACATTGCTTTTCATCCTTATACAAGTGTTCCTGTTAAACAATAGATTCAAGGTCCATAATTGAAACAAGATGCAGATTATAATCTGTATCAGCAGCAGTAGTGGATTTAATAGTGTGAGGTCAGACTACAGGGTAGATGAAGCTCCAGGGTTATTATTCTGTCTGTGTTATGGATGCATGAAGAGCCATGCTTTAGACATATAAACATGCAAACAGACATGGATGAAAACATGAAACTGTAGCCAAAGCGCTGGAATATTGTTCACTGGTAGATTGCTTTCTTTTTATCTATTTATGGGTGTGAAGCAGCAGATTCACTTAATCTGTAATTCATTTGTCATGGCTTTGCATAATATAATGATGAAAACTGGTCTTCATTTGCAAATTGTCGTGGCAACAGGCCTTGTTCCGTATGTATCCAGGAAAGAAAGCCTCCCATTGAGAGTGGAGCCGTTTCTTAGAGGAAAATAGGGCATCCAAGTGTGAAACAAGCAGCTGGTTTCATTAACCTCCTGTCCATCCATGGTGCAGGGGAGTTGTGTGTGTGTGTGGGGGGGGGGGGGGGGGGGGGACACCAATCTAAATGACAACCTTCAGAAGATACATTCTTACACATATAATAGGTGACTGCAACATATTTGTCATGCTTAGCCGTGTCCATTGCATAAAGTTGGATGATGTCATATGTCATTCCGGTGACACTAGATAATGGCTTTATGGAAGGAACAGCATCCAATGCATTGCAGTGATGTCAAATATTTCCTAAAAGGCACCATAGACCGAAACATATTTCACTTTCACATGATCAAATTCACCTACACATAAAATTGTACTGAAAATGTCACAGCCATGTATCATCGTGCTGCTCTAAACTTTCTATAACATAAACGAGATGTTACACAGCCCTGTTGTAAGTTCACAGTGCAAAAACAATAGTGCACATCGTCAGTAGTGACTATGTTCTGAATAATACTGCATGATAGCACTGGCCATCTTCCAAATATTACTAAAGCGTGTTAGGATGCTAAGTAGCAAGAATCACAGATAACATAACAACTCTACCAAGTAGGCAAAGTCTTTGTATGCACTAATCTGTTTGTCTGTAGTTTGATAGAACTTCATAGGTTATTGAGCAAGATCACGAAGAAAACTAAAAATAGTGAGTGTTCTTGAAAATATATCAAACTAATAATACCAGTGTTATGCTGTAGGGGTACGTTTATTTAGTCGGGGTGTCGATGACGAGGATGATGAGAGTCAAACATGTGACAGTTGGTGAATCTGAGCTGATTGAGCAGCATTTAAAGCTGACTGAGATGAAAAGTCAAGCAAACAGAGATATAAAACATGAGGGAAATTTGAATTTGTATACAATTAAGTTATTTTTTAAGACATTTCACTCAGGATTTAGCCCTTCACATGCGGGAGAAGCTGACATTACCTAAAACAAAATCAGTTTTAGCCTAGACAGTTTAAAAATGTATTTTTTTTTCCATTACAGAGAGCAGACTTGGCAGTAGCTCCTCTCACCATTACCTACACACGTACAAAGGTCATCGATTTCAGCAAGCCCTTCATGAGCATGGGAATCAGCATCCTGTATCGCAAACCCAATGTCACCAAAAATGGCTTCTTCTCCTTCCTGAACCCCATGACTCCGGACATCTGGGTCTACATTCTCTTGGCCTACCTGGGGGTTAGCTGCGTCCTTTTTGTCATTGCAAGGTAAGTTCACAAGTTACAATTTGTCCCAGCAGTCCTACTTTTCCCCAGCGGCCTCAAAATACACCTAGTAATTTACTCTAATAACGTTGCAGACTCAGTTGAACAGCCAGTTTTTCCATCCTGTGCTCGCTCCTGGTTAGTAATCAACACAGCTATGTCTGCCCGGGCTTTCAACCGCCCAGCAGTGGGAGGAGGAATAGAATAAAGCCCTCGGTTGAGTTGCAAAGTCTCATCCAGGCTGCAATTTCTTGTTTCCTGTGTGATGTCTTTGGAATTGGCAAGGCCTCATTAAACAATATGCCATTAAAAAAATGTACTTGCTGAGCCAAAAAATGCTAACAGCTCTAATAGCAGTGTAAAAAGAATAACATACATACCTGAAGCGATGCTATTTATAGATGAGCCATTAGCATTTGCATTGAAAATGAAATTTCAGACAGTGATAAGTCACAATTTTTATGGATGGGGATATTTGATTGGCTGCAAAGCATCTCGCTCATTTTCACTCCTTGTCCTCGTTTCTATGTTTGTTTAAGTCATGAATGTGATGAATATCCTGTTAACACCATTGTCGGCATTTCCTGCAGCTTCTCATGCAAAGTGGTGCTCAAGGAAGTTCTAGAAAAGCAAGCTTTGATAGGAATTCTGGGGCTTGAGAGCCAACAGCTGCACTCCTCTATCCTCCTCATTTGTGAGAGACCAAATCAATTCTGGAGTGGCTTCACATAAGAACAAAATCATCTTAAACTCTTGCATCAGTTTTTTTTTGGAAGCTGGCTGTTTTCCCAGAAGTGCATCATGTGAGCATAAAACAGACACTGAGAGGGTTACTTCAGCAAATGCTGGACAGATCACTGACAACAATATTCGTGAGAAACACTTCACTTCTTTGCTATAAAACACAATCTTTTAATTCATATATTTCGACAGACACATTTTGGTTGCAGAAGGAAATTAAATGTAAAATATAGTATACTATAATGCTTATGTGCCTGTGAAATCAAAAAGCTCTTCATTTTCAGATAAAACAGCCCATTCTTTCACCCTTGAAGTGGTTTAAGGGCCTTAAGGGAGAGAATATATAATATATGTGCTTTAAAACTCAAAACCGGGAGAAATCTATGAAAAAATATAGAGCAAATGATTAATGATTAGAAGGTTTTTTTTAATTGTGTATTCTTCTTCAGAAGGACCTGTTTGCAGTCTATTACTCGAACATGTTTATTTTGTGCAGTACTGTTGGCATACAATATCTCAGGACTTATGGTTTGGAAACATTTTCAGCGCGCTTCTTGTTCTTTTTCGTTCGGTTTTTCCCATTAGGGGTAATAGCGCGATTTAGGAGGCATTTCTGTACGGGGACTGTTCAGCACATTATATCTCTGCTTGCCAGGTAAACCTTTTTAGAAATTAACAAGGGGAATAAATCAGCACTGTCACATTGTCTGACACGGTCTTCTAATTTCACTGAGCACAGTGAAGGAAAGGCTTTGCTCTTTTCTTTTGAGTCCAGTTCATGTGTGGTTCGGACGGGCAGAAAGCATCTCCTGTTTTTAAACTGTGGTTTTTAATTTAACATTAAAGGAATGCATAATAAAACCGAGGGAATTAAGTGAAATGCTAGGAAGTACCACATTTGTACAACCGTTGCCTGGAGCCTTTCCGGCAAATATTATAGCCACACGAGTTAGAAATAGGAAGTGACACATTTCTGGAAACAATAGTAATTTCGCAGTAGGAGTTTTAATGAATAAAAAATTCAACTTGCACAAGGTGGGATTAGCTCAGTGGACATCTGCACTAAATTCTGTGCAACCTAAAGGTTAAATCTGTGTGTTTTCCCAAAGACACAAATGCAAACATGTGTCTGCACCAACAGCAGTACATACACAAGCTCTGGTCACTCCCAAATTATCCATTCGATTCCATGTTTCTTTTAAGAAGGATTACCTTTCAACTTTCCTTCTCCTTCCCAGTTATCAATATCTGTGTGTGTGTGTGAAACAAGGATGCCTTTATTTGTGCAACTTTAATACATAGTTGATATTCCAGCAATGGCTGGAACAGCCTCCATTACGGAGCCGCTCGATTAATCAGCAGTCCTTTTCAGGGTTTGATTAAAATAGATTGCCGACAGAAAATATTTCTGCACCATGTAATTAGATTCAAGCGTGTCTATCTCTTAAACAATATAAAATCCAATCAATTGAGTCGCTCTATGTTGTTCTTATTATGATCCTTCAGAATATGCACTTGGAGATTCGACACTGTGGGTTCCAGTAACGTGGAGTCAGTCTTTTAGTTTTTTGTTGTTTTGTTCTGCCATTTTCACATTAAATGTTATGAAGGCAACAGTTTTGCCTCATTTTGAGGAGATTATCAGATAATTTATTTCCAACCTGCAGAAAACCCAGAATAAACGTCATTGTGACGTTAAATCGCGTCTTCCCTCATCAACATGGACGTGCAGCATTTGCAGTAATTGTCACCTTTCGAACGTATGATAGAATTGAGAGGATGTTTGACGATAAATCTAGGCCAACGCCATTTAGTTGAAGTACATTGATGTGAGGTGACAAACTTTTTAAACCGTGGCGTAAAACATCCCGGAATGTACGGTTGCATCATTCCCAACACGCTATGACCACACGGCACACACTCTAAAATATTCAGAGCATTTTATACTCAACAATTGATCAAACTTTTTAATTTGAGAGCTCATAGTGATGAGCTGACAGAAAGCCCGACTCTGCACTTCCCCTCAGCTTTATAGGGCTTTTTAAAGTCTTTCAGCTCATTGGTTTGGTTTTTACGGCTTGCAACTGTAAGGTTTGGTTCACTCTTACTGCTCTCATCAGTCCTTTTCTTTTTAGTGCAACAGCTCAAATAAACCGACTGTAGGAGAGGACTTCTCAACTCCATCTGGCTCCAAATGAGTGCTTGTATTGCTTTGGACCTGTTAATTTGCAGGATGGGCTGCGACTTTATCTGATTCATATCGGTCGAGTTTACAGCTTGTTTCACTGCACCGCAATTTTTTTTTTTTTTTTTTAAAGCTGGTTAAATGCTGCTTTGTAGCTAGTTTTCTATTAGTGCAGGCCATTAATTTGTGTCTCATTTGAGTTAATACCATTATTTGATAAAGATTAACCTTCAACCCTCTGTCTCATTTACAGGTTCAGCCCATACGAGTGGTACGACGCCCATCCCTGCAACCCTGGATCGGATGTGGTGGAGAACAACTTCACCCTCCTCAACAGCTTCTGGTTTGGAGTCGGCTCCTTAATGCAACAAGGTATGGCGGCTCACGCATTCCACCCAGCTGTCAAAAACAATACCATCACACCACTCCTGTTTTCCGGTGCACCGCTAGCTCCCACTTCCAGCTCCTCTAACTGACAAGCGCTCTGATTTCCATTCCGGAACTGTTTCAAAAGATATTTATTTACCTGTCAGGAACGACAGCAGAGCTCAGTCTTACACGACAAAAGAGAAGCATGTTGTCACGTGTTTTAAAAAAAGAGAAGAGCTAGTGCCAGGCGCTTGTCAGAAATTGTCAGCCAAGAATGGAAGCCATTGCTGCATTTATTTCTGGATAGCACAGCGGCCGGCCCCGCTCAAGACCTTTCTGCATGCTGGGACAAAGAGGAATGAGCAACAACCGCCATGCTAGAAATCGCTGCTGTGATTTTTGCAAGGCTGACTGAACAGCTGTAGAGAATCCATTCATGTTTCGCATGCAATTGTCCCACCAATGAAATCACACTGCAACCTTTTTAATGCTAATTCCTCATGTTGAAACCAGTTGAACAGAAGAATGAAACATGTTTCACTAAAGCCAGAACTGGAGACTTAATTCTACCCTTTGACTCAAAAAATATTTTTTATAAAAAAAGAAAAAATGTAAGGGCTGGGAATCAGTTGAGAATGGATGAGCTGCCAATTTGTAGGGTTTTGGTATGAAAAAAAAGAGGCACAACAAAACCCAGGAAGAACTGAGTCATTAAACGTTTAACCTCACTGTAACAAGGCTTATCAAGGAGTCCTAGAGAGACACGGCAGAGGGATCTTCGCCTGTAAGGACGGAGATGTATTCAGCAATTCATTAGGAGCTCAGCACTCTCGTGAAACTGCCTAGCAGCTCTGCCAATTTGCCGGTGAAGGCAGAGGGTTGTGAGGGAAGCGCCAGTGTGCCGGGAGGAAGAGCAGAAAGAGAGAATCAGAACACAACGAGATAGTTAGTTGTCTCCATTATTAAACTCAAACGTGGAGAATCCATCATTATAGTTGGCTCCGTGACTCACATCGTTGTCTGCATGTGCTGCAGTTTCTCAGGATTGTGCAGCTGATTTATGTTTTATAACAAGTTTATCCATATCTGTGCATAAATATATGATGTTACCACAAGGAGGTTCTCCCCCCCGAAAAAGAAGTGATAATAAAATGGAACCGTTTCAAAATAACACTGTATTTCTGGCTTTCCATGACACCTATTTGTAGAGTACAGTACCTTGTAACACATGCCGTGTGGTGATATCTGCAGCTACACATATTTTGTCTCCGTCACATAAACAGACATCCTCAGCTTGTCTGCCAAACACAGTGACAGCAGCTGAGACAGAAGCCATTTCCTTGACATGTTTAAAATGCAAATGGACGTGTTTGAGGAGATCCAAAAAAAACCCGTTGAGCAGCCTGTCTGTGGGAGTGAGTCAGTGAGGTGTTATTGACAACACAAAGAACACAAAATGTGAGGATGTGCAGAAGCAGAGGCTTTGTGTACTTCAGAAGTGAGGGTCACAGTAAGGTTTTCTCACAACAAACATATGCCTGATCTATTTCCATAAACTGATTCCCTCACATAAAATCATTTTGCAGGGGGGGGGGGGGGTTGTGCATTTATTCCCGCCACTCTCATTCTCTTCTGACTTGATTTAATCAAGTTGGCTTCCACAGTAAATGTTTTTAAACTTAAATTATTGCATTTTTTGCTTCTTCATGCAGGAATAATTCATGGTGACATTTTGCAGTGGGAGGAAACACTCCAGAAAATGGGCTTATCATGTTTAGCATGCTGCAGCCTTTTAATTTTTCTTTTAAATGACATATAAAAAACAACAACATTCAGTTTGCGAAGTGTCATTATGATTCTGTGAACTCCTCTAAATAATTATTTGCTGTACTGTTAATGGTGCCTAACGAGTACCATTCCCTTATTGTATAAAGTACTCCCGAGAGGGGATCCCTCTTTGGGGGAGATGAACAGGTGAGAGGAAATGTTTCCATGGCAGTCAGAAGTTTATCTTAAAAGCATTGGCAGCAGCATTGCTCTAACCACCAATAATAGTTTAAACATATTTTTCAGCATGTCTTGGTAACCTTAATCAGTTTATGAAATGAAAATCCCATGTGCTGATGTCTTGTGTTGTTTTTACCACATTCATGTGAATGAGGGGGGGTAACCGGTATTTGGTTACCGAAATAGCATCAGTGTCGTCCGTGCTGAAAGAGCATTTATTTTTTTCTTGCTTTATAAGTTAGGACTCCTTCCTCAAGGAAATGTATGGCATATTGACACCGTTTTATTTCCCTGGCACCGCATGACTGATCTGCTTTTTGTATTTATTAGAGTCCTGATGCGGTGCAATATACTGTTCCCCGCTGACAACAGCACTTCATAGTGTGGAATTCAATTGAGGTACCCCGTTGCTTCACTCCATTTTTAGTGCAAGTACAGAATGAATCGGGATCTTCCCTCTCTGAAGTCATGGCGAATTAAAGGATGCTATTGTCTTCCCTTGTTTCCAACCATGTCTTTGTCAAACCACAAAGGACAAATCCAATCAAATTTTGTGGAAGAGGTTAAAGAGCTGACCACTCTGCCCCCCCCCCCCCCCCCTTGCGTGGGCTTGTTACTCTTTAGAATTACCCTCGTAAATCTTCTCAGTAAAGTAACAGAGTGCACAAAGCACAAGGGTATTTTAAAGGTTGTCAGAGATGAGATATAAAGTAAGTTTAACACCAGTCAGTGAGCCATTGTAAACATAGTATTACTCAGCAGAGGACCACTCAAAGTCAGGGCTGGTTTAGACGGATACAAAATATAGCTTGCAGAAAACGCTGATTTTTCGTTTTCGGACACAGACTGTTCAGATTTGTTTGCAAAATTCATCGGTGCCGACTCTCGGCAGCTTTTGATGAGATACGTTATTTACTACGTGCCTTGGTTCATTAACATTTTCTTTCTGTGTATTTGAGCTCAAATCCTGCATCGATGCTCTTTCTTCCCAGTCACTGCCGGCTAAACCCATTCCAGGAAAAACATTCAATACCAGACGGAGATCAACTGCAAATACTACGATTTATCACTTGATAAATCCAAACTGCTATCTCAATGCCGGAAGTGCTTTGGTAGTAGAAAGCGGTTAAGTGTGATTGCAGTGGTGAACAATTGGTAATTGCAGCGCATGAAACAGACTCTCAGTGAGACGCTTCAAAGAGAACAAACACTGAATTGCTAAATTAAATTGTAAAAAAAAATTGTGAAGGATCTTAATATTATTGTAGATATTGTATACAATTATTGTTAGTAATGTAAGCTGGATCTCAAAACAACTGCAAAATGAATGGACTGTTCAATAAATGCATGGGGTGTGAGTGAAAAGTTAGCATTGTCAACTCGGGGGGCTAAAATTAGAGCTTTTTATATCGGATGCAGAATGTTGCGGAACATATAATTTCCTTTCCAGAGTAAAATTGGCTTCATTTTCTCTTTCCTCGCTGACGGGACCTTGATCAGCACAAGCAGCACTGCCAAAAACACGTGCAGGCTAATCTACAAAAATGCTGATTAATTCACTTAGCGCTGGCAGGTACAACTTGATCTCGTCGACTGCTAAATATCGTGTGTGATTTGTGTCACACGCAGGCTCAGAGCTGATGCCCAAAGCCCTCTCTACCAGGATCATCGGCGGGATCTGGTGGTTCTTCACGCTCATCATCATATCATCATATACGGCTAATCTGGCAGCCTTTCTCACGGTGGAGAGGATGGACTCACCCATGGACTCGGCCGATGACATCGCCAAGCAGACGAAGATCGAGTATGGCGTGGTCAAAGATGGCGCAACCATGACGTTCTTCAAGGTATAATAAAATTGTTTTTGTTGGGTGGAAACTGACTGCAAAAAAACTAGATTTAGTGGGGTTGTACATACAAAATATATAAAAGGTCAACTTTACTCTTAGATCTTAATTCCCACAGCAAAGTCAAATTCAGCTTTTCGTCTTCTTCTACTCTGATGCGTTTCTCCAAAATGAGTTTCTACTCCAAATGTTCAGACTTTGTCTGCAGGGCTTTTTTGATTTCATTTTCAGACTGGCTTTAGATTCTGCTGATGAATAACTAATGTATCCGTTAGTTTCTCCATATTTTGATTCATATTTTTAAATATATTAAAAAAGAGAACCTACCCTGATTTTTGAAGTTATGTGCATTCAAAACAAAGGTGTCGTCTACTTACTGTATCCCAATGTGTTCCCAGTCAATAATCACAATATTGTTAAGATCCCTCCTCTTCCGTGCTTCATCCTATTAATACAAAGTGTCCTGGGATGATAATTAGGGAATCTGGATCCGACTCCACTTGTCGATGTTTTGAAAGGAAAATCAAACCTTCAGCTTGCTCAATAGCTGTGTAAATGAGCGTTATTCTAGATCATTCTGTGTACTTGGATAAATTGCAGTTGTGTTTCCAGTGTCAGGAATAGAAGTAGACACAGGTGCTTAATTACCTCATCAGTGTGCCATAGCTCAAGTGCCCTCTGCTCCCCCTGGCTCACACAGAAAGGCCTAATGATTTCGGCTCAATGAGGCAGAGAAGCATGATAAATACTGAGGAGACTGTGGGGGGTGTAAACGATGAAGGCTTTGCAGATGTATGCAACTGGAGGATTTGGTCCTAATCCTTACGTGACATAATGAATTGTGCATGATTTTTGTTCTTGAATCTATGTGAGTGTGATTTGAGCTCTATTCATTCCTCCAACAGAAAAATTCAGTAACTACCCTAACTGAGATGCATGCACCTCATAAAGATTGCATGAAATCCCACATAGCTTAATGCAGGACTAATGGAGGGGCATTCTAGTATCGCTGCTTCAGTAGCGTGCAGGAGAATAGATGCCCACAACGCTTCGATTCACTGTCCTTTAATTGTGTAACAGTGGAGATTTGTGGGAGCATGCAATCACATGAATCTGTTTGGTCATTGACTAAATGATGTGGGTTTCTTTTTGTCCTAAATACCACACGTGATTCGAAACAATCCCGATAGTTCTGATGCTAATCTGCTCATCGGGGATGGGTGGGGGGGGGGGGGGGGGGCGCGAGGAGGATCGTGTGGTTTAGCTGCAAGCGCAACTTTTGCAATAGAGAAATAACTCTCTTTTTGTGCTACTTTATCCTCACCTGCAGCGAAACAGATGTTCCAATGAGGTCCAAATTTATAAACCCAGCAAGTTAAAACGGTCTCTTTCTCCATCCCTGCAGAAATCTAAGGTGTCTACTTTTGAGAAAATGTGGGCCTTCATGAGCAGCAAGCCGAGCACATCTTTGGTGAAGTCCATAGAAGACGGGATTCAGAGGGTGGTGAAGTCTGACTATGCCCTCATTATGGAGTCTACAACTATCGATTACATTACTAGGAGGGACTGTAACCTGACACAGGTGGGAGGGCTCATTGACAGCAAAGGCTATGGCATCGGCACTCCTCTAGGTAAGCCATGCGAATGACTGGAGGCCAATTTTTAAACTACGAAGCCTTAAAAGAAATCTAATAAAATAAACCTCTTTTATGTTCTGTCTTTGAAGGATGAGGGTTAGAGATTGCTTTTTAGCTACCAGCCACAGAATACTTCAACATGTTTTTAAGCCTTATTATCACAGAATCCAGCTGGTGTTTCTTCCAAAGCAAATGAGGCCTTATGTTGCTTCCAGGCTCCCCATACAGGGACAAAATCACCATAGCAATCCTGAGCATCTTGGAGGATGGGCATCTACACATGCTGAAGGAGAAGTGGTGGAGTGGAAGCAGCTGCTTGGATGAAGAGCGTCGCGAGACAGGCCCCATGGGTATCCAGAAACTGGGTGGCATATTCATTGTGCTGGCATCTGGCCTAGTGCTGTCTGTTTTTGTGGCAATTGCCGAATTCATCTACAAGCTGAGGAAGACTGCAGAACGCGAGCAGGTACTCATAAATTATTTAGATTTTTTTATGAATTTATTGGTTAATAATGGAATTCAATATTCGGAATCATGTTTTGATAATGGAAGCTTAATTCATCCGTTCCTACGCGCCAGATACATTTCCCTTGTATTGCCTGCCAACACACCCTTCACGTGCCTAAATTTGCACAGTCTTTCTGCTATGGCAGGTCGACCCAAACTGAGCCTACACGGGTAGACTCCGCCTTCGTTCACTCGTGTTCGTTTGTGTGCGTTAGAACTCCGAAAATTTGTTCGACTTCTGAGGCAATTTAAACGCCTTTTTTTTGTGTTTGAATATCGAGTTGTTCCATAACCGAGGTTCCACTGTATTGGCTCTTTGGTGCTACAATACGTACAGCCTTTGCGTTGTATTCGTGGGTTTTAACTGAAACAACTTTCAAAGCGTGAGCATGCCTTTGGATAATCCCTGCAAGAGCTCGGCTGTGACGCCACAATATTTGCTTATTTTAACAGTCATAATTGCAAATTGGAGCAAAGAGAATGAATCAATTATTTGTCATTGGATTTGTTAGAATAGCATGAAAACTTTGGTGTTGTAATTCACTAATATGAGTCATGCTAAGTGAGCAGCTGCGTGCACGCTCACGCGCCGTACTCCTTCATGTGTGGCGTTGCCGTGATTTGACTTTGCTGAAAGCCACGCATGCATGCGCACACACACACACACGCACACCAGCAGCAATACAGCATGAATGTTACGTTCAAATGCATCCTGTGCTCTTTAGACTGTCGACACTCTACGCTGTCAGAACAATTTAATGCTAAGGCATTTACTCCCCCCCCCCCCTCCTATTCTCCTTCTCGCTCCCCTCTCCGTATCCTCCCTTTTTGCCCAGAGGTCTTTGTGCAGTGCCATGGTGGACGAGATCAGACTGTCGTTCACCTTCGAGAGGCGGGTGAAGCACAGACCCCGGCCCCCAGTCACGGTGAAGACGGATGCGGTGATCAACATGCACGCCTACAACGACCGACGACTCCCGGGAAAGGACAACATGAGCTGCAGCACTGGGATGACTCCCGTGTTCCCATGACAATATGCTCTCCCCAGGGCAAGAGCATCTTGAGCAGCGTGTCGGGGGTGTTGCCAGAGACTAGAGACAATGGCATAGATGCAATCACAAGATATTCATTTAATCACAGTGATATGGGGACACTAACTAAACATGGTCAACTCAAAATGGCAGCATCGGCCACACAGGTATAACAACAGATCTATGCCATACTGCCATGCTCCAAAACCACAAGAATTATGTGCGAGAGGTTCTGGGAAAATTGCACACCTAAATAATCAGTTTCACGTCTGATGTTTACGTGTGCAGCAGAAAAACACAAGAGAACGCACGTTGTTTCACTCAATCAGTGCAAAAACAGAGAATTATTTGGGACTACACAGACTGAATACTTTAGTAAGAATGGCAATAAATGAAAGATATACAGCAAAGAAACTTAATCGCTCTGGGGATCAGCTTAAACGATATCTTACGTTCATCCTGTTGATTTACATAAAACTTCTGAATGGCCTTTGACAGCAGAAAAAAAAAATGACCTCAAAGGCATTGTCGAGGCTTGAGGGGCCATCTTTGAGTCGCCGGCTGCAGGATACTTTTGGAAGCATGGTTCACAGGGACAAATATGATAACCTGTAAGAATATTCATTCTGTGTCTGCAGTGTTGTTCTTGGTGGAAACCCATAGCGAGACAAAAGTTTTCAACAGTAAATATATGTTCGTGGAAGTTATGTGAAATTCACTTCATTGTTATACAGAAGCAATTAATCATCGATTGAAAACAAGGACGTAATGTGGACCATTCCATCATGTTATTATGGGAATAGATGTATTGGCACAGAAGTACAATATGTCAATATCATTTCCTACATAATTGAATTTTAATAAGATAAACTGCCAAAGATCCAGCCATTGAACAAAACTACACACAGTGTAGTATGAGCCACTTCCTGCTCACTCAGCTTTTTAAGGAGCCCTTGTTTTGTGTTCAAAATTCAATCACGGTGGTTTGAATGCTACTCTTAGCATACCTTGCTATGTAACGTTTTTTCCAAACAACGCAAGGTGATATGCATCCAAAGTGAATTGTATTTGACACACACTGAATTGTAGTTCCTGGATTTGCAGCAACTTTTCATCTCAAAATGGTATACAAATTTGAAGACAAAACAGTCATTGAATTATCAGAATGGAGAAAAAAAAAGATGTTTTCTTAATAAGATGTCTCTGAAAACATGATCTTGCACGAACACGAAAAGATGGAGCAATTATACGATCAATTTCAAATGTTTGTGCAAACCTGTGATATGAAATACATGTACAGACCGAGTTGGAAAGACGATGGCGTGTTTCTCTATATATCTTAGCTTGATAAACTTGGGTCAAGGTAAGGCTGTGGTCTTAAAGCTACAGTGCAGTATTTGAGCGTGTTTATTCTGACCCATCAAACACATGTTGGACGTTGTGTGGTTACAGGACTATTGATTGTCCCATTTACTTCTGCACACATTTCTGAACAATTATTTAATTTACCCGATGTGATTGAGAGGACTTTTGGCAGGAAATCAATTGTTCTGCTTTCTGAGCGTCATGGAAACTGGGCATCTGGTTTAATGTGCGTGGACAGAGTAAATCTGTACTGGGGTGTGAACACGCTGGAAGAAAATGAGTTGGACAAACAGAAGACCAGTGATGATTCGGTGTTGATTTTTATGCGTATTGGGTACGTTTACGTCCTCAGTAAGCGACATGCTGTGGGAATATTCAAGGAGTCTGTGAGGCGCTCTCACCTGGGATCTGAACGAACAGCAACGCTGAACGCTGAAACCTCCGTGAGGTTTACATTATCGTTGCGTTGACACAGAAAAGCATAAACTCTGTGATTCAAAGAAATTCCAATCTGTAAAAGCTAAATAGAGATTCACTGGATCATTGTTTATCTATTCCCTTCCGCAAAGTACAATATGTAGATAAGATCAGAAGGAGAAAATGTATTTTGCTAAATTTCTATGGTTATAAATTAAATCTGTCAACATTTAAATATGGTAGAGAAAGATGTTATTTATTTCAATAGAGAAGTGTCTTTAACCTACGTCCTCTCCCGATTCTGCAGCCCCACACCCTGTCCATTTATTTAAGAGAAATTAAATATACTAAGTACGATAATCTTCTGTAATGACGACGAGTGTATTTCTAAAAGTGAAGATGAACTGGAAATGTTGAACTTCCCCAACCAGTGCAGGGAAAATCCCTGAGATTAAGTTTAAGTTTAAGTTTATCTCCTTTAAATGGACCTTTGCTGTGCTTGAAATCTGGATTAGGACCTAGGATCTCCAGTGTGGCCAATATGTGGTCATACTATAATACTGTAGGCCTCGTGTACTGTAGCTTTCCAGACGGGAAGGACTCAAGTCTGCTTGTGTATCACCTCGGAAATAAGTAAAAGAGAATGACAATTTTATCATAATCAAAATTAGGTGGAATTTCTATACTGATTTGGCTGATTGTGTTAGTTTGTTTACTGGATATACACTATTTTGGTTTATAAATTAATGTGAATAATAATGCAATTTTCCACAAAATTATATAAAATGTGAAAGAAAAGTAATACAAAATATAAGATACATAGCCTGTGTTCAATTAGCGGTGTGTGACTTGAGTTTGGATTTTCCAGCAGTCACAACAGTATGATGTTTTATGAACACTTTTCTTTTATGTTGCACAGCTTCTATCATTTGGCAGAAAAATGTTGAAACAATATGAAAAATATATTGGTGCCAACCAGGGTTTTCTTTGTGGACATGCAGAATTTCTATGAATATAGCTTTTGTAAGGTTTTATATATAAAATTAAAAAAAATATCTTCTTTTCTTAGTAACTGTATGTGTTAAGAGAATATTAGAACTGACATCCGAATAAAACAAAGGGAAATTCAACTAAATATTATAGAAAAGCTATTGAACTATTTTCTTTTTAACACATTGTGAATAATTCAATTGTACAGTTTGCTGTATGGGTTATATGAAGTTTTAAATAAAAAAAATAAAATTTATTTCCATCTCTTCTTGCGTTACTGATTGGGTGATTCATACAGTATATTTAAGGCAGGAACATATACTGAAAAATAATTGAAATAGATAGAAAATATAACACACAATCATTATTGATCTTATCCAAAATAATCATTACAGATTACCTTCGAGAATTACTTTTTTCATACATCCATGTGTATAAATCTCTTATTGAAATTAATTGAATCAACTCAAGATCATGCACCATTACAGAAAATGTCACTTCAGGGATTATACATTATGTCTGTTTCATAAATATTATGATATATAGCATGATTACCACAGTTATAATCCAGATTAAGCAAAACAAACATCATTATTCTGATTAGATAGGGGAAGATATATGAGAAAACAGCTGCCAAGATATTCAGCAGGATACAGATCTGTAACTAGCTGATGCGGGTGGCAGCTCTGTGTGCCGAGACAACTCACGGAGGAACCCTTGATGACTGAGCATCCGAGAATTACTAAGAAGTACCTCACAATAACAGGAAATATGTGGCACCATTAAACCTCGCCCATGGAACGAGTTCACCCCCCCCCCTCCCCCTCCCCCACGTGCTGTTTTATATGACCAGATAAGAAAAAGGGGATATGCACACTGATTTTTTTTTATGTCAGTCTAGTCACATAGTCAAAAACAATGTTTCGATTTTGCATGCAGCTGCTGCTGCGTGGCCGAGGCTGCTGGAGCAGAAAGGGAAGCACATGTGCGTCAAGTGGTGTTCATGTACGTGTCATGACACGAGGTAGCCAATCGACTGACCTTGGAGGCACTGGGATGGCAGACGTGTGTTAAAATAGCAGGGGGGACCCCGGGCCATGGCATTGTGGAGCGGCGCACACATAATGAGCGATGGGCAGGGGCCTTGTGCTAATGGGGAGATTTATTATCTCTCACTATCAATTAATCCCTTCGGACGGACCGGAGCCAACAGCAGCGCATCAGAGGCATGTAAAAGAGAGCGGGAGAGGGGGGATGCAGAGGGATGATGGGAGGCAGCCAGATGTAGAGAAGAAGATGTGAAAGGCAAAGAGAGATGGAGGGAGCAGGAGGGTGAAATGAAAAAAAGATGAGGTGAGAAAAAGACAAGGAGACCGAAGCAACGATTTGGAAATGATACCCCAAAAGATGAGCGTGCTCTGCAGAGCATGGACAACAGGTTATAGACGGGGAAGAAAGAAAAGGCTATAGCTGTTTATAGAGGATGGAGAAATACGATGACATGGAAATCTAATAAGGGAAAAAAAGAGTGAAAAACAGAAGACAAGATATCTATGAGAGACTTGGGGAACACAAAGCAGAATTCAGAAGGCAGATACAACACCATGATCTACTTTGGAGACGGGCTTTAAGAGATTAGGCGTATGCTCACTTTGAAAACGAGACATGATAATAGCGCAATAATGTAGATAACAATCTCGGAAAGTAGGTCAATGAGTATAAACTATTTTAAGAATTGAGCCCCTTTGAAAATAAACGACACCGTCTCTAAATGGATTTTAATGAAAATAGTTATTCCATTCAAGGGAAAATTCTATGTGGCGGCGCTCAATTATGTTCGAGTGGCTTTGGAAAAGGGGCATTTCTCTTTTTTTTTTTTTCTTGATGGAGGGTCTATCATGATTTAATGCTAGTGGGCCGCAGCCTAATGTAGAACCATTTATCAGGAGCGATTCTGCATCGCAGTCCCTGTGTTATAGGAAGCAGGCCCAGTGAGTAACAACGGGACTTCACAGTGCCTTTATACTCCAATCTCATGTCCTCAAATGTATTCTGTATGTTTATACTGCATTGTGTACCGCATGGAGAAAGTACAAAAAGACACTGACCGGCAGCGTCTTTGCTATAATGGCGGCTGCTTCGGTCTGCTTCTCATGTAGGGTTGTGCCGGTTTTCATACTCTGACATTACATGTCCAGACCAGTGCTCATGACCTTGACGGAGTCGTGAGTGGGTGATGTTCTGCTTGACATTCCGGGGTGATGTGATGCAGCACAATGGTTGTGCATCGTTGACCCAATCTGGGAGTGATTGGAAGCCCAGGCCTTCCTACGCCCCGTTTCTTTGGGTGCGGACGGCCATCTCAGCAGAGCGGTTTGGCCTGATCAGATGGCTGATGTCCGCTGAACCGTATTATAAGCATTGTCATCATCCCAGCAAACTGTATTCCCACCAGGAAATGTAGGATTTATTGCTGGAAAAGGATACAGCAGTTTAAATGTGTGTTCTGGAGGAATGAAGGCTACTTTGGTGAAGAAGAAGAAACAGCAGAGGGTAGGGAAAGTTAACTTTGATGTTATAATTAAGAACTGAGGACACGTTAAACTCAGCTGGTAGATTGTGGGCTCTGATTATTTGTATTGTCTTCATTTTTTTTCAGGAAAACTGTGTCTGCTTTTACATACACAATTGATTTTTTTTTTTAAATGCAGCGCACCTTCCGGCTGCACTACAACTCTGTTTCTATCATATCACCTCCACTGCAGCCACACATGTGAATGCAGGCAAATAACCGCTGTGGCGGTGCTGAATGTCGGCAGTGCAAGATGTGGCGCACAGCGCACACTTTCATCAGTTTGCTGGTTACATCCGTCCAACTGACCGGATAGATGCACCCTCATCTGCCTCGAATTGTAAAATCTTTCTTAGCCATAGATCCACCTCAACACAAATCTAAAGAAAATACAGTGCAAATTGCTTTTTTTTATATATATTATTTTCTGCACTGAGCGATAAACGGACAAACAAAAACACAAAAAGGGAAAAATAAACATATTTGTATTTACACTACAACATTTTCACTTTCATATTGTGCAATGTGCCACACGTGGATTAAAAGACTGACAATAGACCCTGAGCACTGCCCCTCCAGATAACAGTAAATACAACTGCCCCCCAAATAACGAGATTTTCTCAAATTTACTGATTTGTAACTTTCACCCAAATTGTGTGTTCACAAGTGCAGAAATCAATCAGCACAGACCATGGATTATTGAGTTGAGCTGGTTGAAAAGTTAGCAGCATGAATGTTTTAGTGGATTGACTTCAAAAAACAAAAATGATACTACATGTTATCCAGTCATCAAAGGCTGAGATTCCTTTTGAAAGCGTCTAACGTCTTGTTGAGTGCAGTTTCTAGATGAAACAGGGGGGGTCTGAGTCATTGTCATTGATACCGTTGCTTTAATGGAAATGATGGATTACAACTGGATGAAACCTGTCTTAAAAGGATGCTTCATCCAATTTCACAGCTGTCAAAGCTCAGCGCGAGGGGCATTAGAGGCAAAACGCGGTGTTGCTTTGCCGAGCTTAACTTCATCAGCAGTGGTGATAGCTCCGTTCTGTCCTTAAATCAAGCCTCATACATTTCTGCAGCTTCGGTGCAACACACCTTCGTTTAATGCGATGTAGCCATTTTGCCTAGCTCACTGCACCGACTGTACAGCTCACACAGCCCAGTCTACGTGATCCTGGATGGCTGAATGTAAAACACAATGGCTGCCAAGTATTCTTTATTTTGGTTTGGATTTGTTGTGTGAGGCTCTCGTGATCAAACAGGAAGTCCAAACTGCATTCCTCGCTGTACCTGAGGATGTACAATCAGTGGTTTATCCCAAGGTGTCACGCAGCCTACAGCAATACTGTTTGATGTTGGCCCAGGACTAGGCTCCGTTCATATCCAGAGAGGGATAAAGTTCACCGGCGGATGATTTGCTATTCTCTGTCAAATTCTGTATTTCCATTCTTCAGCAGCTTGGGAAGCTGCCAACGCACAAAACATGTAAAATATCTGTACAACATGCAAAGAGCGGCTATGAATAAAGATTGCGGCTATGAACAAATCATTGCCTTTCTGCAATGATTTGTCTTTTCCTTGAATGTTACGGGTGAATGGGCATGAGCAGACTTGTCAGTTGTAGGCTAAAAGTACATTTTCAGAATTGGCATATTCAGTATAGTGATTTGATCAAGGTGATAAGTTCAATGAAGGCTTTCATTTCCACTGAATACACTTTTTTCTTCTACTTTTGCAGAGAAAGCAATTAAACCAGAAACTAAATAGTCTTTTGCTGCTATAGAAGAACATGGAAAATCCTTGCAGTGATTTAAAGAAAAAAAAAAAAAAAGCCAGACAGTCTGTCTTCTCTCTCTTGTCTCTCTTCTATAAGAGGCCCGTATATGGCCTGTCCACAGGGAAGATGCTAGCGGGTTTCTGGATGAGTAGGGCAGAGTTTACGGGCCGTGAAGGCCAATTTCAGCAAACTACAGATGGAGTCCACAGCCGCTATGTCACCTTCTTCCATCCATCGTTCACCAGTTGAAGGAAGCCACTATCGTCAAGGAAGACAACCTCCTATTCAGCACTACTGACTTGGATTTGTGGATCGTAAACTGCTCATTAATATTAAACAAGGAAGTGACAGTTGGAGGGACTTGGCATGCACTCTTGGTAAGTCAGGCAGCATAGCAAGTGATGGCTGGGGCTTTTGTTGACTCCAATATGTGATGGGTAAGTAGAAGAACTGGAGCCTGAGAACGAGCTGTGGCTCGCGAGTTTGGAGATAAAGCAGTGAAACAGAAAAAAGAAAAGATACCACATTTAAATTTTACAGCAAAGGTATACTTGTGTATTTTTTACGATTACTCTTAACCGAAACCCAGCTCCTTTAAAAAAAAAAAAAAAAATCCATGTTTATTTCATTTTCCCTGTATATATATATATAAAGTATATATTTTGCTCAGGAGTGTGTTGTCGTACTTAAACTGACACTCTTTTTATGTAAATAAATCAAGGTCCCCCTTCAATAATAGAAAAAAACAACAACATCTGTCATCCTGAATATTTAACAGATTGGATGACAATGAGTTTGATTTATTTACCATCATTCATTTATGCATGATTAGTTTTTCAGAAATGATATTCGGATGCATCTATTCACAGTTGATTTCAAGTCTTCCGGATATGATATGAAATATTTGCTATATTTGTTATTTCCATTTACCTTTTGTTTTGCCAGGACATTCCAAATGAAATACAAGATTTCCTCTTCCAGGAGGTCTAGGCCATGATGACAGCACAGTGTCAAAGAATAAAAACCACACAGGATAGAAATAAAAGAAGGAACAGACCTCAACAGGGTTTACCTCGTTTCTGTGGGCACGTCGACATATTTTTCCACATGACAACATACTTTTGAGAACAAAGAGATTCACTGCAGCAAAATACATCATTAAAACATGAGTCTTCCCTTCAGTTTTTATGGCAGGTGACTTCTGTTGCGTTATACGCACACAAAGCTACAAAAACGTTAATGTGCAGTCAGTCGAACTAACAACTTACGCTCCTTGTTGGGTTTTATTTCTGGCTCATCCTGCCTGCATTTATGAGCAGGGCCAAATGTAAAGTCATATTTAATTGCAGAGCATTATTGCTTAATGAGGCCTAGTTTCTATAAGCCAGTGTTTAATATATAAAAGCTAAAGATACAACACATATAGCGGAGTTTAAATAAAGTTTTCTGAATGCTGACTTAGGTGAGTAATTCAATTCACAGCAATGGATAAAAAAAAAAAAAAATTACTCTACAATGATTCCTGAACAAATTAAATATATATATATTTTTTAATTTTCAGTCGATGGGCTGTCACAGGTGTCAGATGGCCGACTTACTGGAACCTTTCCGAACCCTCAAATCCAAGCTTGCAACAAAGGGACTCCAGTTCTAAGAGAGGATTTTGGATCCCAAAAACGACTCCGGCACTAAAAAACCGTTAGGAACTGTTGTCTGGCACGAAGTGAATGGCACGTGTTTCATTGGCAGTTTGTTCCATTGCGTATGGGAAGTCCTTCAAAGTCAGCCGTTGTGCCGCAGGCAGCATTCTAATGAGGTCATCAATAACCTGCAACAGCTGCTCAGAGAGAGAGACCTCATCTGTTAAGCTCTATCCACCAGTGACTCTGCTGTAACTGAACAAACCACTCCAAAAATAATGAGACGCATTCCATGGAACATGCTGCATTACGTTACGATGATCCATTAATTGGTGGAAATGGAGATTTTTAAAGTAACAGTAGCGACAGTTGTGTAGAATTCTGCAAGTAAATCACTCAGGAGCCATCAATTAGTCCGAAGTCATAGTTTGTATGATAAGACTCTAAGACTAAGACTATCTGTTGCTATCTGCAGATCTGGCCAAGTTAGAAACAGCTTTAATGCAGGTAAGTGCTTTTCTGTAGTTAATTATATACTTTTATTCTTTTTAATTAGATATAGACAACAACATGCACACGCACGCACACACACACACACACACACAAATGCACAAAGAAGTCTCTGAGGCACGGCACATGATGTGCAAGTCATAAATATCCTAATAAATAAAGTGCAATTTTAAAATTATGATTCTAAAGTAAAGGCACTTTAATCCCAAATATTAAAAGCCTGATAAGCTGCATCAAACACAACTTTTATTATTTGATGTATAAAAATACATTCTCGGTTCGACTGAAATGAATTTGTTTTACTACGGCGTCGCTAGGTGGGAGACGCCACACGTCAAATGCAGCATAGTGTCATCTCGATCACCCCCCCTTTCATCCCTTATATTCATGAGAACAAGTGCATTAAGAGCAGCATGTACAGGTCTTAGTGTTTTTCTTTAGACATCAAAGTGAGACAAGCATTTCCAGCTCCTTCTCACTCCCGATGCATCAATTATGGAGCGGTCCTTCACCGCCACATACAGCAAGATGCGTTAGCTACCATAGCATCAGCTCTAGAAGCACCCCTCTGTAGATATTGCCGTAGAGGTGTTTATTTAATTGCCATTCCTGCCGCAACCCTTTGCATTTATTCGGGCTTGGGACCGGCTCAAGGGAGACACTGGTTGTGCTACGCTAGCTCCGTGCTACCTATGAGGTGTATATAAAATCTAACACGATCTACTTTAGTTGTTTTAATTTGGTGTAAGTGCAGCATCTTAATGTCAAAGTGGGTAACGCGTAAATATGTCATAATGTGAGTAATATGTAGCTGACACAAAAGCTGTATACATTTTTATATTGGAAATGTTTAGCAAGGTAATATTTAATGTAGACAGCAAATCTCATATTGTCCAGCTTTGTGTAATTCAAAAAAAGTACAAATTGGACTTCTGTGCAGAAAAGGCAAGGCTCAGAAATGTGGTTTGCCTCCAGACAGGAGAACATTTGCCACTGCCGTCACATTTCATACGTTCTCGGTAGATTTTTAGGGTAACATATATTTCCACTTTGCAACTCCCCAGCTTCTGTGATAAGAACTTTAATCTGTACAGAAAGCAGGTCTTCACCGCTATCTGCTATATCCATTATGAGGCCGTCTGTGCAGTGCAGCAGACAGTGAGGTGCTTTCAGACGAGAAGAGATGAGATATTCAATTTGCTGTGACTAATGCTACTTCCTGTCACGCCCACTGACAACTCCCACCAAGTTTCTGCAACTAGAGTCACAGCAAATCTGTTCACACCGGACCGTTGATTATACGGCACCCATTAGCTGTCTCATCGTATTTTTAGAATAGTATTATTAGTGAATGATTATATTTTGTGGGAATTTCCCCATTTACCAGACATAAAATACAAAGTTCACTATTCCTTGAACGTTGCGGCTTACTGTGACATTGGACAACATGAAAAACAATTCTCTTAAGCATCTTTTTCTCTGTAGTTCTGCCAAGAAGGTTCACATGGAGAGGGTGGACAGATTAGGAAGGGGTGATATCTTAGGCTCGCTTTGAGTACACCGAGGGTGGCAATATAGATGCAGCAGATGCAGCTGGAGCGTGGCCTCACGGTCACAGATTAAAAATGGATGCTAATTATATTTTGGGAAAAAATGCAGCAGTACTAATCCAGTGCAGGTTGATGAATTAAATGGGATTTCACAATAAATGCATGCAGTCTTCTCATATAAGACATTCATGCAATGCCTATTCTCCTGCTAGTGCCAGTAAATATTTAAGAACATTATATTTTGTCTGATCATTCAGACTCTCATGCTCTATTCTCTCCATTTTACCGTGATGAATTAATCACTTTGATTATGCATTTATCTACCGAATTAAATCTACTTAGCCGTGCAAGTTTTCTCCAAAATGATGTATTGCCTCTTATAGAATAGATGGACTGATATCTATTTGCTGTTTGCGTTCCCCTTCATTGTCCTCATTCATTAAGTTTCACTATATTGTCACGTCTCCCTTATTTATTTATTTGCACGTTCATTTTTTAAGATGCGTGCAATAGACCCGTTCAATTAAGTCAGTGGACTCGGGCTATCACATGTTAAAAACGAACCCCTGTTTTGCTAAGAAAATCTCATGTAAAGTTCAGGCAAGTAGCGGCACAAGCTCCTTTTCTTGACGAACATTGCAACATTTTGAAAACGCACAAAATCACTGTTGGCAAAAAAAGTGAACGCAACATGCAGCCTGACCCGTCCTTGTCCCGTCTGTAACTTTGGCAATAGTTAACATCATAACGCTGCTATTTATGGCACCTGTTAAATAAGGTGATATCTCAGGATCGATTTCAGTGCCACTCGCGTTCCCCCTTTGGCACTCTCCTCCAACACACGTTGCTTTTGATAACTCAAGCTGTATTGATTTTTCTATCAGCAAAAAAAAAGAAGAAAATAGTCTGTACAGAGGCATAAACAAAATAATGTTTACATCCAAATTCCTTTTCAGATCAATATTTAAATGGTTTTTTTTTGGAGGGGGGTTGGAGGGGGTTGGAACACCATCTATGTAATTTCTCTATAAGGCTACATCATTTCCATAGACAATGCAGTCTGGTTGTGTCATCATCATCCCATGTGCTGAAGTCATGGCAGCAGAAATAGTGTCACTTCCCCAAGTGCACAATCACCTCTTATGCTGCCACGTGCACAAGGAGAAAATGTGTTTTGACGGAGGAACAAAGCTGATAGTATAGGTGGTGACGATGTACAGTACGATTGGTCGCCCTGCCACTAATAGAAATACGGAGCATACAACAAATGCAGTAAAGGCAATTGTAAGGGTGTGTCTGGAGAGGTCTTATGGGATGGAAGAATGGAAAACGATTCTGGGTGGAAGCGGAAGGAGAAGAGGCATAACATTCAAATGGTAGATTTGAATCTAGGTTCCTGAGTTTGGGAGAAAGTGACAGAGACGAATGGATTGCGGTGCCTGGTGTGATTAAGAGGCTGCACTAAACCTGAGATTATGTGCTGATATCTGCTGGGAGCTGCTTGATGCTGGCTGATCATTATCAATGAACGCAAGACAGTGGAGAAGCCATTTACAGTCCTCTCTGTTCACGCTCCATGTCTGTTCTGGTTACGTCTGGACAAGCAACCATTTTTTCTACATTCCCCTTTTGCAAGAATTTTAATTTGCTTACGGCTGAAAGTGCATTTACTAGAGTATGATGGCGCATAACCGTACAGTTTACCATAGCGTGCCATGCGATGCACAGTGGAAGTGCAGGAAATGTTTCTTTTCTCTATTTCTGTCCACTAACGAGAAATCCAACTTTGTGATCTGGCAAAGCAGAACCTAAAGATTCATGGAGCAAACACGGGCTGTGGTGCATGAAACATTGCTGATGTTCTTATGCATGGTCCTTAGGCCTCACTGCGGCGTTGCGCATTTTAATTTTAATCTTAATCAATGTTCCGTGCTCTAATGAGAACACTGGTTTTTACACACTTGTGGACCTGTGAGATCAGGATGTAATAAACGTGATCACAGTCTTATTAGCCTTGGGAAGGTGAGCACGGTTACACCCACTTCATGAAGACCTCAGCATGTGACTCGGCGACTGAGCTGCCACAAGAAAGAATTGCATTTTTCAATGAGTTTAAATCAATTTAAAATTGCCGCAAAAATCATTAGTGGGACTTGAATGCGGCCCCAGTGGAAATGTGACTCCTGTCAATTCACTCCATATACTTTTAAACTGATCTAGTGGGACTCCTTTACTGTGAAATAACAAGTTTACTCATCGCAACAACCATATGTCCCTGCGTTTCTCTGGGGACTGCGTGCCCGGCTGCCCAAATCCCATTTCCTTGCCATTGGTTTCAAACACGAGAAGCCTGACAGATATATGTTGTGCCACAAAGATGGATCAAGATGAGGCACTTCATCATACCTGAATAAAAATCCATGATTCTTGTGCAAAGTTTCTGCTGATTCTTGTGAAAATATAATCTTTTTGAAAGCCAAACAACAATATCTGATGTGTTAACGGATTTATTAAGCCATGCTATCGATGATTGTAAACTCTGAGGAGCAACATCTGTGGTGATATTATAACTTATTTCTTATCAGTCACCAATCACATTCACCCATCGGAAAAAGAGGTTCGAACACAAGTTCGATAACGTGCAGGAATGTCTTTAAACGATTCTCCTATCCAACACCTCGATTATAAATATAACAGGTATATTATAATTTTACAAATGATAGAAATATGTCAGAAATTTGATTTCTAAAGGTCCAATGTTGAATTGCATTCAACGTTATTCAGGCATAGTGGGTGTCACGTTATTTTACTGTATTGTGTGCTGGTACACAGGGTTTAAAAGCAACCCTCTTATTATCACTAACCGTCCGTGTGCCAAGACTTACAATATGATTTCGAATTTGGAACGAATTGCATAAATGAGTGGGAGATCTAATTTGTTTATTTCATTTCCTTGTGTTTATTATTGAATTACACACAACCCAATTAGTAGTGTGCGTTACCCTTTCTTGCAGTTTGATTAAGCAAACAAAACATTGAGGCTGATGCTCAGCCAAATTATGTTGCATTACAAATCCTCCAAATCACAGGGCTTTTCATTCATGCTCAAACACATTTCTCTGCAGAAAGTCTCTGATCTGCTGGCTGGAAGCGAAAACGCCTTCATCTGTCAGTAGTTTTGGATTAGAACTTTAAAGACTTGACCTGTTCAATACAAACGTCACACTGGTAGAAGAGTACATTTACTTACTCTTCAAAGCAAATTATTCTGCTTTTTGCACGGCTAAATTGAAGAGTTGCAGGTGTTAACTCTGAAATCTTTCATACTCTTCATGTTCGGTGAAAACCATGCCTTTGCAAATCTGGTGATATTGAATATTTCCAACAAATTTAAGGATTAAATGTTTTATTTATTTACTCTACTGCATTCTGTAAATAATAACATTAAAAAACAAATGCATCCAGACATGCGCTGGAGTTGTTTTTTTCTTCACAATTTCATTTCCCATTTGTGGAGCCCGTGTTCGTCTTTGCGTGACCCCTTGATGTGCTGGCGACACATTCTGGATGTACCCCTCTTCTCGCCCATAGCAAATCCTGTGGCCCAAAAAGCGACAGAAAATGGATGGATGATACTTCCTTAATGTTTCCAAAGCACACCTGAACGCCCTCACCGATGCAAACACCCTCTGGATTTTGTGTGGATCCAGCTAAAGCGCACCCTTCATCCATTCCACAGCTTACCCCCCCCACCCCTGCGCTGTAAGTCTCAGTGCGTAGCTGTCTCTGTGCCGTGGATACACATTTCTAGTGGGTCATCAGTTATGGAAATGGAAGCGAATGCATGGGAGGGAATCCTAATGTTACCATTAGGCTGAATTCTCCCATTGTCATCCCAGTTATTCCTGTAATACGTCTCCCTCCTGCTGGATTGTCATGACAACAAATATTTGAATAGAAATGACCTCAATTTCGAGGGAACATTTCATTTGGCTGAAGAGAGTGTTGTACATAGCTAGGAATGGCAATATGTCAAGCCTGCCAAGCTGATTCTCACAGCAGCTAAAAATGACACCGCTTACGGCCAGCACTGTCACCGTCCTCCGTGCGTCCCAAGAATTTTGGATGTCACTACAAATGATTTACAGGGTTGCAGAAGATGTTTTGTTTTGTGTCTGACTCTGATTATATTCGCCATTTTCATCCCCCCACCCCCCGTCCGCCCTGCCCCCCCAACCAAAAGCCAAGCTGTGTTTTCATTGTCAATCAAACTATTTCTTGACAAGGTTTCTCATAAACACCGCTAGAGAACGGCGACTATTAGAACGGTTGAAGGTCATCACTTCCTGTTTTGTGGAAAACATGACAGGTGTCATTTATTGCACAGTGACAGGTTGCAGCCGGCTCTACAGCAGAATTGTTTTAACATGAGGAGAATTAAATACTTTCTCCAGCCATCTTACTGGGGTAAATAAACTGCCAGGACATATGATGTATGATCACAATATCACCGTTCCTTGTGACAGAGGTCTATTCTATCAGATCAGGGTGACTGTAAAGATGTTTACTTTTCTTGTAACCAGTTTTAGTGAGGGTTGGGGAGGGACATTAACTTGGTCTGCAGTATGGGAGAATGGCTGCATCAGACATCAAAACTCTTGGCTGATTTCAGGGGTAGTAATTACCATATTTTTGAACAAAATATCTACCTGTCGAACGATTCTCTTAAGCGCAAAAGCATGTGATGTACTGGACCACCCAGTGCATCACACGTACAGCTTAATTAATCAAGCGCTACACAAACGTTCAAAAAAGAAGCAAATTAAGCTAAAAGTGCTAACTATTGTTCTGTCAAAAGGGGCATCAGGAGAGAGACCAAGCACACAATGGATGAGAGTGGGACAGCATTTATTTTCAATACTTAAGTGCAGTTTCAAGCAGCCGTTCCTCATTGGAACGCCTCACTGTATCACTCATTGCTGCCCCTCAAGGCTCAGCATGATTGAATACCCCATATGCTTATCTGGAGCGTCCCCCTTTCTAAGTGGCACCACCCTTGTCCTTCTCATCATGCATCAATTTGAAAGCTCATTTTGGCAGTCATGTCCCAGACGCCATAGCATGAGGGCTTTTACTTTGGCTTAAGGTGACGCATGAGTTTTATTTTGTTGGGCTTTAAAACACATTTTGTACCAAACTCAAATCATTTCACTTGATTGGTGGCATGTCTGAGGATATGACCCAATTGACCTACTTTAAAGATTACGATTTATTTTGTTGACGTGAGAATTATGTTCAGTGACAATAATTTTTCACATGTTTGAAAGCTTATCGATACTGAATTTGTACAAAGCAAGTGTCGGTGGAGGGTCGATATTAGGTCACGCTTTCAGGATTTTAGATCTTTGCACGGATCAGTTTGCCCACTGATGTCCTCAAAATTGTCCCATATGGTGTCACATGAAGGCACCAACATCACCATGCACCGAGTAGGCGGTCAGACAAGGTCCTTTTCTTTTACAAAGACAGCAAACAGCCTCATCTTTGTGGTTAATTTTGTTATCTGCATCATGCAAATACAGACTGTCACACCCCTGCTACGCTCAGCATGCGAACTGAGCTCTGATTCTTTTGCGATTCTGTTTGCGATATCCGTACCGACTCTACCCTCATGGTGATATTCCCTCCCCCCGCCTCGGCTCTCCTGCTCCCAGTCAGCCTCCTGCTGTTGTACGGCCATTTTTAGCCCAATAACTTCCTTGGCAGTAAGCTCCTGATGAGGTTGGTCAGGGATGAAGACTTCGATTAACTCAAATGTTGTACATGAAGGAAACCGCAGACCCATAAAGCAAGGTCTTGTCACTCTCCCAGGTGAGCTCTAGCATGAAGAGCATAGCCTCTCACTCCTCCCCCTGGCAGATTGGCCTTGAAGGTTTCAATGCCCGAGTGGGACGGTATACACAGAGAAAGATTTTACTCCTCATTTCTCCAGCTTTCATAATTTATGTGCTGTTCAAGATCTTATACAACAAATTTAATGTGTTTTCTTGCAAGACATGGTTGCGTCATCAAGTTTTTGTTTTGTTTTTTGTAGCCTCCAGCCAAAAAAAAAAAAAATCTGTCTTCAATAAAGGTTTCAGAGAAACAGTTTGTAAATATTTGCACTTTACATTTACCAGTGGCATCACTTTCATGAGGACTACTAAAATATGTTGTTTTAGTCAAACATGTCTCATGAGCATGTCTCTGTACACTGAAAAAATATGATACAATAAATTTACCAGGAATCTCTGCTACCTCAAGGGTTGGTTTGGGATTAAATTGTTTCATTTTATTATTGGATTAATACATGTTTAAAGACAAAGACACTTTTTTTGTGCTAAAACTATAACATTTACGCCATTTAGCCGAGCGTAATCTTTGTCAAGAGTTAAAGTGTTAAGTGAATAAGTAATTTGCATTGCATATTAATTTATATTTGTGGTCTAAACAATAATTGTGTGGGAGTGGATTACCTTGTCATATCCATACTAATATATGCTAAGAAAACTATAAACTATTTTCCGATTCACTCCCCTTGGGAAAACAACATATTATATAACCAAAAATGTCTTCCAGCTTCCCGTTGACTTGCGTAATGTGAATATCCTTGGACATTCCACCCACGTAAAGTACTGAACGAACTCTTATAATTTGGTTGATAACCTCCTGTTTTGTCAGCAGTATAACATTCCCGGTGAGGTGGGACGGAGTGTAAACAGCAGTGATTAAAGCATGTTATCTAGCCTGCCTTTTGACACTTGTATATCCCAGGCTGGGTTAAGAAGACACATACTGTCAGGCAATAAATCTTGGTCATTTCCCAAGGTCTAACCCTGTTTACAGTCACTGTGCTGCCTCCCACTGTGTGTGGAGAGTCACAACTCCGTTGTTAACATCAGTTTTGGCAAATACATCGTTAACCCTTCTGTCTAAACAGTTCCTTTTAAATCAAATTATGCAGCAGCAACATCTTTGCAAAATTATTTCAGCATTATAAAGCTGTATCCAAGCAAAAAATAACAACTGCCAAATATACACAATGCACCAATAAACGCCTAAACACCAAAAGGAATCATATTCTTTGTTTCTTTGTTAGGGTTGCAAAGAGAAGGCTCTACACAGTCGTTTCTATACACAAAGAATGACCAAAATTGGTGTAAATTAGCATTGAATCTGAGGTAAGACCAATAGTTAAGCATCTGTCCGTTGTAACAGCAGCTTTTGCATAGACATGGACTTGGGACTGGGACAGTGGGATAGACATTACTCTCTTTGACACATGAAATTGCACTGATGAAGAATTTCATTTAGAGCCACACTACATGGTTCTCTTTAAAACGCCATCTACCTACGACAGTGTCTGCCTGCACGTTCACGAGTCAGGTTAATGGGCTATTTAATCTGGCCACAGAGCTGGGATGAATATTATGATTAAGAATATGACACCTTGAGAAAGTGAGGATACTTGTTCGTTGTCATCTCGTGTTAAATGGTTGTTTCATCACTGTCGGCGGCACATTACGTGATCCCGCCCTCCTGCCACGCTGAGCTGCTGCAGAGGAGGATCATGACGACAGACTCATGTCATTGGTTTAATCTGTAAAGGATATCAACACAGTGGTATGTGTTTATCCAGAAGATAGTGTATCACCTCCCCAAAAAATGAAAATCAAACGTCCCCCTTGTATGTGGCTCAACTCGGAGGCACAGAAATGCATCTGACAAGAAAGGAAGCCATTAAGTACCAGATGCCCAGCTGGGATTGAAACACTCACTGCAATTCATCATGTTTCAAGGGTGCTCTGCTGCCGGCCATTAGGACCACGGAGGGTTTAACCACAGCTGACTTGTAGTCGTAAACTAATGGTGTGGATATGAACAAGCAGGTTGTGTGTTCTGTGATGGAATGCCCAGAATTCTCTGAACGTCTGTGCTGGTCAGTATTGGATCATTTAAATGTCAAATTTCCTGTAGATTGTTCTACACTGCGCACTGGGTCAAAATCAAAGACCATGTCTTGGGCTTTTAAAAGGAGTTCACTGGCGCACCACAGCAGAACGTACCGGTTTGACATCTGTCTATTTGAGTAATGTATTGCAACCCAAAAAGACAATTGAATGGAGTAAGTATAACCCCTTTCTGTGCCAGAAATGATTTGGTAGATTGTAATTGAAGATCTGGTAATTATGTTTTTGTATACTATTTCATACTAGTATGTATACTAAGGAAGTAAAATTAACCATATTTATAATGTGATACCGGTATTCTTCACAGAAATGTCACAAAAATAAAAAATAAGGTAAGAAATGGAATGCAGAATTGTCTGAACTATTTTGGCCTATAATACTATTGTTCTATACAGCTCAAATTACCTTGTGTGGTTACCCAAGGCTATCCGAAGCTGAGAGGTTACCATGATGGTGCTACGTCTGTTAAAATAAAAAACTAATAAGGGTGAGTTAAGCCGAGGACTGTAAAACAAGGTCACTGGGGACTCCATCTGTCTCGTCCCACAAGAAGAGAGCGAAGACACACAAGCCTGGCTTTTAGAGGGAAAGTATTCACAGAGCAAGCAGTGAATGGAGCTCTGTCAATCTGCCAAAGAATCTTGGGTGATTAACATTCGAACTGTCGTGCATCAAGAGCCCCCCCCCCAATGTGAATGAATGGTCACTCTATCAAACTCATTCGGGGAAACATATTCAAGGATGCCAAGCACAAATTGTCCAGGACCAACTGTCAAACATGGGTAGAGAATGACAATGGTCGCCCAAAATAAACAGTCGTGTCTCACAGATAACTCAAATTCTTCATTAAACAGTTTCCAGAGCCAAGATAAGCAACGAGCTTCTTAAACTAATGGAGCTGTGTCGTAATAATAACCTTTGTAGCGCCAAGGTAAAGCCGTTTGAATATGGTCATCACCTCAGAGTAAATAACGTCAAGAGACAGACAGCTTGGCCCTAGACCAGCAAGAAGCAAACACAGACGGTGGCGTTTTTGGAATTTATATCAATAAAATAGCTTTTTACAGATAACTTAATAACTTAATAAAATAAGCAATGGCGCAGCACCTGATAGCAGAAGGATAGCATTCAGCATGCATAAACATGCAGAACAGAATAGTATATAATAGTATATAGTGTGTAAAGCGTTAATCTTCCTGACTGGCCTATGCTAGAGCGTCACAAACAGTTAAATATGTAATTCCTTGCAATGGTTAATCTAATTTACATACAGGCATTACACATGCACAGTAATTATGTTATACATGCTTAATGGCTCCAGGTGAACGCAGTTAGCATTCATTTTTAAACATCAGGATAGACAGATTGTCTCTCCTCTAAGCAGTAAACCGTTGGTGTCTTTATAGAATCCTTTGTTTCAGGAGTATTTAGTGGGACCACTGTCGTTTCGGTACAGGAAATGCCCCCGGTTAGCGATTGCTTTCCCCATATTTGCTTCCCCCCCCCCCCCCCCCCCCATTATTTTCCTCTCTACAGTTAGAAATCAGCTCGATCTTATTTGATAGACGTGTTTACCCAGGCTCTGGATGGAATTCATTAGCCATAATTAAGCGTTTACTTGATCAGGAGGGTAAAAAAAAAAAGAATTATGTAAAGTCAGATTAAAAGGGAGCTGCGTGAAGCCAATGAAGAGATTATCAAGCGCTGCCAGGCAAGCAAGCTGCCTTTGGAGTTGGGCCCTCTCTGATCACTATCTCGTTAGTACTTTATTTGTCAAGCACAAGCTAATGCCTTAAAAAGCTTGGATTTACCAATATTCTTCTGCAGGAGTACAACTCTGGAGGTATTGACCGGGCCGGTGGAGTTATGCATTCAGGAAACAATTAAACATGTCGATGGATTGTGTGAATCATTTCTATACATTTCTATATATGTAGGAGTTAATTTTTAATGTAAAATTCATCAGGCACTTTTTGGAATTTTTTGGTATCCATCCATATTCTTCCGTTTTCTGCTTTACAGGTCAAGCGAGTTGCTGGAGCCTATCCCAGCTTGCTATGGGCGAGAGGCGGAGTACACCCCGAATGCGCTGCCAGCACATTGCAGGGGCCACACGGAGACAGACAACGGACAATTCAGTGTCCGAGGAGGAGGAGGATTTGCAGGTGAGAGGAAGCCGGAGAAAACCTACGAGGACACAGGAAGAACATACAAACTCCGTACAGATAGGATTCGAACCAGGTACCTCGTTGCTGTGAGGCAACAACGCTACACCACTACGCCACTACCCTCACTGATGTAGTTCTCACTGACTGGGTTCTGGCATGATTCTGTGCACAGCGATTAATGTTTAAGTGTGATTTAGGCGTAAAATGTCAAACCTGTTGATTTGAGGTCTGTGAAGTACAGCCTGCCAGAGCGATACTGGAAAGCAGGCAGGAACCTATAATGAAGCCTGTGAGTTATGTCGAGCGGATGGAAGCTGAGGCATGCCGGCTGCCGGATGACACGCATAGCAGCCGGGCGAGGACGGTTTAAAGATAACTGGCTTTTAAAAAAAATGAGAAACAAAGACGCTGGATTTAAAGTAAACTTAAACTGGAGAGCAGCTGTTGAACTTTTAGAAATTTCTATGAGCGATGAATCAATTAGTGTATTTTTATTTATTTTTTTTACCAGGAAACCTGATCACTAATTATCTTCAATAAGTAAACCTATCAAATAGCACCCTAATTTCAATATTAGTTTAATAATGTAGCTTGAGCATGGAGGCTGATGATGTCATCATAAAGGGGTTGTAACACTGTCTATGAATCATAGTAAGATAATAATAAAAATTAAGTTAGCTTGTACTTCTTTATGTAATATGGAGATAACACTAGAAACACTTCTCACATTTTTCAAAGACATGCTTTCCTGCATGGATGTGATTCAGTTTACAGCATCAGTGACGTTCAGATCAAAATGGTTCCGAGTCGTATTTTATATACCATATTATACTCACACTCACGACTTTTTAAAACACCAATGTACCAAACTAAGAAGCAGCAGTCAGAATATGACCATAAATCAGAAGTTACTGAGTCACCTTGGGAAACAAGTTGCAGCTGTATTTATGCGTCTCATGACAAATGCCAGACAGAGAATTAGAACTTCCTTGTTTCTAAATTACGCCATATGGGCAAACGATATGAGTGAAGTTGCTCATTAAACTTTTACAGATTATAAACAGCTGCTGAGACACTTTTAAGGAGAGTATTTGTGTTTCCATATGTAATAATGTAGAGCTCACAAAGCTTTCTCTAAGATGATCACATGAACCAAACACAATGAGCTGGGACACAAGGGTACAATTATTCGTTTCCTGACTGAGGAAATTATTTTATGAGCATAATAGAAAAGAAAATGTTTAAAATACAATTGTTTACCTTCTGCTCGTGAAGGTAGCTACTTATATCATTAGATTGTTTTGGTATGGGTTGGACTTTTCTGGAGATAGAGAGGCAACAGAGGCAGGCCAAAAGGTTCAACATTATTCCAATTTTTTGCTCTGTACAGGATAAGCACAAAATCTAATATTAATATTCTCCATTTAAAACAGTGATGAATATACAATGGAATACAAACATGTGGCGGAGAGACAGAGAGAGAGAGAATGGCAGTCAGTATGTTCTTGAAAACGCTCTAGGATGAACCGGTTACCACGATTAAGTACATTGATCTGCTTTACTTTTTCTAATTTATTTGAATTCCAAATCAACAAAAGTCATGACATCACCTTCACTCGTCATGCTGGTGCCCATTCCATGAGATGAGCGTCTCCATGGGCATTCATTTCCCAAAAAAGCTTTCCTTTTGTGCAATGAAATGCTTGTCTGCATGCACATTCAAATTCTGCATGCCACCAACCCCCAATGAGCAAATTGCATAATAATATTCACTGCGTGGGAAGAAAATAAATCTGCTTTCTCTTGAATATCTGCACATCAGAGTGAATCCCTTTGGTTATTGTAATTGCAAAGTGCAATAAATCAAAAGAAAAATTGGATGTATTTGCACTGTTTTTTTTCTTTTCTCTTTCCCAGCTGAATTTTTCATTCGATGCTCCTGCTGATACAGCTTTTCCCGAGACAACAAACCCTGGACAATTCTGCATGTCTCAGCAAATATGTGAAATTCACATCAGGGGTAATGAAGTGACTAAAATAGAGTGCAGCCGGCCACATCATGTCATAATGTATTTCTTCCTGGAGATCTGATTTTAGTGGCGTGATTATCATACTTTTGAATACCTTATGACAAAGGTCTTTAAGCTCCTCCAGATGTTTCCACCCTGGTGAACACAGAGTCTCCTCATATTCACTGTGAAGCATACGATTGGCAGGCACGTAACAATACACAGTAAAGATAAGGCTGGGTCAGTGTGAGCTGCAGGGGGAACCACAATGACTTCAGTTGGAGGGTGATGACCAGTAGGCCTTAATGTGACATAAAGCGTGTCACCTTCACTAGTAGGGGAATTCATTTTCCCAACAGGCTATCAAATAACCAAAAGAACCACATCCCATTCAAACCTATCGAGCACATTTAGCTTGGAGCAGTTACACCTCACTGGAGGTTAATAAAAAGAGCCATTCCATTCAAGTGGGCTGTCATTGTCCAGCTACAAAAGAATACAGAATACAATCTTTGTATTTTTTTTGTCGTCATGTTCGAAAGCATTCCTTCTGAATTCCAAAGAGGATCCCACGTCACTGCAGTCAGCAAAACCGGATTATGCGGAATTAAGTCTGCATTGCTGCAGGGATACATGTCATATTAGGTTAGGTGGCAAAGGAAATGCATTGCTTGAGGTTTTCAGGCTTTGCAAACATTTCATGCATTCATGGGGTTGCGGCAGAAGCAGTAGGGTGGAACCCAGGAGAGCTTGCTGACCTTCCAACTGCCCCCCCGAAGCCAGTGGGCTGTCACTATTACTCAAACAAAAATAAACTCTCCAGCTTGATTTGTGTGCATTTCAGGGATGCATTTCAGTCTTTGATAACCGTCAGCATTTGCTCAAAGAGTTGAAATGAGGGCAGGCTCTTAAAAAAAACAATTATATTACAATGACTCAACAACTCTAGCTCTGCAAATACGCAACATGTTGCCTGTCCTGGGTAAACATGTTCCAGCTTGTGGCCTTTATCACAAAAGCACATTAACAAGCAGCCGGTTTAAAAGGCAACCAGTGGCATGTTCAAATGAACAAACAAGCATTGGGTTTAAATTCAGGGTTTCTACAAGTTCCGCGACTCGTTAGACCTTTTATAGTCCATTACAAACACAGCTTCAGACCTGCTTCACTCCCAAACTAGCAACAAAAGTACTTTACAAGCAATAGAAATGATAATGAAAGTCAAAGAACTGCCTGCAAAGTAAAGGAGTTTATTACATGGTATTGCTCCTGATGCGACCACAGAGTGACATAGGCTTCACGCCAGTACACCAGTTACAGTTTAATGGGATTTACTTTTTTTTTTGCATATATATAATAAACTTTTAATCTTTTTTCCCCCCACAACTTTTTGTGCCTTCCCGGTTTTGGCTGGAATCAGGAACTGCGATCAAGACACGGGCCTCTCATAATTAAGAACATTCTCTGGTTTCCATGGGGACCACCTGGAGCAAGATTGTCAGTCTCAATTACAAAAAGGTTGATTAGTATCGAGGTACTTGTACAGGAGGAAGTACTACAGCCTTTGGAGCCACAGGCAGCTGTGTGACTGAGGGGCAATCAAAGTGTGTGATTGCTGTCATTTCATAAGAGCTCTGTTTGTTTTAGAGTTTAGCCAGCTACTTCAAGCTGAGAAAACGTTCCCCCCCTGCATTCAAATAAAAATGCATTTGTTTTCTTTGTGTAGCTCACATTTAAAACTATATCCTAAACAAGTATAAGTTAGCACAGTTGTAACCTAGAGAACCTTGTGGGATTCCAGACTTAAAGGAATCCGTAGACATCACCGGAGGAAAAAAGCTTTGACATTTATTTATTGTAATTTTTTTCCCTGCATGCTCCGTTTAACCGAGGGGAAGGATTCTCTATCCATCTCTGTCACCTTGCATGGGCCAGGCAGAGGACACAATCAGGCTAATAACAAAATTAGCCTTGACCAAATTACTTCTGCCTTGGTGGATAATGATACTGAAAAGTTTTGAGCCCCCCGGAGCGAAGAATGCACATTTCCCGGATGTTCACAGAGCAGTTGAAGTTAAATTAACTTTGAAATCGCATGCTCACAGATGCTTATGGGTCTGTACCCCTTCAGGCTCCCTCAACAGTCACCCCTCATAACGCAGTCGGCGATGCACCTTAGCGGACCAAACGGCTGCGTGACATCTGCACCGTCAGCATACTTCCACTGCCATTTCTACTTGCCTCAAAACAAAATAGATGGATCGACATCATGAGGTCTGTGACAAACCGCGTTCCACGTTTAACCTACTATCTATACAGGCAGCCTCTCGGACAAGGACACACACGGCATAACAACTCTGCTACAGTATCTGGGATCGGATCAGGTCATGCCATGGCTTCCGTCAGGGCCTAAGGCCAATCGAGCGCCCACTCAGACTTCACAGGCACACAGCTCTCAGTTTCCCCCCGTGGGATCTCATGCTCTCTGTCAGGTGTCAGGTGGAATTATCCATGCTCTTTAAAGGAGGACTCCATTGTTTGTGAAAGCCCCAGTCATTTTCACACCACATCTCTCACTGCAAGGAGAGATGGGACAAGAATGGTTCTAAAGTGATCCAATTCTCTGTTAGTGAAAAGAATTGCAGGGGAAAATGCGTCTCAGTGCAGTAGATCCATATACATTCGGGAAATGCTACACGAGTTGAACAGTTGGATCTCCCACAGGTGAAACTGCACAGTGCGCATCCATCTGGCACATTACCAGAGGCAATCAACCTAACCAACCTGCAAATCATCAACTGGCATTTTATTAGTACACCTGTCAGGATTGAAGAAATCTTTTTTTTAAATCAAGCAATGGTGAAAGTGCTGCGGTGCTCTCCATGGTGCTGATGCCATCGGTCAGAGCAGGGAACTGCTTCCTTTTCTTCTTCTTCTCCCCAGTAGATTGCATACTAGCAAAAGTAGACAAACCAAATGTTAAATAGTCGCAAAATGCACATTAACCCCTTCATGAAAGGATTAATGTGCATGCTTGAAAGGCAGGCAGAGGGAAAGAGGTGTTGAATTAATTTACCCTTCTGCCATGTCCCCCAACCTGGCTGGCATTTTTATAAAAAAATCCCTCCGAAAAGTAAGTGAGAATGTATACTATTGAAACCTCTCTGCTGTGGCTCTGAATGAATGCTCGAGTCTCAGATGAATCCATCACAAGTCTCCAGAACAGATCTACAATTGACCCAAAAAAGTATCAAGAGTAAAAATGAAGTGGGGTTTTTTTCCCCTTTCACAAAAGGACTCAGATGTCCTTGTGAAAGGAGAAAAAAAAAAGGCCTGCATAGAGATAACCCATAAATTGAATAATGATAAAACTGTGTTTAATTCTGTGGTTCGTGAATTCACAAGGTCACCTTGTTTTTGAAAGCAACGGAAATTCATGTGGCGGCTGCTCATATCAAATTCCAGACTCTGGCACTATCAAAAGATCGACACCAGCTCCCTTCCTCCGGGCCATTTTGCAGCTCCACATGCCATTGCGCTTTCTACTTAGCACTCATTTCTCCGCTCACTTCTCTCGCTACTTGATTGACCTTCAAACTTTGGAGTGGTAAACGTTGCAAAGTCACTCCCAGTCTTCTGCCATAGGCTGAAACACTTTTGGTATTGTACTTCTAGCGCTTTCATGGATCCATGGAGGTCTTTTACAGAGAATTGTAGAAATGTAGTGTCAACATATGAAAATCCAAATTCACAGGCACCAGTAGACTCCTGCTGGGGGTTTACACTTGTAGCTAGTCAGACAGGTATCACAGCAAAAACGAGAAAAGCGTCCAGAACACAAACCTCCACAAAGCAGCTCATTCCACTCAGACGGTGCAAAGATAAAGGTCCCCACCCTCCACCACTGTGTCAAATTCAAATGAGATATTGATGAACACATTTTGAAGCTCCATTGACTGCAATGTTAATGAAAAATTCAAAGTGATCCATAATCCAGGATTTCTTCAGGACCACTAACAGAATTTAATATATTCCTGGTAAATTTCCCTAAAAATGTCATCAAGATCCGTTTGTAACTTTTTTTTACAAACCAACACCGGCACAAACACAACCTCCTCGGCAGAGGTAATAAATACTTCTCCTTTTTTTTATTCTAAAATTACAATGTGGCAATGGAAACAAATGTACGTGTATTTTGCAAGCACTATGTCATATTCAACACCTGCAATAAAGGCAAATATTTGTATTTTTAGTATTTCATTTTAAAAACTTTACACTTCATGAGAAAATACAATTATACCAATTTCTGTTGGCACATGCATATTTTCAAAATCTGAAAAGAACAGACTATTTCCCCTTTAATTCATTTGTTTGTCAAACACTTGGTGCAAAATTCATAAAACCACCTTTAAAGTGGTGCATGGATATTTACAGACAGTTATTTTGATGTTTGCCCTTGTACAACATCCATGGGGTTTGATCTTTCACAGTGTTTACAGCAAGAATGCCATGATGTATGCGTCTGCTAGCCAAAGCTTGAAAAGGTAATTAACAAATGATGATTTGGCTACCAAAGCATGGCCTTGATGGGGGATGCATTACTTTCATGACGCCCCACGGCTAGGCCGCTCACAAGGATGCCTCTGAATAGAGTTAGATGAATAGACTGTGACTTGGACCAAGCAGGTGGACCGACCACTTCCCCCACCCAGTCCCCCTGCTGAGTTAGACCTACACACACATGCAAATGTGCAGATGCACACTCACAATTGAGGACATGCACATAGACCAATGCGCACGTACACACACACACATCAGCCTCAAACGAGAGTGTGTGCAGCTGCAAAGTGAAACATGACAAAGAGGAGGCCAATTAGAGGCCAGACAGATGACTCTGAGAATATGAGGCCCAATCATTTTTCCTGCCATGGTTCGAAACCCTGCTGCTCCCGGCTGCTGATCTCCTTTCCCGCTCGGTTTGTGATGCTGTCCCTGATAAAGGTTTGGAAAAAGACAGTGGATGCATGAAGCTCCATTTCAATCTTGTGTGAGAGAGAGAGTGTGAGTAACACAGGGCAGAGCTATAAACCCACTTCCAAACTAAAATATAAAAATAAATTATGTCATGATGCCGACGTGTCCTATATGTGATTTCTTCATATAATTATACTGTCAAGATGTTTGATGGAATAATAATGAAACCGATTTGCTGGTCATCAAATGATACCGAAACTTCCCCAGCAAAAGAAGTGGCTCCTCGACGAGTGTCAGTTTTACAACATTTAATCAAAGGGCACCAAATGTGCATAGTAATACCACACAAGTTAATGTAAAACAAAATATACATCACATTTTTTTAAAAATGAGCAAGTGCATTAATTGTGTATATAAAATAGTAACCACCTTATAGCCACCCGGTATAATGAGTGCATGTTATTAAAAATGTATCCCAAGCAGCTGATGAAGGGAAAATCTCTACACTTTGATAAATGAGGGGCGTTGAACTAATATGCATGTTGTTAATAATCACTATGGTTGCGGTTGACCTCTCTGGGTTCTCCTTTCGCTTTCATTTGCTTCTATAACATGGGCTCATCCGTTTCTAGATATGACACACTGTGCTGTTTTGTCAAAGCGGTTGATATAGGATGATTCGGTTCTAAGCGAGTCCTCTTGCCTGTCGGAGCACGCAGAGCTGCTTATCACTCCATCCTGGTTGTCACTGGACTGCTACAGGGAATAACCTTGAGATCCGCATTGTCATAGCAGTGGGATTTATTTGTTTCATCCGTCATATCGTCATAGAGAACATTAAATATTATAAGGCATATTAAATAATATTCCTTTTAAAATAGGAATATACAAAACACTACTAACACTAATAATAAGAGGTCACTACATGCAGTAGTTATAAGTAATAGGCCTATAATTAAAAATATATACATTACCGTATGTTAACAGCGGGGTGCTAATCTCTATCATCAACTCTAAAACATAAATTGTGGACCAACCTTATTCATTACCAAATAATATTGTTGCCAAAACCAAGCCAATGTGTTTGACATCATGAAAACCATCCGACTTTGTCCTTCTCACAATTAAAAAACGAGAATAATTAAGATATTTACGTATTAAAAAATAAAAGAAAAATTACATTTACCAAATTATTACAGCTAAATAAAGCTTTAAATGATAATAATCATGGCCTCTGGTCTTAGATGGTTTTGTTCTGGGCTGACTTATAAGAATGTAAACAACATTAATCCGTCGTACAGTGCACAGTGTAGAGACAATAGCAGACTCTGGTACAATGTGACCTGCGGAGTTAAGCTACACAATATCTCAACTGTGTTGCTTAGTCAATGAGAGATTTCAGAATAAATTAACATAAGAATTTCCCCTGAGGACTTTTCTAATCAGAGTATACCATCGTTTTCCGTTCCTGCTTAATGAATCATAGGAATTATAGTCATATTATAAATGGCAAGTCTTTGCAGGGCTATTAGTTTGTTTCTTTAGGGGTCTAATAGAAGACATGCTTCATTTAGGGCCCTGTAGTGTCCCGCAGCAACACGGAATGAATCGTATTATTTCCAACAGCTGCCATTTGGCAATGATCTTATCAGAACTGCACTAACATAATGTGGCGGAGGAAGTTATTATTCCAGACCAGCCTTCTCACTCTATAATAGCATTCATCTTTCTGAGCAGGTCTTTTACTCCCAGCTTTCAGCACTTCTACATTCTCCCAGAAATGCTTTCCTAATTACAAAATATGGATTCCATCAGTAGATAAATTGCTGGTAAAGATATATATTCAGGTAGAGTTTGTCTTTACCTTTCATTTTAATGCTAATACCCCTGACGTTATTAACACCCTGGTGTGTAAACCATGTTTGGGGGGGGGGGGGGGGGGGTTAGGCTTTTCCTGAATGCAATAAAATCTCATTCAACACCGTGATTGAATTTTGGTGCAGCTAAAGAGGCGTCTGCAGAGATTTCTCCGGGTGAGATAAATAGCCATTCATTGTATGACTGATTTCAGACTGGCTCCCTTATTGTCGAGGTGTTTATGCCCCCTCCCCTCTTTTCCCCTAATCTATGAGTTTAGTGGTTGATTTCCGGCAGGTAGTCTCAAGGTTGAACGACTGAAGACGCGTGCTTGTTCCAGCCATCATATCGGCCTGATTATGCAGCACTTATCACCTACTTTGCCCTTCACACTTTTTTGTAATGACAAGGTAGCCGATAGTTTACTGCTTCCATTTCTGAGGACGTTGCATCCATGACTTACAGAAGCAGGAGTAGTTTATTTATCATTTCCTTTGAATATATTTGGTATTAAATACCTTTTGCCAGCATGTAATCAAACATTCAGCGCGAGTACACAGCTTACCGGTACATTTTTTCATGGCTAATTAAAAATATAGAATATAGAATTTGCCATAATAATATTGTTCCAGATCTAAATGTAAATGGTTTATCTAAAACTGCAAGATTTGTGCAAGTTATATTAAACTAAGTTACACAACTATGCAATATTTTGTTAATTCCAGTGGATGACAACCTGCTTTACTGACCATATCATCCTCAAGTCACCTCCGTGAAAGATTTGAACTGTGATTCATAAACACGCACAAACATTTGTTAATACGTTGAGAAAATGCATTATTCAAATGTGATTCAGGAGCTGCTTATTATAGTCTGGTATCAAAGTGTTTCGCTACACTCCGTCTCTGGGAGGGGTCTCTCCCCCATTGTTGTGTACCCAAAGACACAATACAGCAGAAATCAAGAGCTTGGAGTCAAAAACCAACATCCTGTCAATCACACTGGTGAACGTTTGAACCCAAAACAGACCATCCTCCACCTCCTCTGCTGGTTTACAGCATCATTTCAAGCTCACGCACTTTATTGCCCATCAAATCGGAACAACAGACTTCACTCCTCACTCTTGTTTGTGGATCAAAGCAGCCCCTTGTGACGTTAATGTGAGGACATGTCAGCATGATTGCTTCAATAATACATAAGAAACCTAATGAACACATTCAGAAAGCGGTGCGCCACCCATCTGTGCAGCGCTGCACGTTGATTAGAGTTTACCTGCTTGGCATTTGAATAATGAACAAACATTGAGGAGAAATGGCAGCCATTAACCTTTCATGGACTCTTAATCTAAACCTGCAGCATATCGGTACGCGCCGAATCCCGATTCCTATTTTCCACAACATTACACTTTTAGAAGATTCCGACATTGTTCCAGCCAACAGGGCAGGTGCGTCAGACTCTCAGGTATGAGCCACGTAGTTGTCTCCCTTTTAAGAAGCAGTGGATGAAATAAATTCAATAAATACACAACAAACAACGCGATCAGCGTGATTGTGTGTGAGCATGAACAGTTAAATGTTTAGACTCCAGTAGGCTAAACACTTTTTCCAGACAATATGTATCAAGTTAATTAATTATTAATTAGAAAACACTCAGAGCACAAACCTCCACCATGCAGCTCATTCCCCTTGTAATTGGATCTACACCGTCCACATGGTGATCTGGATCTTCACCAAAATATTCTAGATTGTTCTTGCCATCTTTATACACCAACCATGTAAAGTGAAATTTTTGAATCCATAAATATAAACATTTTTTTTTTTCCTGACCTCATTCTGGATCAGATCAGATCACTCTCAAAATTTAACGTGACCTAACTTCACTGTTTTTTTAATGTTTTTCTTCATTAAGATCCATACAGTAGTTTTTGCTGTAATTCTGCTGACAAACAAACAAACATCAAAAACATAGCCTCCTCGGCAGAAGTAAAAATTTCAAATAAAACAAACAAAACACATTTACCCACAGTACATTTTAATTTGCTTGCCTCTTTTTGAGCGTCGCTCTTTTCTTCATTTGTCGATTTCATTTATGGACTTCACCAAACTAAGACAAACCTGCTGTGGTGGAATCCTGCATGCTCCATTCACAGCTTTATATTTATCTACAAGCTTTCTACAGGTTTTCCCATTTACTCCAGTTCAGATTTTTACAGCAGCTTGAAAATCTCTTGTTAACACAACATACTGCACACATCTTTCACAGCAGGGAGGGGGCAAAAGAGGGTGCAGTCGGCGTGCTGCGCCTCCATACTTCCTATTCAAAGAGTCTTCTTTGTCCTTTTCTGGCTCAAGTTTTAGTTTCCGCTAAGCTTCTAACAAAAAATGCTGAAAATGGAGCCATGAAGCGTTTACTCCAGGAAGTGCTCCTCTCGCTTGTAAGAAATAAAACCGCTGCTTACTTGTCATATTGGTTGAGCCAGCTCTTTCCAGTAACCCATTCTTGTAATTCAACAGAGATTGAAACTAACGGACATGATTCTTTAACGGCTGCAAACCAAGCCAGGAATGTGTAGCACCCCTCTCAACCAAGTAATGATCCTAAATCCTAATGATTTGCGACGGCTAATGGGAGTGGAGAACTCCTCGTGCTTTAGCTGGAACTCCATAACCCCCCCCCCGGTCGGTTTGGTGTCTGATGTATTGCAGTGTAGGTAATGCAACAGACAAGAACTTGGAGTGCATAAAAGCATTTGCTTGCAAACATTTGTTTTAATTATCTGGAGGAGATAATTTATATACATTAAGCTGGAGTGCTTTTACTGGACATCTTTGAAAAGATCTGTAGTGAGATGGATTAAATTTCGCCTGACTGAAGAGCAGCTCGCTGAGATCAGATGACAGTTTCCAGCATATGGTCATATGGAAGAAAACAAAAAGTGCGACAATCAACACAGAGAGGTGCAAACTTCTACAAACAACTGCACAAGCAACCATCTGTGAGAATTCTTGAAGTTGCTTCTGATTAACTAAATCCTGTTACAAACAGACACAGAAAAACAATTTCAGATCACTTGTAGGTGGCACATTTCTTCTCTTTGGCATTCAAATGCTGGTCAGGCAGCAAACTGATCACAATTACCATAAAACTATAAATGGGATGTGAACGGAACAGTAGTAGTGAAAATAGATACTACAGACAAGTACAGGTGTGAAATACCTGCCAAACTGAAATCCTGTGAGTGTGGCTTGGAGTTTTTGCAGCTGTCATAAGTTTGATGGACTTTGCACACACACACACGGGGCATTTGTTTTTCCAGAACAGAACGATATCATACGGAACAAATAGATCATTCCAATATAAATGAGGTTTTAGTTCTACATGACAATGCTTTTCTGCTGGGAATGAAGGCATGTCATTTACTAAAGCAGGTCAAGAGAACAGAATTCCATCCATTATTTTGGTCCACAGCAGAAATTCTTACCGATTTTGGATCTGTATCCCCCCACTCTGATTCGTTCATATGCCTTTGGCAATGTCTGATAACGCTGTCATTGTTTGAAAGTGTAGCAGCACGCGCGCATAGACTCACATGTGCACACAATTGCTGTAGGAGGGGGACAAGTGCCAGCTGGAGGCACAGAAAGATAGGCCACCCCCGTTACACAGTTAATCTTAATGAAAAACGAGCCTGCCTCCAGACTGCGTACTTTGGCTGACATCCATTTATGTTCTTTCCTGAAGGTATTTCTATTTATTATATTTATATACATTTAAATGCATCGTGGATCTTAAATTGAATGTATTTCCAAGTTGTTGAGACTATTACACAGCCATCTTGCTCCTCTTGATTTATGAGATGCACCATCTAAGCATTATGAGTCATCAGCAACAGGAGCTGAAATATCGTTTAGTTTGTCCATTACTATCAAAGTCATGTCACCCACAGCTACGGAATTTCAACTTCCAAGATCCGTTTTACTTATATAGACCACAATCACAATTTTCCTCTGGGGCTTTACAATCTGCACAGAGCAAAAAGCCCTCAGTCTTTCATGTTCTCCAGTGTTATGAAGAGTGACAATCTTCATGTTTTAAGTGCATAATCCAAAATAGATTTGTAATTACATTGAAATGACTGAAATTGAAAAATGATTGATTTAAAAAAAAGAAATGATGTGTGATTTACTGGTTGATTCACTGGAGCCCAAACTAGAGAGTGCATCTTACCTTTTATACACTTATACCAAAATACAGTATGTGTGTATATATATATTATTGGAGGCGGGGCAGTACGGTGACGCAGTGAGTAGCATTGCTGTCTCACAGCAAGAATATCCTTGGTTCAATTCCACCTGGGGAATTTCTGTGGGAGAGTCTGTATGTTCTCCATGTGTCTGCCCGGGTTCAGTCTGCTTGACTGCAATCCTTTCCCTTTTGCTGTAAACAAACGTCTTAAGCCGATTCCTGACTTTGTCCTCCCGTCAAACGTTGAATTCAGTGCCGTGACTTCCCGTTTGCTCATCCCATTGTTGCGTGGAGGGGCCAGGCCTCGTCATGGCTGCTCTGCAAACAGGCTTGGAGATCGGTTCAAGTGTTTTGTCCCTCCAAGACATTGCTCTCACAGCCTCTCTGTTTGCCATGACACACCGCATGAAGGAGCATAAGTGAAGAGGGGTGTTTGCCACCCATGGCACTGAACAGTCAAGAGCATGGACACTTAATTAAGTCCTTCCAGTTCTGTTCACTACTGATTAATGTAAAGGGAAAGAGTCCGGAATCGGGAATAAAGACCAGTTTATTTCTATCTGTGTAAAAAAAAATACACTTTCGGATGGATTTGAAATCAAATTAGACAAAAAATTAAAATAAAATCTCAACGATTTTATTTTTATGTTTTTCTTCAATCACTGAATCAGCAATTATGAATGTGGAGCGGTACGTATCAATTCACAGTGTTGTCTTACGGAGCGGCTGAACTTCCCTGGATTTTGACGATGACTCACAATATTTCATGACCAGGAAAATATTTAAAAGACAGGAGGGGATATATAGCTTAAAGCAATTCATCGAAATGGCTGATCAGACATTTGGTGTTCTATTTCACGTCAACATGGATGTACGCAGAAAATGATCTATGATAAGAAGACATCAACATTATCCTACCACCAACACACACCTAATAACAGACTCACTCTTGCAAATGGGAACCATTCTTCAAATGTGTGGAGTCAGTGAAAATCTTTAATTGAATGCTACCTGATAAAAATCGCGGGTGTTATGATGGAAAGTGTTCGCGTGAGGCTTTGTTCGTGAGGCTTTTGAAATCTTATCGGCCTGCTGAAAAGGAGATTCTAGGTCCATCTACGGACCCACTGTCGGCCCCTTATCAGAAAAGCTCTGAAGTACACCAACTATCAAGCCAAACATCCATGAGCTTTGAGCCTCAGCAACACACCTGAGACGTCTGTGTGGAGCGAAAGTTGCGGGTCTAAAGTAATTACGTGCCACAGACAAGCTTTTTGTTCGACTACGACAACCCAATTTCCTGAATCTATGGCGGCCGAGTGACTCGTCACCTTACTCATTCGGGCTCTTAGCAAAACAGGTATCACATATCCGTCTTCGAAATAAAGCACCATTTCTTATCTAAATAAATCAATAACCCTCATCTGTAACATGTTCCACAAGAACCATTGAATTAACGACCCGTTTCAAATAGTGGGAGACTGAAATTTTGAGGCGAACCAAGTTCATAATGCAGGGATTGTTGTCAGGTGAACTAAATTTAATGGTTCCATTAAATAGAGGCCGCCTCATCGGGTCTGAATAATAATGACATCGGTGCCCATCTCATAATAAGTCTTGGCTTTCTGTGGCAGCTTGAGCGACCAGAGCTGAAATTGAATTTGGTTCATTTCCTTTGGCTGTCTAATTCTTTTGCGCTTCTCCTCTGCTTGGCATTGATTGTTACTCAAGATACTATGTGCATTTGAGCCAACTTCCATTCAGGAGGTGCAAACACACAACTGCAAATAATAAATACAAAAAAGTAAAGCGGTATCCAAGTTTGACTCTCAGCTTTGACTCATACAAAGTTCCTGGTGAAGATGCAAGCAGACACGAACGCTGATAGCCGAGGTCTCCATCCATGTTTGGAGCCAAACATGCCTTTTAGCTAATTAGAGTGCGCTGGGTCTGGTCTTAACTCTTGGATTCCACTAATCCCGCCTCTTTTTTTCTCCCTCCCTGACATTTCCCCCCCCCCCCAAGATTAGTACAATTGTCAATAATGATCACAGTGTGGAAAAAAAACAAACACCCAGAACGGCCCGGCCAAAGTCTTTAGCTGCACTTTGTTCAACATGTCTCAGAGGACAGGAAAAATCCATAACTGGATAAAACAACTGACTTGTTCCCTCAGAGGAAGCTGTTATACACTGTAGAAAAGGATTATTACACAAAGCTTAATAGTTGTGACACTCCCATTAATGATTCAGACTCAATCCGTGACACACACAACCACCCACGTTATGCAGACGTGTCACTCCCAAGGAGTTAAAGCATTAAAGAGGCTTTAACTCCTTTTAACAGTTGGTGCTCTCTAATCAAACTAAAAGGGCAACATCTTTTCTAAATAATATCAAACCGATCGCCAGCTATTTCTGGTTCCTCCACAGGAGACACATCGTGTATCATATGGTGAAAACATGTGCATGTGACAGGATTTACGTGGCACTAATCTTAGTTTTGTGAACGTATGGATGGTTTAGAAGTGGTTTATGAAGCCACCACGTTATATTATTAGCATGGACACGGCGTCTGTTCAAGACAGAACCACGATAGTGAAATTGTTGAAGTTAAAGTGCACGACTTCAAAATGTGACGAGTATGTTTGAATTCAAAATGCTTTCCTGAAAAGATTCCACGCCGCCTTTATTACAAAATTCATAGCGTTTATTGACGCGGCATGGGCTGAAAGGGAAAGGCAGCAAATTCTCAAATTAATTGTGTCACACCTGGAGCGTGCTGAAGGAATTTGTAGTGAAATCCCATACTCTTGAGAGTGTGTGCTTCACTCAGATAAGGCTCCGCTGCATGGATTCTCCATTTTATCTTGAGCCAGCAATAGGACTGTGAGATTGACTAATCTGGGGAAGGTTGGAGAGCAATAGTTCAGGCATCCATAGGCTCTTATTAGCAATTTGACAATGGCTCCACACTCTAATACATATGGCAGGTCCCCCTCACTGGTGGGAAAGTCAACATAATGGGACATGTCAGCTTCAGCTCCTCATTTACATATAAAACAACTAATCAAGTATTGTTTGCAGTCTGAAGTCATAATGTTGTCACTTGTGTACTCAAGTTTCTTTTTAAATATTACATGGAAATGTATCACTGCCGTACGACAGATTTTTTTTCCTCATACTATCAGTAAAATTAGCAGTTTTGATTTTCAGCACTGTTGTGTTGAAACTAGTTTTTCTTACCGACTGTCTTCAAACATGTGTTGCTCCATTTGTCTGCTGTCACGCCAGAAAGTCAGCCCAAAGGAATGTATTTTTGCTTAAATACATAATACATTTTCTACGTACAGACAGAACCAGGACAATTAAGAATGACATAAAATGAATTATGATTTAATTTGTTGCGAACAGAGGAAAAAGACTTGACAGCAGAGACTTAGCAGGAAGTAGTTCGACAAAGAATAGAATAGAATAGAATAGAAAGCCTTTATTGTCTTTGCATAGTGGCTAAGCAAAGAGATTAGGAGCGCTGCTCCGTCCGGAGCGTAGTACAACATAATAATAATAATATCAGAAAAAAGGAAGCCGTTGACCAAATTAGGTGTTAGTATGTAAAAAACCTGCCCTCCCCCAGAGCTGGCGATGGTGCCGAGGAGCAGACCGTATGTTGGGATGATGTATTGAAAAAGAAACTCCTGATTGGGGGACTTGATTGGAGATAGCCGGACATCCACGGTTGAGCGTTAACAGGTGATTGGCTAAAGGAATTCAAGAGATTGTGATTGGTTGAAGAGAAAAATGAGTTGGTGAAGCTTAAATATAGTGGGAAATATTTGTGATTGCCTTCTTTTATGTTTATTTCATTAGATTTTCTGTATTTTCTTCCTCTAGGCAAATGTGATATTCACCTTTTATTATGCTTGGAACCTTATTCCATCACTTTATATTGCCGTTTAGAGAATCCAGAGATTATGGGTAAAATAATTTGCAAAAGATTGCAAGGAAGGATATTTATTAGTCTTCCTGAAGAACACAACCTAGCTTCCTTGAAATGTCTGAGGGGGAAAAAAAAAACCAGACATTGTACCTTTTTGAAATATAAAGATTAGAGAGCAAGAGGCTATGAAGCGTGAGCGAAGGAGCGGAAATTGAACTTCACTGCCACAGCACCGGTCAATCAGATAAATAACGGTATAATCGAGTTTTTCCCCTCACATACATAATTCATCTTGCATTTAGCTTTATACCTTTTCTTTTTTTTTGCCTCCGAGTGACTTTGCTGCTCAGGACAAATTGTTGTGGATTTAAAAACATGATTGGAATTAATTTTCCTTCCGTCAACCGTGTCACAGGTTTTTTGCTCAAAGGCATATTACAGAGGTCTCATGAAGGATTTCTTTGCACACATCACTCTTTCATCCACTTTATGAATCTGGATTGCATCAACCCTTCACATGGCAACACTGATGATTCCTCCAAAGGACAAAGGTCATAAATGTCTGATTTCAAGAAGCAGCCTTTGAGAACACTCTTCCAGTATTAAATGGTTATTCTGAAGACGTTGCAGTTCTGACCAGTGGCACATCAAAACCAGCCAGATGCCACTGATGTGTTGAACCAGTGGGAGGTGTATGAGAGTCACCTGGGCAGAGACAAATGGAGTGTTTTCTCCCAGCTTCACAGTCCTTGGCAGGTGGAGAGGCAGCTCACTCACAACACCACAGACCACCTGCTGCCAAATCTGATTTAGTGTGGGGGGGGGGGAATAGTTTCTCCCTGAGACGCTGCCTTCAGTTTAGAAGGCCAGGCCACATGTTGTGAAACGAAGTAGGCCACCAAACTAAACTGGTTGTCATTTGCCCACACTGTGTAATTATTGATTTACTGCTCCTTGCTTCTGGTTTCCTGGAGGGAACTGTGAGCTTTTTTTTTTTTTTTAAATGCCTGCATGCTCCATCAAAATAAATATTCCCCAGGCCAGACCTCCCAGGAAGCTCAACTGCCAGCATTTGGCGCCATCACAGCACGGTCCACGAGTGCTGACCTAACCATTCTGCACTGGCTTTATGGACTGGGAATAGGAATATGACCCTGTCGCTCATAGTGGTCCATGATTGGTGCTATGAGAATACGGGCCACTTGGCCCTTGTGAGTTTTCTTAAAATTGATGTTCATTCTTATTAACTGTGACACAAAAACAACACTGCACATAGTATTTTACATAGATGGTAAATTAACTTAATGGATACATTCATGCCAATCTACACATGAAGTGAGCCCCATTGCAACAAGTGCAGGACAGAGGGAACAGAAAGGCTTTTCATGCTACGTTGAAACTTTACAATGGCAATACAACCGTAGAGAGGGCTGTTTGCGTTTTATGAAATGTGCTGAAGCCTCAAGAAACACATACACACACAATCACTCAAGAATAGCTTTAGCGATGTAGTAGGAATGTCAATTAAAGCAAATTCAACCAATCGCTGTACATTCAAAAATAGCAGTCCTCCATATTGAGTGTGCAACTTCCTGGAGGGACTGATCCAGTTGAGGTGGATCACGCATCTGGATTGGATGCCTTGGAGCTTGTCTGGGTGCATTCACCTGGGAGGAGAATCTGGGGTATGCCTACAACACTCTGGAGAATTACATATCTCATCAAGTCTGGCAACGCCTCAGGATACCTAACAATTAGGTGGAAAGTGTTTTTGGGAGAAAGGGACATCTGGAATACGCTGCTTAGCCTCCAGCCTCTGAGACCAAACCCCGGGTAAGCAGAAGAAATGAGATGATTAGATTGATTGTGTCTACCGGTACTTGTTTTGATCGACTGCTGGAGCCCAAGTTATTTTTCAGCTTGAGTTTACCTAAAAGTTTTATAGCCCTTAGGTAACCCCACATAAGACTACATACAGCATGTAATAAATGGGGAACCACCCTGAACACTCTGGGAGGCAAAGAAGGAATATTTTCTTATCAGTTTGAATGTTTGCAAAAAAAGACCAGCCTCTCTTAAAAAATTAAATAAAAATCTAACTCATTCTAAATCCTAAGCTCTTTAGAGATCCTGGTGCTCTTCAGTTATTTCACAACAAGATCATAACACCTCGTTAATGCAGTTGGTTTGTTTGATTAGTGCTGGTGGCTGCTGTGCAGTTACGACTGCACATGATCAACCCATTATGTGCAGCCAGAGCTGGTTAAGGAAATAAACTTCGATCAGTGCTACCTGATGCTACTGCCTACTGAGAAGAGAGGGAGAAATCACATTCATTTAGCAGCCTCCAATTAGTGCTGAGCCCCATCATCAATTCACAGACTAATTGTCCCATGTGCGTCACACAGTACAACAGTGTTTGTGCCTACTGGGCATTTTAGAAATCTACATAATTGCATTTTTTCAGTTAAGTGTGTTAAAATCTCTGTCAAATTACAGATGCTGCAAAACACAACTATTTAAACAATCATAACCGGACTGGACCCAAAGTTGAGGTATTCCTTGTGTGGCTAGAACATCAGCGGGGAATCTCAGGTTTGCTTTGAAAGACCCAGACGTCCTTGCCTTTTTTATGTTTAACGAAACTCATGCACTGAAAAGTCCTTCGCAGGTCAATTTTGTTCTACTAGCCATGGACTCAACAGATCAGAACACAAAGCTACAATGCAAGTCCACTTTAGTTTTTTGAGTCGGTGTAGGAAAGTCTTTGGGGAACAGAAGAACTCAAACTGAGAGTCTATAAGATGGAGAAGGAAATTATGAGACTGATCCTTGACAACATTCAATTGAAATTTATTTTGCAGATTTGTAATAAAAAACGGCCTGAAAGATAATAGCTTTTTTTTTTATTTGTCTGTTTCGGAAGCAGTTTTCCAGCCAGAAGAAGCTCTTCATTTTAGGTACTTAATTGCCAAGCAGCCTGATCAGCTGCTGTGGTAAAGTGCCATTGGGATTGGGAACAAGTGCAGCTCGTTATTCAATTCTTCAAAAGAGATCTTGAGGTTTGTATTTTCAAATCATACATGGATGGTAGATGTCTATGAAACAGACCTTAAGGGTTTAACAAGGATATATGGTAGAAGCACCAAGCAAAAGTATTCTGCTCTGACCTGTCCTGAGGAGAATCTGTAGATCCAGTAAAAGGTTTATTTTCTTTTAAAACAAAGTTATGGCTTACAAACCTCAGAGGATCAAACAGATGCATTAATGTGCATTTATACAGTAAACCCATTCCAAGAGTCCAATCCTGCAGACATCCATCTCACAGCAGGGGGTATATCCATCCATCCATCTATCCGTCTTACACCGCTTATCTGGGGCCGGGTCGTGGAAGCAATAGTCTCAGCAGGGATTTCCAGACTTCCCTTGCCCCATCCACCTCCTCCAGCTCTTCCGGAGGGATTCCGAGGCGTTCCCAGACCACCCGAGCGACAGGCTCTCCAGCGTGTCCTAGGTCTTCCCCGAGGCCTCCTCCCGGCGGGACATGCCCGGCCCCGTAACACCTCCCCCAGGGAAATGTCCATGAGGCATATGAAACAGATGCCCCAGCCACCTCAGCCGAGTCCACTCGATGTGGAGGAACTCCGAGTTCCTCCCTGATGACTGAGCTCCTCACCCAGTCTCTAAGGGTGCGCCCAGCCACCCTGCGGAGGAAACTCATTTCGACCGCTTCTATCCGGGATCTTGTCCTTTCTCTCAAGGCCCAAAGCTCACGACCATAGGTGAGAGTAGGAACGTAGATTGACCAGTAAATGAAGAGCTTCGGCAGCAGGGGGTAATACGTGCAAATTGGATTGTAGAATTTAAATGTTAATATCACCCATTAAGGGCTGTAGAGTCACTGGTTCTAAGCTAGTTCTTTCATCAATGCTAGAGAAATGCATCTGGCTGACTGACAAATATGAAATATATGTTTTTATTTTGTTCGTGGCAGTTCTCAGTCAGCCCGATGGGTTTAAGTTCTCATCACGCACCCCATCCAATCCCTCGGCTGACTGAAAGAGTGAAATGATTCAATACATCCAATAAGCTTTTCTCTTTCTTTTCATTTCTTTTTCCAATTGAAGCCGGTTGTGTACTGCCAACCTGGGTCAGGCAACCCCATTTCAAGTGGCTCTCCTTCAATCTATACCTCAAAAATCCTCAGTGGTTTCTCCTTTCAAAAAGTCAGACCTCTGCAATGGCGTTAGCCAAATACACAAAAGAGAATCAATCCTCCACAAAGATAACAGTTCATCGTGTCAAAGAGGATTAGTTACAACAACAGCATGGCATTGATAGACCCAGATTGTGGTTTCAAGATATTGCTCCACCTCACTGGACAGGATGAATCAACTCGGCAGGAACGCCGACAAGTTGCTCTTCAATTATTGCCTTATTTGTAAAGCTCTGCTAGCGTGATATATTTCTTGACAGCGGAATTAATGTGAATTAGTAAAAGAGGACAGACGACAAAGGTGAACATTTAAAAAAATGCCATCCTCCAGTATGGACAAAGGTCTGAAGGATAAAACTCGATTCATGCATTACACCGTGCTTCGTGAAATCATTTCTACAGCGAGCGAATGCGCAACATAGATCACCAAACAAAAAGCTTGGAGAAGAGCCCATGATTACATTAAAATCAGGGGGATTAGTCTTCTAACATGCTAATATTCATTTGTGAATCGTTTCCAGGATCTTAGCATCCCTGAACAATGGAAGGGCGGGCATGTGGAGGGGGTTAGCGTGAATATATATATATATTGATTTTCTATCTTCTCTTCCCACAAAAGTATAAGCTGAAGACATGGTCATGACTGCGATGTTCATCACTACACAAATACAATTATGGAGTGAGAAGTTAAGGGTAGCAGAGAGTAATCCTTTTACCAGGCTCCGCAGGGCTTTACAGTCGGTTGCTTGAGTCAGGATATTGACTCCAAGCACTCTTGTCTGGCCCCCAAATTACCTATTGATTTACCCTTTTGAGAGTTGTTAGTTGGAAACTTAATCACAGCGACCTACATTGTCATATGAAGTACACTGTTGTCCAGCACTAGCTGCTGGGTCCCCCTTTGAGTCAGCTGTGTAAGTATCGTTCTTATCACAAACACGGAAAATCAATGCATGCAGTATTTTTGCCTATAGCTGCAAATATTTTTAAACTTCCAATACAGATTCTCAGCAAAAAATATGTTGTAGAAAGTCATTTTTAGTAATGGCAGAATGATCGTTCTGCGTTAAAAAAAAAAAAAAAAGTAGCTTCTGAGAACAGATACTGAATTAAAGAAAACATGTAATTACAAAAAACAACAACTAGAAAAGCACTCGTAAATTGTATTTTCATCATCCACAATGTGATCTGGATCATCATCAAAATGTTCTAAATTGTTCTTGGTATCTTTAAACACCAACCATGAAAAGCAAAAGTGAATATTGTTTCCTCACGTCATTGTGGATGCGATCCAGATGAAATTCGGCAAAACTTCGGCAAGACCTTATATGACAAAACAGTCACGATCTCTAAAAGTAGAGTCTATAATTGAGATATTTTGTCTGATTAGCTCATTGCTTGTGTGACAATAAGATTTTATAATTTCTCACAATGCTACACTGCGATTGATTTTTGGATTCCAAAACATGAGTCCCAATATCAAAGCAGAAAATGCATTATGTTTAACATCAAGCAGAGTTCACTTGGCCAAAGATCCCACTCAAGTGTTGCTGAGTGTTAAACCAATGCACAGCTTCACATTCCAAGTGAGAGGGGGGGAAAAGGATATTCTCTCCACCACTGCATTAATGATTAATATTGTTTTTGCCATTTTCAGCAGCATGATGCCTCTCAGCAAGTCATGACATGCTCAAATGTATGTTTTCTCTCCCTGCTAGATCTTGTGGGGTTTTTCTTTTTACATCCATTACTGCAGGCATTAGCGGCTTGGTGTTATAAAATGTTAATTTTTCACTCCCTCCGACAGAGTATCATTAAACTCGGCCATAAAAGAAAAATGGCAAATACAAGCTCAGCATTCTTATAATAATTTGTTGGACGAGTTCAGTAATAATAATAATAATCTTGCTGAGAGAAAAAAAAAGCAGAGAAAATCTCTATTTTGATAATGCAATGTAATTTTGCATGTATAATTTTAAAAGTAAGATCAATACATTTTGTGAAAATGCATTATTTTTGATGGAAATACTTTTTTTAGGCTTTTAAACATTAGATTAGCCCCTAATAAATGCTGTGGATGGATGGGTTAATTTATGGGTGCTTAATTTTCGACATATGCTCTAGAAACAGGCAACTACTGCTAGCCTGGGAGGTACAAACTGAAATGAGAATCCAGTTTGGGGACGATATCTCTCCATCTTCAACTAGGAGATTACTGCCATGACAGCTGTTGTGGAGAGCAGCTCACAGTTTACAGAAGTACCTGCAAAGAGATGGCCGTGATAAAATAAATTACCTGTGTAAGGCCTGACGGCTTAAGGAAAACTGCCTCATTTCATTTTTTTTTAGCCACCAATAGGCGTGTTATCTGGGTTCATTGATAGGAGTAAAATGAGAAATATATTGAGTAAGAACAAAATCCTAATAGCATGTTATGTTTCTCTAATGTTCAATATAAATATTCCCTACAAAATTCCTCATTCTTGCCCCTCAACTTTCCATGTTCTTATATACTGCGTTTACCCTAAACTGTGGCTAGAAAAGAAAAAAGACAAAAAGGTCAATTTTCTGTCTGGCCGTCATGATTGCTGATAAAAACCACATGGTTGTGATTGTGCAGAGTTTTCAAGTGTGCTCCTGTCATCGTCTTAACTCGGCATGTGGAGCTGAGGTTTAAAGGGAAGGCCTTATCAGTGTCCTCCAGGCCCTACACCTGCACTGGAGTAGGTATCCTCAGGGGTCAAGGAAGGGGAGGGAAAGGGAAATCTGGCAGAGGAGGAAGCGAGAAGAGAAAAAAATTACAATTAAAAAGCAAAACGAGGCTTTGAGAGAAAATATCAGCAAGCCACACAAAGAAATGCAGAAAACGCTTGATTATGGGTGCAAGATGATGAGTATCAGATCCCCCACTGCTATTTTCTTCTGAACAGCAAAGCTATCCCCTTATCTTCATCGTTATCATCATCTCCATTGTTGGTGTGTCCAATGTGTGAAAGAAATCCATATGGTAGAGGGGAAATAAGCTTAAGTGTGAGACCAGTCAGTCGAAATCACTGTTTCCATCTAGATTTAGAGCAGCACCTTCTGTTCCCACACATGTACTACTTGTTTCAAATCCCATTGAATTAAGACGGGAAAAACTTGGAGGAAAGGACTCATTGCCAGATGGGATACACGGACAACTACGTAATCCAAAACCTATTTTAAGAAATATCACCACTACCGGCGTGGAGAAACAAAAAACACTTTACTACACTTAAAAACAAACACTGATTTTATGACGCAAGGTATTTCTAATTCTCAACTAACCTAAAGCGTATTTACACGAAAATACCACAGTGCCATTAGTGTTATTATTGTTGCAGCAATTTTTGAAAAATGTTGGCAAATATTGAACAAACTTGAGATTTATAAACTCCAGAAAGGATTCTTGTGCCGTTGGCCACACACAGCCAGACAAGCTTTTTTCCCCTTGTGCTAAGCTAAGTCAAGCGAATGCTGGCTGCAGCTGTCGTGTCTTATTTATTGCGCAGACGGGAGATTGGTATCAACGTTTTAATCTGACCATCCACCAGATAACGCCTCATTCGCCAACATAGAGCAGCAAAATGGCTGAAAACTGAGGAGACCAGTGCCGTCACAGGGCTGGGACAGCTAAACCGTGATGAGGCCGGAGCAGCAACAAGCCCTGCAGGATGTAGACTGATTCAAAAAGGTGATATGGATCACTGTTGGTGCATTCTAATTTAGACATGTCTGCAGGGACCGATTACCTTGTACAACACACTCCCAGAATGGTAAGATACATTTAGTCCTAAAACACAAGTGGCTCATTCTTTAGGGGAGGTCAAATCATTTGCGCAGAGTTGACCTTATGACCTTTTTGCTGTGATGCTACTGCACTTACCACTGTGCCACCATGCTGCCCATATATATATACATATAGTTTGTTTTGCATCTCTGCGTAACCTCAGACAGATTTAGAAAGAGAACTTGAAAAGCCCAGAGTAATCACCAATATATATCTAGATCCAAAAACATCAATACTACCCATGATGCAGTTTCCAGTAACACCATTCAGTAAACTGTTCCTGATTGGTTAACACCCAGACATGGCTGACCATATTACTAATCATCCATTCCCTGCGGCTGCTTCTACAGCGCTGAGGAATTTCTGTACAAGAACTTTCTGACGCCTTGTGGTTTAATGATCTTTTCATATTCAGATGAGCCGATGAAAAAAAGCGCCAGTATTTGTAAATCTCAGGCTAGGATGATTAAACTTTTTTTTTGGGGAGACAAAAATATATAATTGACAAATTTCTATGCCGCAAAGTGTTGGCACGCTGAGTGAAATATTAGCTAAAATATATGCTGCGTGAGATTTTTCTGGTGCATTCATGCTAGGCTGCAGCTGGAAAACCATAGAACCCTGACTCAGAAGCCATGTATGGGTGTTAGGTCATGTCCACACACACACGGAAAAAGGAAACACAGTGAGAAAAAAAAAAAAAAAAACACACCAAAAAAACCCACAGATACTCATATGTACACACTGCAGTAACACAATATACACTCTACAGGCTGAAAAACAAGAACAACCAAAAGACACTGAAACACTGACTGTCATAATATAATACAGAGGCTCCTTTCTTCTCCGAGTGGAAAATTAAATGTAATTTCTGTCCCATAAATATGAGCTATGAAGTTCTCATTAAAGGCTTATTACGAAGCGTGTGAAGTACGGATACCAAATGTGAGGCAACTCATGAAGCGAGTGGCCAAAATGGCAGCATTTTAAGATACCATTAAAAGGGTTTGATCTAAGTTTAAAAGCTTTTTCATTAGACCAGTCCCCGCCCCCCAAAAAGTCATCTTGCAATTATTCCCACATTATTTGGAGGAAAATCGACTGCAAGTGGGGATTTCAGATGTGAGTGCTTCTTTTTGTTTCCCTGTATTTACGTTAGAAAAGCAGTAACGCATGAGATATTATTTTTAGCATTGTCCCACGTCACAAGCAGAGAGTTTAAAAAAATAAAAAAAATAAGGTGCCTTTCAGAACACTTGGCAACAACCCATAATTGCGACCTGTTATGATGGAGCAAAGCTGGCTTTAAAAAGGAGGCTTTTAGGCCAGGGTGAACCCGATGAGGGATGTGTCCTCAACGGTGTGCAGGAACTGTTTGTTCACATTGTCATTAGGCCACATTGTCGAGGACATATTGCAGTCATTTAATCTGAACTTGTAGCAATGCACCTTCAATTAGAGGAAATGTCTAACTCCTAAAAGGAACTGGAACGAAGTAGCACATCAAGAGCCAGGGTCAGTTCTTAGCTTCCCAATTCTCAATGGGGACATATATTAAGAGCATCATTTGGTAAGCTGTAGCAATTGTCTTCTAAATTACTATTGAAGGCATTTCTGCAAAATGGCAACAACTGAAAATCACTGAGTGGCTCCAATGCCAGCTGGCCATGAGGCATAAATGAGATTTACAGGTGACCGGTGAAGTGTAACTGTGATGTGCTCCAATTAGTCAACGTTAGCTGGAGGTTTGCACGCTTTTGCCTTCGAGCAGGGTGACACTGACCATCACTTCACTTAAACAAGCATGCATGCAAGTACATTTCTATCATACTCTTCCAACACGAGGTTAAAAAAAAAATCATACAGATGGTCACATAGACAAAAATAGGCCCAGTGGAGAGAAACCGTTCGCTTCTTGCAGACGCGTCCCCTTGAAATGACAAGTAGGCACCGTGACGCATCAAAGTGGTGCAGCAGGTGAGCCAAATCATTGGATTAGGCAGATTTATGGCTTCATGAAACTTGTTATTACCCATGGTGCGCTCCACTGATGTTTAGCCTGATGTCTTTATGAGAGGACCGTTGTTCACGTTGTTCACCTTGCCCTGACAGGCACTGCACGATGATCAGAATACTTGCGGCTCACTCCCCCAGTCAGAAGAGCAGGCATCGGTCGGTGGTATTTAAGAACACATTTGGACGGAGAAAGTGATGAGGTAAAATCCGACATGGATTTAAAGTCATATTTTACTTGTTTAGCACTGGATATTCTAAAAGCAACTTTCCTCTTTGTGACTCAGACCTAAGTGATAAGTATATATAAAAAAAACCTGTCAAGTCTGCAAAAAGACATTTAAAGCGCACAAAGATGTTTTCACCTTCTTTGTGCTGTATGGCTCGTTAATCTATTAGAGCAGCTCATGCCGATGGGCTTTCCTGGTGCTCACAGAGGCTCAGCGGATGGATTGTCGAGGCTTAAATTAACAGAACAAACAATGGAAAACAGACGCAAATAACGGCAGCCATCATGAGCTTATCGGCCTGAGCTGGGATTACAAGGGAAATGAATCATTAACACTACTGCCACTTGAATGCAGCTAAAGTATGAGTGGCAGGTTGAAAGTGTGTGTGCCTAGGAGGGGGGGTGGGAATGGGTGGAGCTGTGGTCTGATCCGCAGTGAAGCGGGTATCAATGTCGTATAAGTGCTCCGGGAGATTCAGCAGAAATGTGTGTGTGTGTGAGTGAGAGAACAGAGTGAAGGAATGGATGAAAGAAAAATTATAGTGTGGACAGATAGACAACAAGTGAAACTGTGTGTCCATTATGTCTGACAAGACATACACGGAATGCAATCCAAAGTGCGTGAACCAATTCTGTCCCTACAGCATCCTGACAGCAGGTGGAGAATTGTGATCCTCCCACTTTCTCTTACAGAAATGCTTTAAGATGAGGACAGCATGGAGAGCACTGCAACGCCACATCCCAACATGAGACCGGGTCGATTTTAATGGCTTTATGGAAAATGGTGGGATACCACGCTGGTGAAGGGGATTCTGGGTCATGGAGAGATTTGTTAAGTTATTACAGTGTCTAGTGCAAGGCCCTTATCGGCACCTGGCGAGTCTCCGGCCGACCTAGTGGGATTGTGCTGGCCTTGGTGGAAGTAATGGATATTAGAAAATCTTCCCACTGTGAGGAGGGGTGAGGACAGTGGAGCAGGGAGAATGCAGCAAGGGGAGGAGAATGAGATAGATAGAGCCTCAAGGACAAAAAGCTGCAACATAGCATCAGTACAACTAAGCAACTGTCTAAAATTCACAAATACAGAGATGGATGAAACGTAGGTTTTAATAGTTTAAATAGTATTTCAAAGTGGAAGTTGCAGCAACATGCTAAAAGGGAGACATGTATGCAAATATTAGCATTGGGGGTTCATTTCATTTCACTGAATCTGCTGAAGTTCAACTTTCAAACTGCTGTTAACTAAACATACAAAATACCCAAGACTCAAATATTGGCGTTGTTAAGCTTCTGTTGAACAATTTTGAGCGGACAGTCTAATTTCTCCTCACAATCTGCAGCGACAATCTGACAATGAGATGAGCTGAAGGCATCAAATTAAACCTAAATGACAAACTAAAATACCCGCTCCCATCAGCTGCCTTTACACACCTTCCTCTGACGAGCTACTTTCTCTATGACATGCTCTTATTCAGAACTTTTAGGATGATAAGCTTAAAGGAAAGATAAAAAAAATAAATGCTGCAACTCTTTGAAAATAATGTGATTTTGTCATCTTACTTAAGAAAGGCTTACAGGTGATGGAGTAAGAGGGATGTTTATTTTTATTTTATGAGTGCATGCATGTAACTGGTGGCTCATTGCTGCAGGAGCAAACACCTGCAAAAGAGGCATCCATTAAAGAGCAGAATAGAGAAACCGAGTTGTGTTACAGAGCGGCGGACAGTTCCCTGGATTCATCATTAACTAGTGACCTGCTGTTTGGCAGCACAATTGCTCCTATACTGTATTTTAGATTTCAGTCTGCGGTCAACCACATGGATTTGCCAATAATTTGAAGAAACCTCAATCAGATAAAAGGATGAACAAGTAACCTAGACTAGACGAGTAGTGGATCTAGCAGCAGAAAGCCTGACGGACAAGAAGGGTGTAAGAGTTACTTACTAAAAATAAGCTTCCTCCCACCACCAAAAACAAACATGCAGCCTAGGCTGATTGGTGACGCTAAATTGCCCGTAGGTGTGAGTGTGTGTGTGTGGCTGATTGTCTGTCTCTGTGTTGCCCTGCGATGGACTGGCGACTTGTCCAGGGTGTACCCCGCCTCTCGCCCATTGATGAGAGGCGGGAGGCGGGGTATCCAACCGCTTATTCCGTCATCGGCCCGCGACCCGATGACGGAATAAGCGGTTGGATAATGAATGAATGTTTAGAACTAAGGGTCAGTCTAATTCCTGATAAACGACAGAGTACCAATGAAAGAAAAAGAATCCTGTTGGTTCCATGCTGCTTATACATCATCCAGGATCTATGCAGCCAGTACAGTACATCTCACCCAATCACAGAGGGGGCGGGCACTTTATTTCACAGGTTGCCCTCGCCGAGGTCAAAACAAGCAGCACAGCTCATTTGCTTACAAATGAACTTCAGACATCTGCCGCTCTGTACCAACATTACACTGTTTATGTGCTCCAAGCAATATGGGTTATACATCTCTTTTGATTAAGGCCTGCCTTGAGACAAACCGAACACAAACCAGGCCAAACAAATCAAAGCCGAGCAGAAATGTTTCAGAGCTTGTCACGTATTTCCCATTGGTTTGCGGAGTTTGCAGATTTGCTTTTATGTGAACCTTACAGGCACGCGTTGGATGCAAAAAATAGACCAAGGAGAAACAGATTCTTTGGTTCTGCGGAGGCTTTAATGTTCGTTTGTCATTTCGAGTCCGATGTGGATCCGTGCTCAGCGGTGACGGTGACCAGGCGTAACGCCAGGTGAGCTGAGAACAGCACATGTTCATCATTCATTTGGCTGGTGGGATCCTGAACCAAAGTAAAGGCCCAGAAGAAAAGCATGTCAGAAATCCACTGTCAAGCTTCATTTGCGTACATCTACCAGGGGCGGCAGACAAAGTTGGACCAAGAGGGGAATGGATGGTTTTGCTGTGGATATTTGAAACCTAAAAGGACGGAGGATGAATTTTCTGTCTGCGATTTCTTGCAAGGTGAGAAATGGAAAATTACCCAGCAATATATAGATGAGTATGATAAGGCCTCCTAAATATAAGCCTTATCTCTCCCAATTTGAAACAGCCATGGAAGAAAAAGGCCATGTTGTCACTCAGGCTTTTAATTAAAAACAAAGTGTGTGTGTGCATGTGTGTGTGTGAGCGTGTTCCCAGGAGAGGGTAGGAAAGAGTTTTAAAAGCATTTATTCAAGCTTAATGTTTAGCACCTCCCAACGACCTTGATATTGTAGTTTTCTGGATCAACTCGTCTGCTCCAATATAATTTGCCTAGCGTGACAAACAGGTGAAAACCGCGTGAGAGAGCGAGAGAGGCAGACGGAGCCCGAGAGAAAGAGAGAGAGACTTGCGCAAGCGAGAACGAGGTGAGGTGACCCCATGTCTTTTAATCAGCGACTCAGCAAGACTCGCAACACTAGAGCAGATAAGACAGCCTGTTGTTGCACAGATTGAAGTAACGGCTGGGAAGCCCCCCCCCTTGTCCAATAGCTCTTTTTCCGGATGTTGAAACGCTGACAAAGACACGTGCAAGGCCTGGAAACAGATCCGCTGTCAGTCCTGAGATTGTTAACTGCTTGAGTGAGGAGTGCACGAGTAAAGGAATGAGTGCCAACGCAGCAATGACACAGTGAGCAAAATGCGGTTGTGTCTCAATAGTGATTGAGGTGTGGAAAATAAAATCAGTTTTACGTATGCTTTAACCAAACTAAAATTATGCTTGAGGCAGTGATGCGCACCCGCGCAATAGTCACTGCAACCCGATTCGTGTAAAACACCCACTCAGAAAGACCCCAGGTGGAATCCAACCCAGGACAACCCTACACACTGCACCACCATGCTGCCCACATGGAGAAAAGTAGATATGGAATGTAACAAATATACACTATATACGAGTTTATTGTATTGTGTCAAGTTGAGTAACGTCTGAACAAACCCTAGTACACATTTGAAATTAACAGTACCTGTTCAGGTGTGTCCATTTCAAAACACGTAGGATTTTTTAATATACAGTACTACACTCTGAAGGAGCAGGATTTGCAGCGAGTTACAATCTGAAAAAAGAACTTAAAACCATTTCAGCTCAACAACACGCACCACTCCAGCATAAGTATCTATACAGCTTTTTTTTTGCAAAACAACAAGCAAAACAAAAATAACCTCTGCCTGCCATTAATGACGGCAATTCCCAATTAATGTCAATGCAAATATCTAGACAGATGGAAGCAACAGAACAACAGAAATTAGCAGCCATCATATGCGAGCAGATCACAGACAGCAGTGAAAACAACCAGCAGCGCTAACAGCCTCAAAGTAAAGCATACAAGCAGATTTAACAGAGCATTTTCTCACAGTGCAAATGCAAGCAAACTCACCTGGTTGGAAAAAAATAAGCCCTTATTGTCAAGTTATAATCTCAAACAGGACCTGTTCTGGATTAAAATGCACATTTAAAGCCCACCGCAGACGGACGTGAGCTTAATATTGCAGGTCATAGTAAAGCAAAAGAAGCAAATTCATGAAAGATGCCTTCCATTCCAAAGCCACATTTTCCATAAAGGTAAAGAGACAAACAGAACAACAACCAGGAAGAAGATATTCCATTAAACCAATTCAGTGGAAAGCACTCAAACATGAGTACGTTCGCACAATAATGCAAGTACAATAAAACAGTACTGATATTTTGTTGAAACGCACATTAAAACACACAATATCAAATGCAATTCATGTTTGGTGCATCATCATGGAAGCATCTTAATCTCATGTCAAGAGAGGAGAAAGAAAAAGAAAGAGCACATGCAGCCACAAGACATTCACTCAAAGTCAGAGCTGAAATCAATAATGCTAAAAACAATAAGCATTCAGCCCACGCCAGCCAGAACTAGTGTTTGCAACAGAGCAAAAAATCAAATGCAGTCAGCACAAACCAACACAGGAAAACATTTCAAGTAACAGAAAGAAGAATTCCTACTTTTGGAGTGGAGCTTGTGTGGCCAGCTTTGACAGGAGCATTGAAAATCCAAGTCAAAAGTTAATTTGACACATTTCAGCAAAACCGGGTCCAAATGCAGCAGTGCGCTTTCTTAAATTACAATTATATTCTCCAACAGAGGCATCTTGCATGCAGAACCACAGCAGTTAAAAACACACCCTTTTTTTCGCCTCAAATTATACTTTTAAGAATGTTGACTCTTGGAGGCTCGTTCAATCTCAATCTTGTGGTTGAACGTCCCAGTTTGGATTACCGGTACGTCTTTCTCCCAAAAAGTGTTAATCTACTTTTTTTAATCTCCTTTGTATGTTAACATTAGCACTGCTGTGCCACTCGCTAAAAAAAAAACGAGAATACATTAGAATAGCCCAGCAGGACGTGTAGTTCTCTTCTCATACAATTTAAAGGATCATTTTGCAACGTTTTGAACCTGAACGCATCTCAGGTAAAATCTCAGTTTACACCCAGGTGATTTTAACTGCTTCAGATTAGACTTCCTGTCGGGCCAGCATGGGTTTGCTTAGTTGGTATCTTCTAATCTAACACACACCAAATAGCTTCTTTATCCTTTTAATTAGAGCTGGTAGACCTCACGTGGTTTAGTGCCAGTGACCTTAGCAGAGGTATAAGCAGGTAGAATCACAGAAAACACCTGTACAGGTTAAAACACTCTGAAACCAAAGGGGAACAAGTCTCAGATAAATAAAATAATGGCTTGATTTAGACTTTATCAGTGTTTATATTTAATATTTTTAGGATTCAGCCTCCAAACTGCATAGGAGGCCTTCAACAACATCTGGACCAAAAAAAAGGCTTAGCACAGAATAAAAGGTATTAAAGAGTTTAAAAAAAAAGAAAAGAAAAATGCAACAAATGTGGAAAAATGTACCACTACCACCTAATTTAACACAAATAAATACTCATCTTGGAAAATCATACTGTGATATTTTATTACATTCAAGAGATAAAAGAAATCGTGTAGCTGGAGTGATTATTATAGGAGCTAAGGACGAAGTCAGGTGAATTTTTTGAGTAAATAATAACAATAACAAGAAAGGCCTCTGAACCCGAACGAGGAAGTGAGGTTATAGTTTCTCAATTATTGAGCAGCATCCCTCGAAGGACACGAAGGATGACACGGTCAGGTCTGCGGAGAATTTTCTGCTTACGTTACCAAATCTTTCCAATCATAACCTTGCATCGCAAAACTCCTGTTGCCTAGCAATATCGACAGCTGGATTTAATTACTTGAGTTTAAGTCACGGCTAAAGTCAAAGTAAAAATAAATAAAAATAGGAGTAAAAAATACCACTAAAGTCAGTTTCAGTAAAAGCTTTAGCTTTGTTGTGACTAAAACTGTTCCAGTGGTGGTAGCTGTATTAATATTAATCTGATCCTTCTGCCCTGCAAAGCACACAAGTACAATACAGATACTTGAACATTGCCTTTGTATGGCAGTAGAGCAAAACATTAAATTGGACCACCGCGCATTTCAGAATACGAGCATTGCTGTGCACAGGCTTAGGTTTTAGAGCAGCTGAAATTTATATTGGAACAACGGGAAACAATGGTCAAAGGTTAAAGTGGTCCGTTCACGGCGCGTTCATTCTCCACGGGCTCTGAATTCTGTCTGGCTTGCTTGTTAATTTTAGACCTCATCTTTTTCAGAAATTATGTATTCAGAAAAATGCACATATTCCCTTCCATTACCGGTACTGAGAAAAGAATGAGCTATACTCTATTCCATTTTTTTTTCTTTTTTGCTTTGCTGTTTCACTCTGGGATCCAACAGCATCCATTTAAATGGCCTCTGAATCTGCACATCTCTGACGTTTGCATGACACAGTTTGTCGCCTTGGCTAGTTATTCTGTTTTTCTCTTCCTGTGTAATTTTATTGTGATGACAAATGGCCTGTAAGGCAGCTATTGCCCCCCCCCCCCCTCTGTTGACCATTTGTTCAGCTATGCAAGCCCCATTGTTTTAATTTCATGCAAGAATATAGCTTGGTGGTTTGGTTAAATCAAACATATATTTAAAAAGTGAATGCTGCTATTTTTCAGTATCGAAGGTAGAGACAGTATTTGTCAAATGCACATCTCTCGTTAATCAAACGTGGACTTTATTCTGTGTTTTCTGTATAAATGCTTAATCTGCCCGATCTTTATATCTAGCCTGGGTGATCAAACGGAGAGCTAATTGGGATACAGCAAATGATGTTTGTGGTTATGTAGTTGCTGGAAAGGAGTGTTTGGTATTCCATAGAGGCTGGGGTTTAGAGAATTTCTGAGGCGCTATCTTATTTGTGTTGTGGGATTTAGAAAGCAACTGGAGCAGAGATCAATGAGGTGTAATAGGCCTGGGAATGAAATGATGCCAAAGTGTCCCATGTCAAAGAATCTGCTTATCTCAGTCCGCCAAACGCCGCTCTACCAGCCCATGCTTACTCATCTGTAGATTACCGATTGGGAAGTCAAGAGTCTGCAGGAGCATAAGGCCCGAGTTCAACTCTGAGGCCTTGATTGGGCTGCAGAAGCTGCCTGATCTATGTTGCTTGTTCTGGCAGGTTCTAGTGAAGAGCATCTGCTATTAGGTTCTAACTTCATTACCTTACTTATAGCAGAAGATGAACAACATCAAGGCCGGAAGTGCTGGGAGTGCATGTACCAGAAATATTTCTGATGTGAAGATTATAAACATGCAGTATTTTTTGTCCACTTTTGTGACTCTTGAGTGAATTTGCATATATTTTGGCAGCGGAGTACTGCTCACAATTTTTTTTAACGGGTATAATTGAGTTCCATGTCATAAAAAACATTTTATTAGCATGATCCAAACTCCCTTACCTTTCTTTGCCACCTGCATCATGCGCATAAGCTGAACCTACATCTGTGAGGTTGTCTTATTGCACAAAAAAAACAACCTTGTCCTGGCATGGGCTGATAAGGCATGTGAACATGCACCCTGCTATTCTCTTATCTCGCTGACATGCTCAACACACCCCATGCCAGTGCTGAGCGTGACATGTGTAGCCCTGCGTTATTAGTGTGATACAAATAGGTCCTTTTATTCAAGGACGTGACGAACATGATAAATGCTGCAAAAACTAAGCCACTATAAATTAGTTTTTTTCTTCCCTGAGGCCCGAATGGAATCATAGAGCCACCGGTGAGATACGAGGTAAACCGGAGCGCAGCAATCATAGAGATGAAGTGAAATGTTGACAACCGCCACAGCCGATGGCTGCAGCTGCCGATCTCCCGCTCTGTCTCACTGGTAGACTTACAGTACAGGTGGAACGTAGCGGGGTTTGACTTGACCTGATCAGTGCTGTCAATATGCATTGGAAAGCATCTTGGAACGAGACTTTCGGGTGTATTTATTATCATCAACATGTCAAAATATGAACCCTTCAACATTAAAAGACCAGAATTAAATTAGGTCAGAATTATTTAATTTGTTCAAGTGTCTTCCTGCACAGCAAAAGCAGTACAATCGTCCTTTGTTTATCGCGGGTGTTTCATTCCAGGACCCCCTGCGATAAGTGAAAATCAGCGAAGTAGCGACACCGTATTTATTTGATTATTTTACGCGTATTTTTATGAACCCTCCCAGCACTGTTAACAACCCACCCTCTACTCCCACTCGCCTACAGACACTTTAGTATTCTAAGACAGTAACAGTAGTGTATATTTCTTATGCTTTTAAACACAATGGCCGCAGAATTCCCACACATGACGAGGGTAACACTTTTGTGTGCATCTTCCTTAAACAGAAAAGTGTGAGATGGTATTCTCTTCCAGAATAATCCGGTCTCATCCATGATGAAAACTTAATCTGCAACAGAAATACTTCCTCGATGAGTCGGTAAAAGTCGTTGTTCACATATTCTTCAGCTGCAGCTGTATCTGCAGAAGCAGTTTCAGGCCCGGGCCTCCTGCAAATAAATGATGACTGGGTCACTATGATAGAATATTCCTAAATCTCATTGTGCAAATGATAACCTAACCCTTTGTCAATGTCGCTCTCCAGCAGTTTCCAGATGATGCATTGCGTTATTCTTTCCAGTATTAATGGAAAAAAGAGCCACACCACACAACGCTGACCTCTGAAAGTCAACAATAGACAATTGTATATCTGTGTGTAATACAAGTACGTTCCTGGATTACAGTTCACCAGTTATGGGTAAAAACATCGGTAAGGGTCATGGAGTGAGAGTGACATCGATAGTCTATTCATGCTGGAGGAGTTAGCATTGTATCAATATTCAGGAAATACAAAAGCTTTCACATTTAGCATTGAGAGATTTGGGGGTTTATCTTCGATGCAAGGGTGTGTTCCAGAAGCTAGAGGGGATTAGAGGATTTAAAAAAAGGGATTTAGGTAACACAAGACGAGCAAAGAATAATAATAGAATCAATGTGTTGCAATTCATTTTTATTCAACAGATAAAAGCTGTGAGGGAAGAAAGAATCTTATTCAGAAAGCGTTCTCTCTAAAATATGCTTCTTATAAATAGGAGAATGACATGATATGTTGGAGCTTTGCAAATAACAATGATATAGTTTCCAATAATCTATTAAAATGTAATGAGTAGCAGGAGACAGTTTGTCAGTTGTTTTATTCATATAATTGTATTAACTGACGTGTGCTCCTCGTAGCAGAAAACACACAGCACACAATAGAAGCTATGATGTGTTTTATTATCTTAATTCAGGATTCCCTATAACATTTGATATAAAATTTACTTTGGAGGAAAACAGTGTGGCACAATGTCTCATCAAATAATCCGTAAAGGATCTGTCTTTAAAGGACTTTGCATCACATGGAATTCCTCAAATGAGAATGTGAACTTTTGCACTTATTCTTGTATTTCTTTCATCACGTCCGTATAAATGTCAAGTTCTTCTATTGCAGCAATCGTTCAAAAAAGTCTCACGTTACCACACTGACTTCGTGTAGTACAGTATGTTATTGTCTTGCAGCAACATTACATTGAGCCCCTTCCTCCCATTTTGCCCTCTTCATCGACCAGCATCATAGAAACATGCACAAACAAGCAACTTTAAGGTTGTTTAAAGGACAGTGATCAATAATGCTCCTGTAACTCCTACTTAATCTCCATAATGAGCTTTATTGCAGTAATTAATCATGTCTGAGCAGCCAGTGCCAGCCTCCCTGAAGAATGCTGGTGGAATAAAAGCCAGACCGGAGCGATGCTGCCCACAGCCGACTTCAAAACGATCCCACGATGAAGGGATCCCAGCCTAAGAATTGTATTGTCCTCTTGGGACGGGCTGAACAAATATTGTATATATACAAATATTGCAAAAATGATGCATTCCACTACAATGATTTACACCCAGATATTAATATGATCTATAGATGAGAGATGAGCATGATTCTGTTAAAAATCAATGTGCAATTCACGTACGTGGATATTTCTTTTTCTAAAACTGGGTTAATTTTACTGAAAATGAAAATGATTTATATTTGAGTTCCCAAAACCTTTGGTCAATATGTTGATTATAAATTTAGAGTCAAAATAACTGCTTAACTTAAGTTTTTATTTATATTTTAATGAATAAAAAAAAAAGTCTTATTGCTACTGCTTCAATTGTGTTTTATATTAACACATGCCGTTAAAGGAGGCACACCATCCCACTGGGGTTATTTTATTGCTGCTACTTTATTGCCAGAAAAAGATTATCTTCCTTTATGTTTTTTCAAAAGGTGCTATCAGATGGCCCAAATCTGTAAAATCAATGTCGCTGATAAGAAACTTGATCAAACTTTCGGCTTTTGGTGGGCGGGGGTTTCCACAAATGGATGCTACCTGTATCTGATTCTCCGTCTGAGGACTAAAAGCATGAGACAGACAGGTCAGAGAGAAAGCAGGCCTTAGGTGGGGCGGACGGCACGAGGCCTCTTATGATGAATGATTCAACTGCATTTAGAAAACTATCGATTCTGTCCCGGGCCTGATAGAAGGTGATGATGGCACAGAGGTGAATCCATTACCGGGTGGGAAGCCGAATCAGGTACGTAGAGGGCTAATGTGTGTCCTTTTCCATTTGTCATCTCTAGCATATAGGAGGAGCATGCAAGTGTGGCATAATGGCGCACTCCTGTCCTCTATGTCTGCAGGTGGAGACTGGAGCATTGTCTATTTATCTCAAGAGCAACTCCACTAAAAGGCCAAAAGACACTTTGCCACTCACTTTCTTCCTGCCTTGTCTCAATGTCAAACCTAGGCAGAAAAAAAAGCAAAAGGAAACAAAGCAGCTGTCTTTACCCAGTCAAGATGTTCTCCATCCTCATCTCATGTTTTTTGCTGGGAGAAAAGAAAATGTGCCCACAATCAATAAGTTGTCATTTTGCAACTTGCTTGTTCAGTCCAAGAATTCAAACTGCTCTGTTGTTCTTTAGAAAATTATCCATGTCATGTGTTAACTGGGGAGCCCTGTACATGTGGAAAATGCAGCTAGATGAAAGAATAGGGACGTTTTCCCACTCAGAGGACAGCGGTCATAATACAACCTACAGTTCTCCATTCTTTATCTTAATATGCAGCCGTTTATTCGAGGGGATATAGTATGTTTAGCACAGGAAGAAATGCATGCAGCTTATATTCCACCATCATATCATCAAACTGTCAAGAAGCATCTTTTGCCGGCTAAACCTTTCACATATCTGTGTACTCATAATTGATTCTCTGTTATATTGCCAGCAAAATGCCACCAAGATAACTGAGCACTGTCGCATGTATGGCATTAAATTCTCACTGAGGTTTGATAGACTGCCACATCTTATCGCAACTGTGAAACACTGAGAGGAAGGGGAAGCGAGTGGGCGAATATTCACTCGATTCCTGCACCTCAAAAGGTCTCTCGGCGCTCAACATTTTCAAAGCACTCTGCCTTGAAAATATGTTGTTGTTTTTTTTCTACCTAGCGCAAATGCAAGGATTAAGTCAGATAAAGAGAACAACTGACTTCAAGTGACAAACTTAGAAGATTCAAAGAAAAGTGCAAGTTTGTTTTTGTAACTTTCTGCACAAGCAATATAAGTTGTAAAAGAAATGTTGGCACATCGAATACAAAATAAAAAGGGTGGACAGATTGGTGATGGCTTTTTATTAATGTAATGTAAATGCAGGTCTTTGGTGGTCTGAGATGGAACATTGAGATTTGGCAAAGGAGAGGTTTTTTTTCAGAATTTCGAAAACACACAGAAAGCTCTTTAAAGCGTCTTTAATGTCGAGCGCGAAGGGGCCTTTACTGCATTCCTTGGAAATAAGACTGAAGTTAGATTAGTAGGATATTAGCATTCCAGGTTTTGGAAAAAAAGTCTAACAGAGCTACTATGCCTCACATTTTAGTTGTATAGCCACTACAGACTTTTATTTTTTTATATTTAAGGGGGTATTGGGAGCACTTCAGACAGCTAAATAATAATAAGAATTGTATTTGTTCAGAACGTTTAATGCATTCTGCTTCAAAACATGTTATTAACAATTTATTTTTGCTGTTTCAAAGAGGCACTAACACATTAATCCGTCCTTGAAGCTTTTTCTCCTCTGTGTTTTTGTCAAAACATGTTTTTTTATGGCTACAAATGCAGACATACATCATTTTTGACAGTTTAGTTCAAAATTTTAAAAGGAGCCTGTTTAGCTGCAGTGCTTGATTGAACCGTTCTTCATTCGTGAAGCCATAAGATAAAATTAAAATAACTCTCAAAACCATGGGTAGCTCCTTTTGATGCATCCTTTCAGATCTTGCAATATTGAAACCATATGTTTGACAGTAAAATGCTCAATGTCCTGCTGTGCTGAGACTGAGAAAACACCCTCCAACAAAGAACGCCATCCTCCCACAGCATCACCATCCACCCTCCAGCCAATACTCTGCACCAGGCTCCCCGTCAATCCCTCCCTCTGTGCCAGCTCTGAACGTCAGCTGCATAAATAAGTCCCCAAGTCACATGAAATCACAAACGTCAACCGTCACATCACATATTTATCTGGAAAAATGAGTCTGACAGAGTTCTGCTGGGTCCTGCTAATCGAGCATACTTTTTGTCATGCGCTGCGCTAAAAGCTGTCATGTTCTGAAAATTAAAGTGTTTTTTTTTTATACGAGGGCAGCTTTCATGATCTGTAACACATTAAAAGTGACTTTAAAATTCTAGAGGTTTTCTTCAAGCTTTGAGCTGCTTAAATTTTAAAAGTCAGTGCATGTTTTACAAATAAAGTTCATAAAGCTCACAGTAATATGTTCCATTATGCAAGTACGGCCACAGGGAGTGCATTAATTGTCTGATGAGATCCTAGAATACGCAGCATCCACAGAATCTACTACTAGTTTGATGGAGTACTGTATATGGGGGGGGGGGGGAGTATAATTGGGCTTAAATTAATTGTAATAGGACGCAAAAGTTTCCATGTCATGTCTATATTTCTTATGCATCCAATGCCTCCCACAACTGCAAGGTGTGACCACTGACCTATGCTTGGAAAACTCAATTCGTTCCATCCTGCGTTGTTTTTCTCAGATGTGCCTCACAGTTACTGAGTCATGATGTGACCTGTCAGTGAGGTTTAGGGGTAACTAAGCATACCACTGTCAGACGCTCACCGTCGGGGGGGTTTCTGCTAGTCTGCCAAGGATGTTAATGTTGCACATTAGTATATACAGAAAGATCTAACCTTACACCGTCAGAATATGTGGTTGATAGAATTACGTAATATTACGTCAAAGGTTTATTCGGGTAGTTTCTACAGGTTCTCTTTGGTTACTCTTGCTTCTTTCCACCACTAAAAACATGACATTTACCTTTATTGCCAAAGGTATCATATTTGATACACATGGCCTTTCAGGATTTTGAGACTTCTCCTTCAGAAGTTTGATTTCAGAAGCAGGCATACAGTCTTCTAACGGGGGCTGCAGGCCACAGCAACTATTGGTAAAGCTGAGAGTTCTTTTTTATCTTTTAAACAAAAGGGTACGACCTTTCTCTGATCTCACTCACAATGTCTACCGAGAGGAAATGTTCTCTTTCTACTGCAATATTTTCCATATCGTGACGCAGCATTATATACTTGCCATAATTTAACACGGGGGTGACTGATGACCGAGTCGGCATAGGACAAAACCCAATTGTTGTAAGTCGACGAGCCCTGTACCATGTCACTAAAACATAAAAATGTCTTGAAACAAAAAAACATGGCCTTCACAAACCCACAGTGAATGGATACAATGAGTGAAAACATCCTGTTGGGAATGATTCTCTTGTAATCGTTAGAAAAGCTTCTACACACACGGCACAAAAAATTGAACCAAAAAGCCTCAAAGAGCGAAAGGCCACCATCCACTTCTAAAAGCTCCAGGAAGCTAATTGTCAACGGTACCCTTTTGTATGGAGGAGAGCGCTTCCCCAAGTAGTGTCTATTGCTCCCTGCATGAATTGACAAGGCTAATGAGGAAATTAGGGTTTTATTAATTCACACAGAAGACAAAATGAGGAAGAGGCAGCGGGGGGGAGAGGAGACGACTCCATCTTTGATTTAAAGGTTAATCTGCAGAGGAGGGCAACAGGAGCACAGAGAGTGGTCCTGACAATATTTTGATGCTCCTGGATGTGGGCCAGCTGTCCCACTACAAGACAGATCGAGAGACAGACAAGAGGGAGTTGGAATGGCAGCCAAGTCTGGGTCAAGCTTGGGAATCATGCAGAGACGATTAAGAGCATTAGCCTCATTAATACTGTCCGTGGCTAGGTCTGGCCATAGACCACCACTGAGACCTTTCTCCACCGCACATGCTGGGTGAAGGGGCATTTGCAGCCCGACACTTGACTTTGACAAGGTCAGGCTTGAGGAGCAGCAGGCTGACTCGCGTGGTGCTGATGACCTTATGCTGTCATGCTGCTAACCTTACCAGCCTCCTCGTAGATAATGATAAGTGTCACTAAAATATCCTTATTTCTGCAGCAGGGTACTGCGCTGCATCACCGCTCCTGGGTGTTTTGGGATTTTAGTTTGTATTTCTTATCATTTGTATAATTTTAATTGGGCAGATATTAGACTTGTATTATGTTAAAACCAAATATCCTGGAGCTTTTCTTACTCTTTGTCTTGGAAATCCTCCACAAGATGAGAACAAATATATTATACTTATAATTTATATTCTTACACCTTGTCAAATGGTCATATTTATGAGTCATATTTATGGACATCGTTAATAATTCATGTGTCATATGATCGGTGTAGGTTTATTTAATTGGCCTTTTGAAAAGTTCTTCATTAAAGAGCAGTTGGAGCAAGCCAGAGGTGATGCTGCATGATTTATCAGACTCCCTCATCCTGATAGGGACATCAAGAGGATTACATTTGTCTCTGTTCGCTGCTGGAAAGGAAGCAATTGCAAATACTAAAATGACATCAGAGAATCATGTAAATTAATATGTTTCCTCAAGAGTTTCAGAGATGGATTATTGGACATTTATTTTTCAAAATCAGTTGTAATCATTAATGGAGTACTGAATAAAAACGGTGTAAAAAGTTAAAACTGAAAAATCTAAATGGCACTCTGTCTCTCTTACTGAACGCCCCTTGCAAAACACATTTTATCTTGTTTTTATGTGAGGACCGCGTCACCCAACACATTATCCACCGAATGCACTCAAGTGGAAAAATCTCATGTTAAGAAAAATGTAATTGATTATTGCCTGACCCATGTTTGACTCTTCCACATAGAATCTATACAAAATTAGTTCATTAGGATTTACATAAACAGATAAACAAACAAACTGGCAGACATGGATGAAAACATCCTTGATGGAGATAATAAAACACAGCAGGGTTCTCTGATGCTTATTCCTATTTCATGCTTTTCATTTTTGAATGGAATTAAATCAAGTGGAAGTTATGTTTGAATATGTTTACACAGAATGCCATATCTACATTATTGTTCGGAGATATGGGGAAACACATATAAAACTGCACTCCAACCAATTTTTATTTTGCAGAAAAGAGCTATACGTATCGTTCATAATGTGGATTATAAAGCACACACTAATGATTTATTCTGGCAATCTCGAAGTCTGAAATTTTTTGATTTAGTAGAGCACAAAACAATTCAAGTTTTATATAAGGCAAAACACTATTTATTACCACTCAATATACAAAACATGTTCCATGAGAGACACCAGGGATACAATTTCAGAAATCTGTCAAATCTAAAGGTCCGTAGAATACGCACAACAAAGAAGGGTTTTTGTATTACTGTCTGTGGAGTAAGACTGTGGAATAGACTGAGTAATGAAATGAAAAATATGTTGAGTTTGACTTTATTTAAAAGAAGGCACAAAGAAATGATTTTGCAAACATACAAGGACAATACCTGACAATATCACACGTGAATCCAAGCATGGGGTGAATTGCTATCTATATGAGCAAATAATGTATATTTAATTTTAGTGTGTATATTTAAGTTTAGAAGGGGTAGGGTTAAATAAGTATTTACTTCTTCCTACTCCCTTTCGCTCACGTAAATGGCATAGATAGTGCATTATGGTTATTATTTATTGTCTGAGTTATTGTTAATTAATATTACATGTGCTGCGTGTGTGTGTGTGAATATGTCTTTACATATGTGTGTACAGTATATATATGTATTTATGTTTATGTATATGTGTGCACATGTATTTGGCATTGTTTTATCATTTTTGGTTGTTTACGTGGTCGAAATAAATAAATAAATAAAAAATAAATAAATAAATAGAATTATAGTGCTTCTAAAGTAATTTTTACATAGTTTGAAAATGAAAAGGATCTTTTGGTTTCAAGTGTTAAACCTGTGAAACTCAGTCAGACCAAGTTATCTTGCTCAAATATCGACATCAGCATGACAAGCTGCTGTTTACATTAGAACTGTAATTTCTCCTTTAAAAAATATCTAGACTGAAATGGGGCTGATCCAAATCTGTCAGCAGAACTAAACAGAGGACAAACCACTTTTACTCAAGCAGAAAAAAACACATGTCATGAATAACAGACAAGTGCATGTGCCGTGGCATATGTGGTGCTCTAATTATTTGGACTCCTCTACCTCTGCCAAGACGCTGAAACAATCACCAACGGAGCATGGATGGTGGAATTGCCCGTATGGTGCATCCACTCAATAAGTTAATTATGCTTGCAGCCTCTTGTTTTTCTGTGCTCTGTTAGGACCCCATCCAGCTTAACGCCATTACAATTTGGCTTGTCCCACTCCCACTGTTACAGCATCCTATTTCCTGTTGCTCTGCTATGGTTGAATACTGCCATCTAAGGATCCTGTGTACCGGTAATCAGATTCCATTGTACTACAGGCAGGCAGGCAGAGAGACAGACAGACAGACAGACAGGCAGACACCTACCATCTCTTTGGCATCTCAAGCCTATCGATATAAGAAATATGCTGGACAACATTAAGAGGGATATTTGATGAAAAAAAGTGATCTTTATTTCGATTACCTGAAAATAATCCATTCACATTGGGATTTTTTTGTAAAGGTAGTCCTGGTTTCCTGTACTTATACTTAATCATGTAAGAGATTGAACCGGTAATGGCTTCCTGTTGGTTCTCATTCACATGTCAGTATCTCCGCATGGGCGTATAGACCGACTTCAAGTCTTTGATGGATCTTACAAGACTTTGTTCTGCTGGCGTTGCTGTCACAGCCGAAACAATATGTGCACATCCTGTTTGCCAGTTTTTGCACGGAAAGCCGCCGCCACCCAGACTCCCTCCCTGCGTCCAGCCATTCTCCCACGAGAGTGATTGACAGAAGGCTTTACTGCAATAATCGTTCCCAGGAATCCACCTCTTACTCTCTCATCTTCAAGAGGTCTTGGAACAGTTTCAAACAAGCTGTGGAAGGTATTTGCATTCTGGGACGGTGTTTGCCAGTGATTTGTGGATGCCTGCGCTCAGCCCTTAGCGAGGAATGTCACATTTTGAAAGCGTGTGCCGAGACATGTGGATCTGTGTTTGGTGTTTTCATTCAAAGTGTTCAGTTCCAAAGATTATGAGACTGGCTGAACGCCAGTGTTGACAACGATGGTTATATGACTGAGACGAGGAAATGTAACAGAAGGTTCTGTTATCAGCAGGGTCCAGAACAAAATGAAAGAGTCTCAGTTAAAGTCCGGGTCCCTAACTGGTGTAATTGCATCCATAACGACATAAGCTTGGAGAAGCATCGCCTGCGGGCGTCCAGAATACTTCTACACGATGAAATATTTCCATTAAATATTTCCAATGTGAAGCTCGGAAAAGAATCTAGCAGACTGACTTGTTCTTGAAAATAATGTCAAGTGACAGAAAATCCCTGATTAAAGATCGGGCCTAAGGTGTCAGCGAGTTATTTGTTGGCGCCATGTTGGCGGCATAATGAGAAAAGCCACTCCACCTGAGGTGAAGCTTCCATAATTTTCAAGAGTAAACACTTAATCCTGTGCTTACCATTGATTACAATGTGCCTCTCATCAATCATCAAAGGCTTGTCTTAACATATTAATAATTATTACATCTGCTCTCAGTCAACACACTGATTAAAGGGAGGAGATCCTGGTGAGCAGCAAGGTGTTCGGGAGGCTCGTCGCATATTCTGGTTCGGCTTAACCGAGTATGTGTGATGTGGAAGCTGATCAGCAATGAGTATCAGGTGGCCGAGACACACAGGTGAAGCGGATGAACCGATTGCATGCAGGGATGTGGAGAAGGAATGACAGATGTTAGTATGGAAAACCACGAAATAAACAGAATAAATAAACAAATAAACTTTGTCGTGACAGGCATCATGACAAAAACAAAAAGATTATGCCAGGCAGAAGTATGGAAATAGACAGATTAAAAAAAAATACTTTACCAAAAAAACAAAACAATAAAGTTAATGAAACACAGGCTGGGCAGATCTTGGTGTAACGGCTCACATTTCAACATTAGTAAACAATGACACATCACTTCCTTTCAAGTAAAATGTAAAGTTGAAGGAGGTAGGCTACTTTTTGGGTTTGAATACTTTTATACATACTGGGATTTATTAAGGAATTATTCAAAGAAAAAAAAACCCACAAGAGTTTATTAATTTGAAATTACATTTCTGGTAGATTTTTGGTGGCAGTTTTGAGCAAAATAAAATACATAGAGAAAATAATTAAAATTTCATTAAGTGAAGCATATTTCATTTTGTCTCCACAATGATTTCGGTATATATTTGTTCTTATCTTAATATTTAAATACATAATAAAGTGGCCCTTGAGTTCCTTGTAACCACACATCAAATAAGGTTGAATGTGTTGTGCATTATGTTATGTGTCCCATCTCTGCGGTGAAAACGACCAATTTGAAAAGAATAAAAAGATGAACACAAAAGCCTTGGCTACGCAGTGTAGCTGCCTTTCAGTGAATACATATATGTCTCTTCCTCTTTTTATTTCATGACTAATGGTAAAAATCCAGCCTTTCCTTGAAAAATGTCTCTGAGTGCACTTATCTAGCAAATATTAAAAACAGATTACGGGCCCATTGAAAAGTAAGTGGTTCCATAAGCAAAATTGATGGCACTAAGGGCTATGATGGAGACTGCCTACATCACCTTGAGGGCCTCATCCGATTACTGATGCCATGTGCCGCATGCGTTCCCTCTGAAGAATGGCGACCATTTCGCTGTGGGCTCTGACACTCCACTTAAACTGCTACTCCATGCAGTTAACAGGAGCGCCAGGCCCCACACATCAGGAGGCGGGACAATGGATTGCATGGCGTTATGTAGTAGATCAGTAAAAACTCTTAGTTTAAATACACAAGAAAAAAGGATTGATTCATGTTTTGCTTTTTACATTATATGTCATTCAAAAATGCTATGTATAACAACATATGTATGTATGACAACACAATGTGCAATATGGAAGAGGAAAAGTGGAAGGAACTGTCACAATATTAAGCAGAATTAAAAATTGTGAAGTTCTTGTAGCGTTCAGCCCTGCTTATGCTGACCTCCATTCCCTGATTCTACTTTATTTTACTTTTTAGTGCTTCATGCATGCAAATTATTTGTTCTAAGCCAAAATTCCTCTATAAAAGATGCTCTACAAATACATTTTCATTAAAATAATAATTATTGTGGTATTTGTTTTTCCTTTGAGTGCTTCCATTACCAGGTATTTTGCATAAGAAACTGAGGTTGGAATAAAAAATAATAATAAAAAAAGACCATTTACAGAATCCAACTGTAGATGAATTTTGCAAAAAAACCTTGGTTCGTTCTTCCAGCTTGATTTTCATGTGAGTGATGTCACATCTCTAAGCCAGCTCAAGGGAAAGTTGTGGACAGCTGCCAATTCCATGGGGTTTGGAGATGCCTTGTGCAATTAGGTTCTTCTACCGTAAAGGTTGCCATGCCAGTGCTGCCAGCCCCCCTGGACCCTGAGCCCCTTCAACCAGCCAGCCCGCCGAGTGACGAGTTGAAAGTTCCCATTTGACCATGGAGATGTGGCTCCCTTCCCTGCCAGCAAGCTTCTGAGCCGATTTGAAGGTGTGGGTCCCTGGACTGGAAAATCTTCCTTATCCGAAAAGTCGATTAAAGCCAACAGCTGCGTTTCAGGCTCTGCCAGCCAACCCTGCAATAGACACACAATCATGCACACACTTTAACATCAGAAAGTCCTTGGAGCTACTCGGCGGTAGCCCAAACATAAAGACGACTTCCCTCAGTCAGCCTTTAAAACAAATCACTTTGTTCCATCAATCTTGTTGTCTTGTCAGTGAGCTGCGTTCACTCCATTAACAAACTTCATCAGACTCATTTGGGAGACGCGACTGGCAGCAGATGAAACGCTGACAAATGAAAAGAAGAAATCTGCTTGCAAACTCAGCGTTTGTTTTTCTTCGTATGTTGCAGTTACAAGCTGCTCTGGTGTGTCGTCCCCCCCCCCAAAAAAAAGACGGGTTTGTTTTCCTCTACCGTGTCTGCACAGAATGAGGCAGAACAATCCTTTTCATGTCAAACGTTGGAAATATTCTCACAAAATGCTGCAATAACTGATCACAAAAAGACCTGGAGCTTAGTGTTTGCTTTATAAAAAAAAGAATGTGACTTTATGCAGAAAGCTGAGTTGCTGTATCGGGCTTCAACCATTCGTGTCAGACACTGCAATGGCCCTCATTGCTCAGCAGCCACCAAATAAATTTCCATTGGGGGAAGGGAAATCAATAAGTGCATTCTGCCTCTTTTCGGGTCCTTGTAGACTCTCTCCTGTGATTTTAAAAGTATGTTAATGTAATTTATTGAACCTCTTACCCTAATCACTCAGATTGCCTATAATTACATACCTTGACGGCTGCCGGACTTCTAATTGCTAATGCTTTTCCTGGAATTTGTCCTCTAATCCATGTATGCAATGACTCTTAAAAGAATGAAAAGTGCTTTGCTGCTACTTTGAGCTGCAGATCCAGTGCTGCGTTAGTGCTGGAGAAAGGTCTGGCACCCTCCGTCATTACTCTGGTCAATCACCAGTCAATCACCATTGTATCTGGCAGCGCTCAGCTCAGGATGCAGTGACAGTGCCCCTGAAAGTCTGGAGAGAATCTTGCACATTTGAAGGCGAGCACTCCCACGATGAAAAGATAGATCCAATTTAACATCTTTGCCATCTTTTTTTCCTCCACTTTTTAATGTCTTTTTAACAAACACTATTGAAATCCTCAAGGTTCAAATGAAGTTATTATAAATGTAATTTCAGAAATTTCATCCAGAGGACAGCTTCTTCTGTTTCGCAATTAAATGATCCACTTCAGTCATTCATCCTGCACTGTAATAAATTGCAGTAACTTTTATTTAGGCAGTTTTGGATAGATAACCAAACATGAAGGTTTGCTGTGACCTGCAACAGTTTGCAACAAGGAATAATTAAACTGTTGAGAACTGACTCCCAGATCAAAGGTGAGATGCAAAGGTGGTGCCACATTGCTGACAGTTTTCCTATTCACCTCATTCACATCCAACCATTCATAGCGTTCACATCACTGGGCGGGATTCTATTGTGTTTGATGGCGCTGTTAGAATTAATATTATATGTGAATATCAGAAAGTATCTAGAAATAAAGCAGCTAAAGGTGTTGTGTGTCCTATGTATTGTAAGCATGCATGCATTAAAATTTGGCAAACTTGGCATCACTTGACGCTCATCATAGAAATGTCTAACAGTGCAAACACACAGATAAGACCTTGGACGCAACAATCTGTCGTTGCAAATTGTCCAGCAGTGAGCATAGTGCCATTAGATGTCACACACCAGCTTAACTGGAGGCCAACGCTGGTAGGCTGCAAATGACTAAACCAAAGAGCTGCTGCAAAGGTTTTTGTAATCGTCTGTGGGGGGGAATTAATGGGATCTTTAATGATTACAGCCTGGGTGACCAAGGCATCTTTGGCCATGGCTTTATTCTGTTGTAACTAATACCCGAGCATCAACCTTGGGCAGACAGAAAACACTCAATTATATGGTACAGTGTGCCTTATTAACAGAACATTTTACATTTTAGCAGTTCGCATTAGAAAAGGCTCAGGTGTTAATGTTAAAATTAATCATGGAAGAATTGCATTTAACTGTTTTAGTTTCAGGGTCCTGGTATCGAGCCTTCTGCCTCGCTATCATTACTTGCTGGATCATTAATGTTATCAGTTACACCTTTGCCTTTTTCTATGAGACAAATCTGAATGTGTGCTGTATAAAAGGTCAATTAAACCTACATGGGTCATAGTGAGACAACTTGTAACAAAGTAAATAGAATATTCTTACTGTTATCATAACACATGCAAAAGGTAAGTGAATCAGAGTCCATGTGCATCTTTAAGTGAATATTGAATCCATCCATTTTAGAAAGTGTCTCTATTATGAGTAAATGGGAAAATCCAGATTTGTTTGTATCGCGACAGGGTAAGATAGAGTTCCCCACCCTACACGATTGTGTCAAAGTCCTTAAACATCGGTCAATAATCAACCGAGATATTGAGGAACAAATTTTAAAGCTCCATTGATTGCAATGTTAATGAAAATGTCAAAGTGATCCAGAATCCAGGATTACTTCTGAATCATCAACAAAATGTAATCATCTGTTTCTGGTAATACTCCCAACATTTCCTGGAAATGTCATCAAGAACAAAGTTTGTAACCATTTGAGTTATGTTGCTAAAAGACTGATTGATAAACAAACAAACCAACGCCAGTGATTACATAACCTCACCTCGGCAGAGGTAAAAACAATTAGTCTGACACTTTGTGTGTTCGTCAGTGTTGATTACAAGCCCAGACTCAGACATTCATCCACAGCATTCATTAAAACAATACAAAGGAATTTTCTCCCCTCTTGAAATCTCCCCCTCAGTCCACTCAGCCATGCTGAGAGGGTAATGTCATCCTCTCTGCTGCCCAAGTCTCTTCTCCCTATGTGGTCCAAAATGGGCCAGAAACACAATGCCACTGATGTAATATGAAGAACAAAAGGCTTTTTGGCTCCCATAAAAGCAGCCATTACATTAAGTCTGCAAAAAAGGATTTTGTGATTTGCACATTAATACCTCTACTAGAAGTGCAGCTTTGTAACGTCACCGTTTGCATTTATTCTACTGCAGCAAAATGCTGCTGGAGACAAAGCATCAGTTCACAGTGAAAATATAGAGACTTTTTGTTAAATGATTTAATGTAGTCCTTAATTTCACTGTGGTCATTGCAAAATGTGTCAAATTAAAAATGAGATATTTTATTTAGCTATATGTTGTCTAAAGAGATTTTTGTTTAAAAAAGATATTCTGGGAGCTGCCGGTAATTTCCCTTACAGCCAGGAAGTCCAATGAAACAATGTGTTTACAAATTACAGCTATTTCATGAGAACTTGCAACTCTTTATCAAGCTGGGAGCATAGTTTTAGCTGATGAATCGTGTTCCCTTCATTAAAATCTAACCGAATCAACCGCTGTCTTTGCCCACACGTAGATATTCAGGACTGTACGCACGACACAGATCGATGGTGCATTCCTATCAGTGTCTCCAGCCTGCCAGATGGCGGTTGGGCTTCGGTCTCTTTCCATTCATCAGTGTCTTGCAGTCAGATGGTCCCACAGCAGTGCTCTGACCCCAGGACTGGTCCAGTACACTGGTCTCCTACTCTTCAATGCTGGGGGGCTTGGTCTAATGATGCAACCAAATGAAGCGTTATTGCCTATGAGCAGTGGAAAATATTAGCCAATATGGCAGAGCATTCCGTTGCAGCTGTGCAAATGTGCTCCTCTGGTTTTTGTGGTGAATGCATTTGAAGGACTGGCGAAAATCATGCTGTCATTTACACAAATAAGGAGCCCACATTTTTAAAGGATCAAACCCAGATCAAGCCTGCTCTTCTTTCCTTGCCAGTGTATACAGTGTCATCAAACCTGGTGTTCTTTCAGAACAACCTGTGTCCACAAGCGTTCCTCGAAAAAGCAAAAGCAGAAGTGAATTTCCTTTACTCCCAGGGGTGATGAAGTGTATTGTAAAGCCACCCACAGAGGCTTGATCCCCATAGCACCAAGCGATTCACAACTGTGGCTTTGGCAAGCCAGCTCTCCTCTCAAAAAAACATAAAGTGAAAGTCTTTACTAATGGAGCCAACATCAGTAGTGTGGAAACCAACGAGCCCCACAGCACCAAGAAATAAGCCTCGTGCAATACAAGAGAGGGAAATAAATGTCACAAAAATGTAATTTCAGCTCTCAACTAAAGGGCTCTCTTGGCTCTCTCTATCAATTCCCACTGGCATGTTATTTGTAGTGGTGCAATTTCATAAAGGTTCCACATAAAATATTAGTTTCCCTAGCTCAGTAGAGCTGGAAGCCGTGGCTCTGCTCAAATGGGTTAATTTTGTAAATAGACTGTTCAAATATTAAATTGTTAAGTCATTATTTTTTAGAATCAATCAAGTGTTTATTAAGTGGATGGATACTCACCAGTTGGATGGATATTTGAAGTATTTGTCTAAAATGTTACTATTTCTATTATATATTAATTATATATTCACACTATATAAGTCATGGTCTTATGTATTGTCTTGTGTTTCTGTTAGTTTGACTTTGTTTTCTTGTTGCTTTTTCAGTGTGGGCGGGGCTTGCCGTCCAAACACAACGAGACACACCTGATGCTTATTCCCCGTCGTTATCATCGTCAGCCTACTTAGATCCTGCCCTGCTGTATTCCCTTTGTCAGAATGGGCTTTCGTTCCAGTTTTTGCTGTCTAGCCATCGCCGCTATATTTTGCCAGCTCCCTTGCTGTCGAGTAGGTTTTTGTTGGGCGGTGCTTTTTGTTTCCTTCGCTGACGCCTGCCTGATGGATCCTGCTAGCTAGGGTTTAGAAAGCCGTTTAATTTTGGCTGTGTATTTTTGTTTCTCGTGGTTCCCGGACGCCAGTCAGTCCAATAGTTTGTATATTTTATGTTATTTTGTAGTTTGTCTGCCCGTCATAGTTCTCGTTTGTGCTTAGTCCTGAGTTTGTTATTTTGAAATTATATTTTTGAAGTAAATTGTTTGAACTTTTTCCTGCGCCTCAGTCTGCATTCTGGGGCTCCACCTTCAGCCTTAGCACATAACAATATAAACATAATCATATTTCATGGGGCTCACTCATGGCAGGACTAAACGCATGCCCCCATATATGATGTTCATACAAACTATATTTATTCATTTGTTTAAAGATTGTGAATTAATTTGGTCGTTCTGCTAGTTTAACATCACAACTGAGCATTGTAAATTGACCCACTGGCAGCGATTGTCAGAGGCATTTAGGCCCGGTTTCTCAGCTACCATAGGTAAGTGCTGCTCATTTGTATACAAGTTGGTGATGTGAGATAAAGGATTAACACGTTGTCGTCTCTCCAAGGCCTCAGTTGCCATGCTAGGAGCAATTCTGTCTACTCCACATGGCAGGTGCACTACCAGGTTCCTATCTCTCCTCACATAATTAGGACACAGCTTATCGAGACACAGATAATGCAAGTGCCAGGCTAATCAATAATTATCAACCAGACAGAATGCGGAGTGCAGGAGCCATTATTCTTACCAAAAGCATTGAATAAGCTAAACAGAGGGTGGGAAAAGAGAGATGTGTATTCAGTTCGAGATGATTTCATTCCTTTGTGAGAGTATGAAGGTTTCATTCTTCCCTGTTTTCCCATCACTCTCCATGGCAGCCTGTATTCATTGGGACGGCTGTTCTGACCAGATAAACAGGCTTTTTTTTTCTGGCAATTATTGCCTGAGGATTGTTTTGTGACTTGACTGTCGATGAGCAGGCAGGCAGGAGAGGAGATGGGATGAGAGGGAATGCAGACCAACCACAGTGTATTCTTGTTGCAGCTCTAGGGAACACTTGCCGCAGATTTAGCTGGAAGTTTGTCCAGAAACTAGAAGTATACATGATGTTCCTATTATGATCACGTTTCGCAAACAGTTGGATGGGGTTTCCGGTTTACGTCATGATTAATGGGAGCAATCAGAAGCTATTAGTGTACGATGTGTGCAAAATGACTTAATTCATTATGACAACATGAAAAAAATTGACATTTCTTGTCCATTCTTGTTGCCAGTTTGAACAGTTACTACAAGATCACTGGTATCAAGAGACCAACACAAAAAAAGGCCATATCCAACTCAATCTGGTTAAAAAATAATTTTAAATACCATTATCACTAACAAATATTATCTTGAGAATATCCTCTCTGACACTTCAGCACAGAGATTAAGGCTCCTATTTTTGCAGCACAAATAAATACAAGTTTGAAAAACCATTACCCAGAGACAGTGGGACACGTATTAATAACTCCACGTTATCTGGCTGCTTGTAAAAGGCTTCTCATTTTTGACAAATGATCAGGAGGAGCCTTTAAACTAATTCTTGACACTCGGCAATAATTAGATAGAAAAGACATCATTAAATCAGTATGTTTCCCCTGACATTTGTCAACCTGTCAGGACGGAGTGAGCGCTGCCGTAAATGCGCATAATGTGGAAGCCACAAACCTGCATGAGTCAACCCTGAAACTGGATGAAAAAGAAGCATATCTGAAGTCACGCTAATATTCCGATGGATAAAAATATCAGCCATGAGAAATAACTGAGCTGCGTGTAACCCAAAAGACGCCTTGAGCCATACGAATCTGAATGTGATTGCATTAAACCCAGCACTGATTTAAACCGTTTCCTCCATTTTACCCCAATCTGAATGAACATGATGATGTCACATGAATTCAGTGACATTTAATCAGCAAGGGACACTCTCTATTACCAATCCGATGAACAGTTGCATTTCCTACATCCAAAAAACAAGGTGCTTGCATACCATAAAATTACTCTTGACGATTTCTATTACATCAAGCAATTAAATAATTGCTAGGCGTGGAAATGTCAGGAGGTACCGGGAGGAAGGTGGCTGTGTGTTAGGCCATGACGTCAGGGTGGGGATTTGCATGCATTCGCATATATATTCACCTCTTTCCACTGTTGGCAGTGCTGATAAACAAGCACTCGTATATCAGGTAACCGACTGACTACCTGCTAGTTTGGTTCAGGAAATGTATTATATCCTCAAATCCCAGCCTTTGCCGTGACGTGCTGGCCTTGTAATGCCTGGAAGCTGAAAGTGAGTTTACAGCACTCACTACTGGTGGCCTTCACCGCAGCCAGAGGCAGACCACAGGCTCTCCTTTCCAGACCTACAGCGTATAAGGAGGGAAAAAAAGAGTCACTCCTTCTCCCTTACTCTTTGTTTAATGCACACAACATTTTTAACGTGTATAATTCGCTCAAACTTCCTGCAAAGCCGCTAAAGGCCGCTACAGATAGAGCTGCTGTAGACGTAGACCTTGTTTAATTCTGCATGTCTATGTAATGCCGGTGGCAATATCACCACCAGATTGCTGAATGCTTGGTGCATGCCCGCTGAGTGTGGAGGGGTGCACTATATCACCGGGAGACGGTCCAACACCGCAGCTGCTGAGCTGCCCAAATTGCATCACCACGGAGCAGACTAAATCCTATCAGACAAGTCGGTGAAGGGAGGGGAGTCCGCTGTCGCTGTGCTGAAGGAAGTGAAAGTGAAGGCTAACCAACAGAAATCAGGTCACAATGGTGCAGGGAGAATTTACACAGATGCGCGGATAGAGAGAAAAGTCACAGAAATAGGTGATAGACAGGTTGGGGAAGGTGACCCAGGAATCAGTGTTGGAAAAATGATGGACTATTATGTTAGATGAATATCAGGTCCTCAGGTGGATTTGAATCCAACACTGTCTTGCTGTGACTCAATAGCACTCGTGGGATGAATCTTGGATGCCGCACAGCCAGTGTACTCTAATTATACCCTCGAATCTCAAATCCAATCCTCAAAATATCACTAAAACACAGTTTAATTTGGGAGGGGTCAGTCAGTGGTCAGTGCTATTAATCTGAATCAAGTTGTAATCATCACAGCAGTCATCTCCGTCAATGAAACAGGGGCAGAACCAACCGCTAACTGCAGCTGCCAGCGCCACCTGGCTGGCTCAATGTGTGTGCCGATTAAAACTGACCAGGTTAATGAATGGCATTGATCAATTACGTGCTTCTCTCTGCTGAATTCTCTCATGGTCTTCAGTGCTAGTCAATGTCTAATTCAGCTCCCTGGAACAAATTCCCCACATTAATGCAGGCTACAATGGAATGTGTGGAAACTTGCAGCAATCAAGAGGGAAGTCTTTCTCCTCCATCGTTCATCGGGCGTTCATTGCATAATTTATCAGGTCTCAAAATATGTCAAGTTGTTTGTATCAAGTGTAAAGCAATCAATTCCCATCAAGTTTCACCAAGTCCAATCAGTTATGATAATGGTGATGATGATGAGAGAGGGACAGAGACATGCCGTGTGCGAAGCTGCTGGATTTCAGCTCTGCACTCTTATGATACTGGCTGGGTCTGATTTCAGGTGCTTTGCATCAGTGACACAGGGTGTCCTTGTTTGCCGTTGCTGCACTGCACCTGCTGCTTTCTGGATCTCATTCCCAGCATCCTAATTCCCCACTGACACCAATGCTTGCCCTTTAACAATGGAGGAATTTGAATTGTTTGTTTCCAATCAAATGGTGACACATTTTTTTCCACAATTGCAGCAACCGACCGACCGATGTTTTAGTTCCCTGAATAATACCGCCATCAGATTCCTGAATCTCAGACCTCATTGTGTGCAAACCACCATACAAACATCTGGGACAACCACATTAAAAACAATAGCAATAATACAGAATAACTGAACGTCTTTGGGTTTAGGCTTATTTTTAGGTCAACACAAAATGAAATATAATGTTGGGGTCATGGAAACTACACAAGAACAGCATTGAAGGAAGCTGATAGAAACAGCCGTCCATTTCCTTGCTGATTTTCCGCTTTGCGGATCACGGTAGTTGCTGGAGCCTATCCCATTCACGCGCACACTCATACGCTACAGACAATTTGGAGGAATCAATTCGCCTTTTTTTCCTCCCGCCTCAATTTTTGGAGGCGGGAGGAATCCGGAGAACCCGGAGAAACACAAAGAGAACCTACAAAGTCCGCACAGATAGGATTCGAACCCGGTACTTTCAAAATAATGGAAATATTTTGACTGATTGATTAATGATTTAATCAAAAGCAACAGCAGCACAGTGATTTTAAATTTTAGCTCGTCCATCACTTCCACTTAACTGAAAATGAATGTATGCAGAGCACAACAGATATTACTTTTGAATAATGAGGAACACAGCAGCAGTTTGTCTTCTATGGGTCAGAAGCAACGTTGACAAAACATTCAGTATGAAGAACAGGAGCACAGTTGTATATGACAAATAAATCAATTTGGCTTCTCGTGGAGACCGGAGCCAAGTGAGCAGTCTTGTGATGGGTGCCTGGGGATGTGATGTCATCAATCAATATACAGGTCTGGTGATGAACAGGGAGTTTTTTTTCTCAGCGCCTCCTCCGTCATTATCGAATGGGCTCACCTTGTCTTTTCTGTTATACTAGATCGATTAAAATAAAACAGCGCATGTATTTTGCAAAAAGAAAAACTGCCCGCATTCAAATGAAGATTCCACTAAAGGAGTTCGACTTAATTTCTACATTATCACCATGACAACCCTCAGCCTCCTGAAGAGTGCATCCGCCGCACTTATTTTTCATACAACCTTCCTCATTTGTTAGTAGCACGTCACGGTGGAACTCATCATGCTCCTTCAGCGCTCCCGCTGTACACTGAGGCTGATGGAAAATTTCAAAGCAGGTGGAAAGAGCAAAATCAATAATCTATTCTATTTAATGGGCTGGAGTGTCACCATAACGAGATAGAAGTGGATAAGTCGAATCAACCTTTTCCAAATCTTGACAGACGGTTGCACACAGAGGCTCCCCCCCTTTGCCTTCCCTGTTTTCTGCCTCTCTGTCTCCTTTTTACTTTGGAGTCGGAGGGGATGAGACTATTTAAAGGTAATCCGTTGGTCCTCTATTTGATAAAGTTAAGCCCTGTTGTCCCATATCCTGGAGGCTTTTAACATGTAGCTTCATATTTTTTATGTGGCTATAGCATGTGAGGAGTGTGTGTAGTCAAATACACGATAGCTTCGTCCTGAAGGCCCCCCTGATACGTACGTTTAAAGGCTAAACACACATCTCAAAGAGAAAACAACTTGAAATCCAACTTACAACAATTACTTCAGGGAATTGTTATATTTTACTGCTTTGCTTTATACATTTTATGAACTCACTCATTTATCAGGTGTCCAGTTATATCTGCTGACACTGCAGTAAAAGTTTTTAGCACCAATCATAAAGATGTTGTAAAGGCTTACATCTGACGTTCTTTGCTTTGGATTCTCCTTCATGACTTTCTTTCTTTATCCCCTTCATCTCTGACTCTACCGGTTCCTTCTTTACCTCTCTTATCTTTCAGTCTGTTCTTTCCTGTCATCTGAAAAGGCAGCCATGTTGACACGGCTGTCCATTTGCACCACGGTAACAGCGTGACGCGGGCGTGTGATATATTCGCACATCCTCTCGCTTTCCCTGGAAACTCGTATACAAGTTCACAGAAACACACAAAGCGAGTTCAAAACGTGTGTCCCAATTAATTTAGCTATCTATAAATCTTCATTCTGTCAAGATTTCCCATTCTCTCAATCCTCGCCGGGCTTCGGCATCAATTTGTGAAATGCTCTTCATCCACTAAATATTTCAGGAATTTGAGATTTAGTGTGAAGTTTTTTTCTCGTGCCGCGGAAGCGAACGGCGGCTTCTGTTTGCCTCCTTTGTACCACCAAGTTTAAATACCAGACTGTTCTACTTCTCGCTGAGTCGCGTTGCCAAAGTCAGGCATTGGAAATGATTTGAAAGACATTTGGCTTTGATCCCTGCTTCCCCCGAGCTGCGCTGTGCGCCGCCATCGATGTTTCAGGATCGACTTCTAAATTAATCTCTGTGATTAAGCCTGTACAGGAAGGTGACGGTTGCATTCCTTGTATTGCAAACAGAAGATTTAACTGTAGTGTTTCTGTCTCTCTCCGGCTTGGCAGACAATATTGGCAGCACAATGAGTTGACTTTATGCTTGATACAAATCAAAAATCAACTTCTAGGTCAAACATTTTTGTTCGCACTACATGCCACGAGTATATTTTCGTGTACACACAGGCAGAAAACATGTTTTCCCCAGAAACTGTTTAGCTGAGTCCTTCAGACTGAGGTGGACCGGTGAGTCCTCACATGAAGAGATGGCTTCACGTCACTGTGCAAATAAATCAGCCAGCCGAATGCGTCGCCAGCGCTTTTCTAGTTATTTTGCATGGAACGTTCAGGACGAGGAGCTACAGCAGCACATGCAGGCACACACACACACACACACAGCCCACGCTTAATAGCTCGGGCAGTCTCTCCTAATGAATATTATTTAAACGCACAGTTTAAGAATCAAGTGCTACTATGCCTGAGGAAGATAGAATCCTGATGTTTAAGATATAATGATGATAAATGTTCACCTTTGAAATGAAACCCTCGCCTTTTAATACTGACATTTGTTTAAGAGATTTTCTTTATGAAGACCGGAGGTTATTTTCTCTTTTCCAAGTTGGTAGGATGTAAAACAAAACAAAAACAAAAAACAAAGTAAAACTCCATCTCAATGCTCTTTGCTCTGATTTTTCCGAGCAGCACTCATTACAGAATAAGTTATTCCCCTCTGTACTAAAAGGAAAGGAACATTGACTTGATATATAAGCACTATTACTCCACTGACACGCCAATTTATAGTGACTTACATTGTGAGCCTGCGCCCATTTCCAGAGTCAGTCAGTTGTTATTAGCTCAAAGATAAGTCCAAAGCACGCTGGGATATTTCAGTTCCAGTATTTCTTATTTGATTTTTTTGAGGCAAGAGTGAGTGACACGAGTGACTTGAAGCCTATTGGGCTGTCAAAAAAGCAGAGGGCAGAGCAGCTGCAGACACCTCCAGCTGTCTGGAAGCTCGGAGTAGCCAAAGGCTGAGAACACAAACGGTTGGTCCAGTAAAAGAGGAAATCAGCCCATTTCATCAGAAAGAAGGCAGCGCTGAATGGACTGTGATAAAAGCTCTTATTGAGTCGTCAGTGATTTTCAAGAACTGGTGGCAATGGTACGAGCTGATTGCATGCATTCACTATCTAATTTCCTGCTCTTTATTTCCACAAAAAGTCATATTTCCAAGTTATTTATTTGATTTTCTGGCTAAGTTTTCCAAATGACTAAATCAGTATTAGGGGCTGCAGAAATGCAGAGCATTCCATCCTATGAATGATATTCTGCAGATATCTGCAATATTGTTCAGGTTATTATGGTGGCTGTTTGTTAAAATGTGTTTATTCAACCACTAACTTTATTCAGAATATTGTGTAACAAAGAAGTTCCATTTGAAAAGCCAGAAAAGCTTTATTTTGTTTCATAAATTACTCCCAATTGATTTAGCACTGATCTAGCTGGTGCTTGCTGGATTTGTATCCTGCCCTGAATCTACAAGTTATTAAAAGTAATAAATGCCATCCACTCCACCCAAAAAATAAAAAATAAATAACTACAAAGACAATGAGGCTGAACTCATCAGGGGGAAATTAATCCTGATAATTTGGATGGATCCATTCCATGGAAAATATATGAATTCCCTTCTAAAAAGAGTTGTTGCATCAAAATCCTTTAATATTCCGGTTGCAAGAAAGAGACCAATTTTAATAATGCTTTTTTCGAAGGAGAGAGTTTCTGTAGAGAAAAGTTGGAGCCATAAAAATTCAATTTTCTTCTGCCTTCTTCTTAACTTCAGACAAAACTAAATGTGAACCAGTGAAGATAATCCTCATACAAGTAGCGACCTTCATTTCATTATCATTGTCAAAAAAATATTATGACATAATTAATGTCAATTTTGAATAAAGCTTTGGTTAAACCGACAGCATGTGTGTCATATAATATGTCGTGAAGTTTTAATGATTTCCTACTTAAATCTTTAATACAATGTTAAATCTCTGTGACCTATTTTTTAATTATTGCAGACGGTTATAACCTATTGTCCTTTTTAAGCTTGATTATACCAGTTGCTCATGAACTGCAATACAGAGATGCACAGCGGTCATTTAAGGGGTCCTCAGCCAAAAGAGGAATAATTATTTCTTGCTGTAATTCCGTTCACCAGGAACACAATGACTATTTCGGAATTCATAATCTAATCTAATAGCTTCTTCTTTTTTTATTTTTATAAAATGACCTTTCTTATCAAATAGAGGACAGTGCAGGGGGTCAGTGAAGGGTCCTTGACATGATTGAGAAGCTAATGCTGCGGATCATTTAATTTTTGCCTTGACTGGGGGGGCAGAAAGGAAAGAAATAGTGAGGTTAATTTCAACCACGGGTAAAAAAGGATGCGTGCCTCACTCTCTCAGTTGCAGTTGGCTCTCAGTACATTAGAGTCATGGTATGTTTAACTCAGTGGGGGCTTTTCTAAATTTAAACTAGATGGCTTTTGAATTCTGGTGTACGCTTTAAAAAAAAAAGAGGTGAGACACACAGATGTTGCTTTGGAGGACACAAGGGGATAAAGTAACGCTTTTCAGTTTGTGGAAAGAATGCTGCTTTTTCTTTTGTTACAGAAATTGTCCTATGGTCAATTAACCTTTAAAACCGAAACCTAAAATAAAACTACACAACTGTGACTCATGAACTTTGTGCTATAGAGTTCCTTCACATTTAAACTTACTGTTCTATCTGTGAGTACAATCAAGCTAAACATAAGGGATACAGAAGAGAGGACGGTTTGTAATATATCTGTAACACAATTTTAAAGCTGTTCACATAACCCTGTCGGTTGAATCTATAAGGATGATTCAGCTGAAAGACACTACAAGTAAGTAAAATAATTGTTTGATATATTTTCAAAGAAGCATTTGGAAAATCCTACGTTGGATAAATGCTGTAATTTGTTTTAATATTTAAAGATGCCAGTAGCAATTTGAATAATTTAGATGTACAATAGTTTTCCTCTGTAGTGTTGTTATTACACTCTTTAAATAATGGATTCTCTCTTAATCAGTTAAGCCTCTGCCTGTTTGCTTTAGAACAAAAGAATTATAGCAAAACACCGAAGGTGATATTCACAAGCCGCCAACTGAGTGCCATGCAGAGAGAGAGGGAGAGAGAGACCGACCTCTGTGCTACAACATGCTGTAGCGACGATCCAATTTCCTTCCACTTCCTGGATTGGGATATGAGTTATAGGGAATCCATGACTGGAAGCTGGACTACACTAAGGAAGGAGTCGGAGTAACAAATCCCGACCTTATGGTGACTTGGACGTAATCAAAGAAAAACTAAGCCTAGGTGAGAATACTTTGGACCTGTCTGATCGATGCAGTCTCCTCCTCCAGGAGAAGTCTACGTGGACTTGGGGTAGCCAACGTTTCAAGCCAGAAGCAGCTGCTCTGGATCGTGGCCAGAGTGTCCATGGCCAGAGTGAGATACGACCCAAAAATCCACAAGGTGAAAGAAGCCATGAAGGACAAGGAAGCTTTTCAAACACGGTTGGCTTAGTTGCATTAGATGTGCAGCCAGGTGAAGACCAGAAGTCGGCAAAGGGCCATAAGTGTGGGAGGTTGCGGAAAGATCGGTCAGCATCAAAAGAACTTCTGGCAAACGGTAGAGCCTTACCCATGCTGTTTGAGCTGATGCATATGAAGAATCAGAACCAGGTGACTGGATCAGATCTATGGATATTGTCAGTCCCACGGTCGCATGCTGTCACTGATTCTGTCATTTTCACATACAGATTCCCTCTGTGACCTGCCGATGAACTCATAATTGTTCTTTTTAGATTTTATGTCTTGGTTTTTGGCTTCGTTATACGTCTGCACTCGGCTGCTCTGCAGCTCTGAGTGTAAAACCAACAGCAATTGCCAGAAAACAGCAAATCGCCTTCAGCCTTCAGTTGCTTGTTGCGGTGTCTGCAGTGATAGGAGTAAAATAGAGAGCACTCACGCCGAAGCTGAAGCTTTTGGCCAGCTATATCTATATTATATTTTAGCTGTCTGTACAGACCAATAGATTTAGTTTGTAGATGCAGCAAAACCACTAAAATATATTTTCTTTACAAAGACTAATGAAACTGACAAGAGAATGTAGATACAGATACATGAGCTTGGTAGAGAACCGTCGCTTGATCGTCGGTTCAGGTGTGATGTGATAATGGATGGCTTCTGGTCACATGATTAACTGGGAGGAAAAGGACCAGAAACAAGCTGGAGGAATTTCCCACTGGCAATGGGATCCCCTAGAATAAACTGGAGGACATGAATTCACAGAAGGGCATGTTGGCGTTCTGTTGCTAATCAGAATCAGAATCAGAATCAGAAGGTGTTTATTGTTATTGTCAATGAGGGTTCACAGACTAGGAATCTTTCTCAGTGAAGTCGTGCAACAGTGTAACAGTAATGACTGAGATACAAAAAACATAAGTACAGAACACATCACAAAACAGCAGCATCAGGAGAGTTCACCCACTTAAACATATTTTCTATACAAATATCAGACAATAAAAATATGCATATACATGGCTCATATGTGTGTAAATAAAAGCACTTGTAAATGCACCACTATGGTATTATTCAACTAGAATCATGGGCCACTTTATGTACCATCAGGATCTGTAATGTAGAACTCAGAAGGCCAACAGGATGTGACAAAAATAGTCATGTAATAAACCACAAAACACAGAAGTCTGCATTGTAGTTGACACCCTCACAAACAGTATGGGGAGGTTGTGGTGCATTCAAGTGCACCCTGTTAAAAAAAACACGTTGACTCATTTTTGATACTGTGAACCAGCCTGTTATCCTCAGTGAATTTGTATTTAATTAATTCTTACTTTAATTTAAACATCAGAGATACAAAGCATTCATGAACTGTGAATTGTACTGCTTTAAAATGAATGAGAAAAGTAACGTGTTTCCATTTGTGTGCATCCATTACGAGCAAGACTAATTTTATTCTAGTGTCTATGATGGTGCGTCTGCTGCTTACCAAGGACACAATTAGCCATCCATCAATCATCTCTCTCGCTCTCGTTCTCTCTCTCCCTCTCTCTCTCCCTCTCATAGCTCAATCAGATCAAGCTCTGACAAAAAACATGGACATTAACAAGCAACTGTTGGCCCAGTCCCCTGCCAAGTTGTGTTTTGGCCTTACACTCATAGTTTAGTCAGTCATTTCTAATTGAAAAATGGTGTGAATGGTTTTTGACTGACATTGTCTGTCAGGACACACAACCAAATAAATGTTGCCTACAATCTGTTAGGGGTCCTGCTGAATGCTATTGTGCTCTGCAGATCAACATTTTGAAGTAAATTCCATTGTAAAACTAGAAAAATATGTGGATCGAAACTGATTTGTGAAACCATGACTTTGATTTTGACAAATCAAATGAGTGATTTTTGATGTTCAGCGTCTGGATCCAGTTCTGCTTTTTAGCATAAGAAACGTTAGGAAAAGGTCTGACGTGCCAGTGGCAATGCTTCAAATGCAAAGCCCTTATCACAGTTACTGTTTTGTTTCAGTGTGTTCTTGCTTATTGACAAGTTTTACCGTAAAATAATGCAATTGAAAGGACATCCCGCAGATCGCACACCAAAAGCCAAGTTCTTTTTTGTTTAAAATGAGCCATAATCCAAATTCCAATGAGACATACATTAGGCATAATCGTGGAGGTGGAGGCTAGCTCCATTACAGATTTGTTTGTTTTAGATAAACATAAACAGACATAAAAGATGAATAATTTAGGAAGACTGAGGGCAGACAAAACAGAAAACCGTGAAGAAGTTTAGCCGCTGTTGTAAACTCCCACTGGTGACGGGGGGGGGGGTCACACCTGACTCTCAATTCCTTTTGCCTTGAGTGTGACATTAGTCAACTATCACCATCAGGCAATTTGACGCACCCCTAATGAGCTCTCCTACCAATTATGATCCTCTTGAGACTGGAGACCCTATTTTGCACCTGCTAGCATGCACATATAATAAATAGCTGTACAGCACTTCTTCTTTTTTTCTTGACTGCATAACATTGCTCTGGGGAAAGAAAGATGGATTTGTTATGTCTGGTGTAGTATTCCTCTGGTATATCCCTTTCAAATAAGAATGTCCCTTGCTGCCACTCTTCCTACTGGGACAATCTGCAGCATGACGAAGTGCAATTATGTGCTGCATAATAGCCAGTTCTAACCCGAACCCTGCTTAAGATGCGAAGGGCAAAGTAAAACCCTGTGGGACGCACTGTGACTGTGGAGAATTGGGAAGGAGAGTAAGTGTGACACATTGACTGAAAAAGCTGGCAACAATAGGCTAATAATGGAAGGTCACGCCTCTGCCTGACATCACCGAGAAGAGGCAGCTCTTCCAGGAATTCTGGCTCCGCTAGTGATGAGATACATGCAGGCATTGGGACGTGCTATGACTATGTTACACTGAAAAATAAAAAAAATAAGTAAGGGTGCAAAATGATCACGTTAATTGCGATTAATTAATTACAGTCATATTTAGTGCGTTATGTTATATAATCGTGTTAACCTCATTTTTAATCTCTAAGTTTACTGTTTTTGTATTGCCTTTTTATGAAATCCATTTTTACGCTTTTTGTGCTTGAGAATGGAACATTTACAGAAAAGTGTTTTCTGTGATGGAACTGATGTTTTATTTTATTTTCTAATTATTTCTAATTATTTCTAATTATTTCTAATTATTTGGAGATTGACAACAGAACACAGCAATATTCCCCCTGGTGGTCGAAACTAGATGTTGCAGGCAACTTTTAGGACTTGTCGCAAATACAGCAGAATGTAAACGGCTAGGACTGCATGTGTTCAAGTCTGACTTTATAAAGGTACTTTTTGTTATATATCAATCTTTCGATCTGCCACAATAATGGAGAGAATTTAAATGAAAATACCTCAAGTTGAGGGCTTTTCTCAGCAATATTTCAGTGATATTTAAAAAGATTAATTAGATCAATTAATTACAGATCATAATTCATTAATCTCACAATTTTTTTAATAGCTTGACAGCAATAAAAATAAGTACTGTACTACCAGCTTCAGTTGGCGAAACAGACAGGATCACTGTTTGCCGGAATCTGTATAAAAAGAAAACATGATTGCTTTGTATGTTTTTTCAGGTTTCGTGTTGGTGAAATGATGGTGGTATGCAAAATGTTCGGAAATTTCCCCTGGGATTCAACTACTGCCAACGGACACCATTAGAATTCATTTGCTTTGTGCAGACTAGATGATGTAAGACACGATGACAGTCTTACAAGCCTTCCCTTTGCTGCTGTCAAACGTTGAAGTCTGCATTTTGATCTCTGGCTATGAGAAAAGAGTTTTGTTTTTAAAACGATTACATCACACTTGTTCAGAATCCAAACAAGGACATTTCAACCCATGAATATATTCCTCAATAAAATCTTTACAATGCTAAAACAATATACCGTGTGCAGATGCACGGTTTTACTGTTCCCCACGTCCGCATCACTTTTTCATTTTTCCTTCTGCTTATATATCTTTTTCATTGCCGCAAATTATTTCTGTCGCTTTTACTTAAGTGACATTTATAAATGAGGGTAAAATCAGGAAGGCAGTAGATCTCGAATTGGAAATGCACTGAACTGAAGATAATGCCACAGGCTCCATAATATCAAACCAAATGATATGAAATGTCAAATGATGTGAAATTGTTGCAGAGCTGAATTTTATGCTCCCACCCGCATCAATGCAGCGTTTTCAGTAACCCTTCACTTCGGCTCGGGAGTTAAAGCTGACTAAATAATCGTTTACGAAGACGTGTTTTTTTTTTTACATAAATAAAAATCAAAAGGTCAGAATAGAATAAATCAAGATTAAAGGTCATTTCATGCTGCGCTTATTTCAAGGAGCAATAAAACAATTTGCAGTACTTAGTTGATTGCTCGATACTGCACATTTCCATGATAATTTCCATGCCCTCGGGCCAAAAACAATGAAAATCTGGCACAGAGGGGAAAGACATGATGGTTTTATTTCATTTATTCACTGCATGCTGGTGTAATTCACATGCAGCTCCTCGAGTAGAGTTTGAGAATGTTCTTGACAACAGCTGCTGGATGCGCTATCCTTCTCCAGTGACATTCAATCTTGCACAATGTTTTCCTTATGAATAGCCACTTTTTCAATTGCCATTGCTCACGTTTTTACGATGATGGCTTTTTTCCATCTCTTTTTTTTCTTTTTAAATGACTCCCTCAGTTGCTGTCATTCACAATCTGCTTCCATTGGCCAGAAATGCAGTTAATTTAGGTTAATTTGTGGAACCGAAAGAAGAGCCTGGGTCATTGTTTAATGCAAGAAGTCAATTACACCGACTCTAATGAGATCAGACTGATGAAGGCCATCAAGACTGACATAAAGGCTTTTTCAGTCACCGACTAAGTGCCAGATAGAGTCTGTTAGGATGATTTAGGATACTTGAGTTCAGGATGTTTCGGATGTTTGAATGAAATGGAGTCTCTGCTTCTAACAATCTCGAGTCGCCTCAGCCTCAAAATCATACAGTTTGGGATTATTGATCCATATTTTATCATGATCTATATTCAATAGTGTTGAATACGGATAGTGTTGTATCTATTTAACGCCTTGACCACATATTTGTTGATATGTGACAATGCATGAGCATAAAATTCCATCCTGCTCATGCATTCTTCACCTCACTCCTTAAACCATGCTCCTTGTTGCATTACATTTGATTTGGAAAACCATTCACGGTTCAGTGACTCCCATTTTCTCAAGGGATTATCCATAGGGATCCTCCTTTTTTTTCTATCTCTTTGTCATTCAAGATTCTCAGTGCCACAAATATATTTTCTATCCTCCAGTCAGAGCTGGCTAAAATGAAATCTGAAAAAATACTGAAAAAAACAACAACAAAAATACTAAATACTATCCAGTTAAGTATCTTAATATCTTCCATTTAGACAGTTTACAAAGAAGATTCTGTCAACTGATGTTGAGTTAGAGGCATCTCACGTACAATTATTCCTGTCGTGTATTTCTTATTTCTTGGATTCGCCGCATGTCTTCGTTGCCAGATGTGCAACACCCACATCTCGGAAGGAGCCGATTTTTGCGATAAGGAGAGCGGTGAAGGCAGCTCATGTTTATGGCATTGCAGCGATGTACTTATATGACCCAGAGGCAAATGAGCAGATGCTTCATTACCCTCGTGCTGCATTACCAGAATTATAACAACACATGGATATGGAAATAAAGGCTCGTGGATGCCATAAGGGAGGAGGCGTGCATGGGGAACATGAACATTCAAAATTATGGCAATATTCTGAGAGCAATTTGCATAAGCAGAGATGGATAGGTAAAAGAATAGATATATTCTACCCTTATGGATGAAAATGGGCTGAATCATATATCAGTATGGTCGATGGGATGATAGGTTGTATAATTTGAATCAACATCCTTTTAACAGCGTAAAGGCATTTATCCTTTTGGATGTGTGAAACCAGGGTTTCAGTCGTCCTGCACCTCCCTGGAACTCCAGCGCAACACAAATGTAGTGTTTTATTCAGTCCTATAAATTATGGTCTGACATTAATTACATTTCCCTTTTAAATATCTGCCGTTGCAAATTAATTGTGTATAAATGTAATTGCCAGAAGACATTTATGGAAAGGCTGTTGTATTTTCTCCATCAGTTTCAGCTGAGTCGAGCTAATAAACTGGCAACTGTTTGGACATAGAATTAATGGTATTTGGCTCAAGTTGAAGGAAAGCTGTGTCATGGCGTAGGGATGTTTCACCTTTAAAAACTCCTGATGTCCTTCCACACTGAGCGGCCAGAACTATACATTTATTTTATTTTACATTGCAGCGCTTCTTTCATATATCCGCATCTTCAGTTTTGCTTTTCTTTTCAATTTGCAGTAACTCAGACGCTCAGGCAGAGATGCCGATCACCGAGAAACCTTTTATATATTTATTTTTTACATTCAACTCACTGACTTTATTATGCTTCTGGCTGCCCCTGCACATTTGCTCTCTGAACCCAAACTCTAAAGAGATCTCAATCCCACAGGAGTAGAGAGGGACTCCAGAGAAACTGGAGGGCAGACGACCAAACTCAAAATCACTTTTAAGTCAAGAGGCTGAAAATAAGGCCTTAAAGGCAATTTTTATTAGACTGTGAGGAGACTGTGATGAATGGGATGCACTATAAACATTTTCACTCGGGAACCCTGTTAATGGTGGAGCAGAGGACACTGGAAAGCACAGACTAATGCAGCCGGTTTTGTGGAGGCAGATTTTTGTGTTGACGCTCGTTCTGTACCTTGAAGGTGCAGTGTCAGCTCGCTTTGTGTGATTTTTGCTTACAGAGCCACAACGACTGGGTCGCCTGGGAGGTCACAACAAGGCACGGGCTCCCTCGGTTGCACGGCGACCGCTTTCAATGTCATTATGACGCGTTTGGAAACCGGTCTGTGTATATCCTCGTAAACAAGACTCTGCAGTGATTACCCAAGGGATGCAATAGCACGTAAACAGCACATTCTACTGTACATACCACGCCACCGAACCGGTTTCCACCAGGACCATCGCGGTATGGAAGGGTTTGCTTCATACAGATGTTGCCGATGATGCTGATCAAAGTGGAAACGTAAGACTTACGCCCCTCCTTGTGTTGCCAGGTGGTATAGTTGTTGGAGCCGCTGTCGCAAATCGCTTCCTATTTACTGAGATACCAATAAAAGTGTGAGTTTATTCATTCATTTAGTCCATAATGAAGACATGAAGGCAGATAGAAATGGTGCCAGGCTGCCTGACTTGGTTGCAGATCAGACTTCATTTTCCTGGGAGATTTCTTGCCTGCTTGGCAGAGAAAATTGCCAAAGCGAGGTTTTCTAAGGAAGCCGTCTTAATACGGATGATGTCATTTTTATTTGGATGTAATGATGCAATCAATGGCATGGTGATGATATCATTTCCAGCATTTCTCCATTAAAATGTATGAAAACAGCTCTTTATGTTGAGTTCTGTGATCAGTGTGTCATTTCCTTCAAGGTATTTCATTGCCTGTCGCTACTGAAACAGTAAGAGTGTAAGAAAGGAATTCCGAGATGACGACTGAACAATTATCAAAACATTTCCTCATCTGAGAACGCTTCTGCCAGAGTCGTGTAGATCATTGTTCAGCAACGAAGACAACTTCTGTGATACCACACGGCTCCTGGCTTCCATTTTATTCCTCATCGAGTGGCCCCTTGCTTCCCTATAGCAACCTGCAAGCTGTGCATTCAAAGCAAAATACTGCCAGTTAAAGGTTCTGTTCTGTTCATGCCAAACAGGGATGTTTCAATTTGCTACACAAAAGAGAAAGGAATCTTATTTCATCTCCTTAATTAACCCAAGCAAACAGGATTAATGGAGGTCATGTGATTCACACCATTTGTTTATTTGCCTGTTTTGTGTGTGTGTGTGTTTCTGTTCATCTATATGGAGGATAACAACACGAGGAGCATGTCAGTTGATTTTGATATATCTGGAAGCAGGCGTACATCCAGGGTTTGTTTGTTTGTTTGTTTGTTTGCTTTCAACACCAACACAAACACCATTTTGATTGGCTGAGCATGATGATGACATTTCTGACACGTTCTTCCACTGAGGAGCTACAAGGGAATTGCTGTCATGCAAATCCAACCAGGAAAACACATCATAACAGGATTAGAAGCTGTGCTAAGTGGAGGTACCGGTATTCACTCTCCTGCTCCCCTCTCGTCAAATCTGGGTTTTGTTGTGACGTCAGACCAACATGGCTACCGTGAAAAATGACTTCTTTAGAATTATTAGAGCTGCTTCAGACGATATTCCCTCAGTTGGCCATTTATCAGGGCAGCACAATTCACCTGAATGGGGAAATCAATGACTCTGGTGAAAATGTGAAATGTTGTGTTTTTCCTCATGTCACCTAGTTTGACTGAATAAGTGCCTATGTGGATGATTTAAGCGACGATCAGAAGGAATGTTGATTGACCCACCCCCCTCCCCCCCGGCTTCACCCCGCCAGGCTCAATATGCTGAGACATTGTTTTGATTTCAGCCCGAGCTCCACGATTGCCTGTATCAGATTGGCTATGAAGAGGGAAGCAAACCGCTGCAGCCCGCCCTGCAATCTTCACTGGGCTGAAGTAAATTGCTTTCATTTTGGGCCTGGCTCTCCTTTGTTATAATGTGACAAGGCTACTGATTAGATGAGAGGCCGATCAATAAACTGTCAAGCTTGTGGCGCAAAAGCAGAACAGGGAAATCAGAAGAGACTTTCTCCAAACTGTCACATGGCTCGCGTTAAGTTGAGCCTCGGTCTCGAGGGGTAACTCCCCCAGATGAATTGACACTTGGGAGTTTAATCTTGTGATTAACCAAGCAGCCGTGGATAATGATGGGGATACTACTTACTGCTTCTCGACATAATTGTGGCACACCCTTATTAATATTCACACTGTGGCATCATAAATACCAATGTGGTATTGTGTGGTACAACAATATATATATATATATATATATATAGCCACAATGACAGAATAACACATTCATTATGTTGAATTTAAACATACTTCACACAATATATGCATTTTATTACTGTGTCATTACTAACGCTGTTATCAATATTTGGGAGAGGCTACCTGATAGCCTTCATTGGTTTGCCTGTCAATCCAATTTATACGATTTGATGCAGGGGTGGCAGAAGAAGAGCTGCAAATGTGATTTAATCTGGATTACTTTTCCTTTCTTTGTAACACAATGAGATAATGATGCGGCATTGATGGAGGTGGTTACTGATCCATGAAGGTTGAAGTGAATCTATATTAACCAGTTATTTGCTGTTGTCTGTGGTTAGGGGGTCACGTTACAATCAGTATAAAGGTAATACACAATTAGATAAACCGCATTTATTAAAACAAAAATGCTACAAATGCTCCTGTTACTAGTTCTAAGTCGTATGCATGTGGGACTGGATTCACCTCATGGCGTCTTCATCTTTCATTGCTCTCTACTTTGTTCTGCATTTCGCCACGTCACGTGAAATTTTCTTTCCTGTTTTGTTGCTTTCTGTTCTGTCAATGCGCAAAGTAGAACATGTAAACCATGTTCTACTTTGTTTTGGGTGGTGGGAGGAAGACAGAGAACCTGGAGGGAACCCATGCAGACATGGGGAAACTCCACACAGAAAAGTCCCAGGATTTGAACCCTGGATCTTCTTGCTTCTCGCTACGCATATATTTACATAAATGTTTTACATTTACTGACCCAAGAGTAAAAATTCGACTCGGGAGAACTTTTAGGCAGTCTTTTCTTTTTAAGTGGTGGTATGCAGAGCAGAATCTGGGAGAAGCTACAGGCTGGGATCTGTGGCGCAAAAACAAAAGAACAGGAGAGTGAAGGGAAGAAAAACTCACACTAGGAAATCAAATCATCGCTAACACCTGAATGTAGAAACTGCCCTAAAAGTTGATCTGGAGTGGAGGTTAGAGCCATGAAACCACCGTTCATCTTTTCACTGCTGTCGTCAGCCAGCACAAGTTGGAAACCTCCTCAAGCCATCGAGGATGCAGCAAAGTCTTTTTTCTCTTTGGCTGGAGGGACTCGTGTTCAGTGATAGTGACGCTGATGGGATGTGGCAGGTGTCCTTTCGATGTCCTCAACAAGTCATATGTGAAAACCAATCCTAAAGATTTAGAGGCAGTAATAGCCGTTGTCCCGGCAATACTGTCTCGACGTCAGGATGCACAGGGGGGACACAAATTGACACAACTTTTGAAGATTGTCCTCACCCTTGAAGGGAAATGCAGCAGCAGGTAGCTATTTGTGATCCAATTAGGATTATCATTGAGTCTGACAAGCAAGTGCCAAAAAACGGTTTATCATAAAGTTCCAATACCCGTCTTTAATGTTAAAGATGGAAGGATAGAAATGAGTGTGGCAAAACACGTCCCTCCAGGAAGCGACAGCCAATCACGTCTCGAATCTGCTTATCTATTAATGAGCAGATAAGAGTCTCTGCAGCGCCTGCAGTGTAAACTCTTAAGTTCATCAGGAAGTAATGGCTTCCTTTCGTTCATTAAGCCTACGATTTAGTGACGAGCTCTCGCACAACAGACGCCATCCGATGTACCGGTGATGTGCTGTGTATGTGGCAGCTGTGGGTTCAGTAAATGAGGACATTACTCTTAACAGGTCTGTTAAAAAAACAGGGATAATTGTCATTGGATTCAGGGAAAATAAATAAATGGCACTACTATCATTTAAACACGCCTGATGAAAAAGATCTAGGTTTCTCTCGGGCGCCGTTGTCAAGCATCCTGTATTTATTTATTTTTCTCTTTGCAGGGGTCTTTAAATATTAAGATCATGCGTGGAATTTCACAGAAAACTACACCACCAAGTGAAATGGCTTTGGCTATATAACACCTTCCTTTTGGATTATCTCCTTTGAGACTTAAAGAGTTGCTGATGGAAGGCCCGGTGGCGGTGGGGGGGGTAGAAGAGACACCCACTTCACTTTGATCCTGACAGAAAGATGGCTGCCTCCCAATAATGTCATCTCCTCTCAGCCTGACCCACTTGTTTGCTCTCATCTTCAACGTGTTGAGGGGGCGTGAAATGATACGCTGTTGTCTGCTGCAACCGATTTCGAATCTTTTTTTCTTCATGCGACAGGGTATTATTCAGATTCAAAGTGAAATATGGTGTACGTCATTTATTCCAAGTGACGAACATCACCATAAGTGCGTTAATAGCATGAGTGGATCTGGATAAAGTGTGAGCCATAGTATCATCAATGAACTCATTGATGATACGGGGTTTTGGACAGAAAGCAACATTCTAATTGGAGGTTGCTGATAAGTCTATGTTGTTGGGTTTAAGCTGCCTTTGGCTGGTATCGTTTCAGCAGGCTGGTTGGTACGTGACAACAGGTCGTTGCAGCATTAGCATAGCCAGGTCACAGGTCAAATCTCCAGCAAGGTGACTTGTCACGTGTGCACGGGTCGTTTTGAACCACCAAGTCGGGGATAATGTCTTGAGATCAGATGGAATAAAAGGAATCTCACTTATTTTTGCATCCACCAACTTCTTCAATGTCATCATCCCAGCTGTGCCGTTTCCCTAGAGCGCATGCAGCCTCTTCCCCTGGTGGGCTTAATGACCCACAGAAGCATGCCTGCAAAATCCAACGGGGACCGTTATTAGTCTTCCTTAATAAAGTCAGATTGTTTTAGTAAGATGATGTGTTTCTAAATACGGTTTCTGTTCTGCCATTTTCCAAGCTGCTGCAGATGGTCTTATCATCAACAGCAGAAACACTTACTTTATGATCTCTGATAATTGATTTTGCAATGAGTGCACCCCGTCAAAAGAAGCGGGGGGGAAACACATCATCAGAAACTATTACAAATTTAAACGAGAAAATATTTTCCACCGTTTATTAATCATCATCATCATTGTCAAAGCCTTCTTTTTGTTTCAGTATCAACTGTATTGTCCGGATTCTTACAATAAGAAATGTTTGCATTAATTAGAAAATAAATAGAAATGTGTTTTGTTTTGCTTGTTTTTTTGTTTCGTACAGCAATGAAGGAATCTGAGCGAACAAGGGCTGTGCCAGCGAGATAAGGTGTAGAGTCTTTTTTTGCCGGCTTATCAGTATTCTCTGCAGTCTTATACTGCCTCAGCTCCAGAGGGAATTGACAATAACGAATTTTCTTCTTTTTTTTTTTAGCTTTTTCTGCAGATGGATTTGCAGGATCTTAAAGCATGAAAGATGCTGCCAAGTCCAAGTATTAAACACTATCTTCCCTCATTTAGATGGAGCGAACTCCTCAAATGCATTGACTCAACTCCACAGTTGATATTGACGTGGACTCACTAAAAGGACATTCTATATTTTCATTTGTCAGCACACTGGCTTTTTTTTTTTTTTTTACTATCCCCAGAAGCTGAAATGTGAGCAAAAGTAAGAGAATGATGAATTCTGTCATATTTCAGGCCAAGGTGAAGTTATTTTGCCAGGAGTGGTAGCAGTGATAAATATCTGAGTAAGACATTGTATTTTATTGTAGCCATATTCATATATTCTCATATCTGGTGCTGAAAGGTGCCTTTAGATGCTTTTTAGATGAGCACTGATATACACATATATCTAATATGTGAGTTCCATATTAAAACTTTTTGGACTTGCAAGTCTCATAATTCGAAAATACAGTTAAAAGTCCTGAATTCAAGCATAAATTAAGGAAAATTACCAAAGCTTTTAGAAAAATGTGCATAAGTTGTCAAATGCAGAATGACCCAACCACCCTAGAGTCTCATCTTTATCACAGTTTACATTTGAGCCAGTGGAAAGTAAGTAAAATATTGTATTTTTTCAATTGAAATTGTTCATTTCATTTCATAAACCATCAGAATAGCTTTTGTCTATAAACTCAATGTGTCAGATGAATGGAGTGGAGTCTAAATTAGAATATTTCGCTCTGAAATATTCCAAAGAAGAAGATGAAATAAGTAACAGGATGTGGCAAAGAAAAGCTGATGAATTAAAACCTTTTAACTTTCACCACGAATGGAATCAGATTAGCTTTAATTGCGTGACGCTGATATGATCTACAAATACTATACCAAAAACAAACAAGCTCTTTTCTTTTTATATTGACCAATAAATAACCACCTTTTATTTAATCGACATTCTCTCATATACCCTAAAACCTTTACAAGTAGCAGAGATATTAAATGATTAAAATCCCCGGGAGATGTGATCCGGTGGTACAGGCGTTCCTTCCCTCTGCTTACCTGGCTCCTTTTTTGTCCTCTGCCTGACACCTACAGCAGGACGGAGGGGCTGCGGAGAGGTGACTAATGTATCTATGTGGGTCACAACGACTGTATAATAAACAGAATGGGATAAAATTCTAGGAGGGGAAACAGATCAGGAAAGGCATCCCACCCCTCCTTGTGTGAGTAATGCGGTGACCTTGACTAGACTCGGAGTGCAGCTTTTGGGGACTTTGCCAGAGGTTGCACCAAGGCTACTCAGCTTAAGCTTTTTGGTGTCTGTCAATATCACAACACTTAAAAAAATAAATGACAATCAAGTGAAGCGTCAGTCATTTTCAGCACAATAAGCCGAGGCAGACGACTGGGAGACTGGTTGATCGGGTTGTATATTCCCTCTGAGCGACGCTTTATCTGTTATTGACCTCCTGACTGACCGAAATTTCATTTTCTTGAAGCACAACTGACTGTGAGAAACAAAAATAATCAGAAAAGAGGGGTAGCATAAGAGTGAAATGAGGCATTCAAATGCCCCTCAGAGCACAGCAGTGGGTCCAGACAGGCTCCCCACCTCGACAGAAACACGATATCCCGCCACACAATGGCATTTCACAAATAGCTACGCAGTGCCATCTAGAGGTGCCTCGGGCAGCAGGGGGGGGGAAGAGCACAACATGTTAGAGAAACAGCCCCTAGTTGAGTTATGTGCAGGTGTCACCATACAAGTTCATTGTGAGTGTCACGAGGTAAGACGGGATATCCGTCTCACACGCATGCATATACCCTTAGATCATCTCAGGGAGGAGAGGAAGGCAATATGTCACCACGATTGCTGATTCTCTTCTCTCCACACAGCTAATCTCTTACTGATCCCATTTAGTAGGGGCGCGCGGGGGGAATGTGACGCAACCAAAACTGGATCAAGAATGTCTTTACCGGGGCAGACCAGGCCCGTCAGGCAGCCGAGAGAGGAAGGAAACGTGTCAAGGTTGCGGAACGTGTCCTTTTTCTGTTTTAATCGCCGACGCTCCACTGCCCCCAGTAGCTGTGTGACATCTTTAGCGCTGCAGGTACACAGCCTCCAGATATATGCTGTCATCAATTTCCCTGCCGACTGGGCACACATTGTTCGTGTTCAGGACACCCTTGTCACAAAAGTCATAGCTATAGCTGTTCCTGTGTTCTCTCGCTCTGCTAAAATGTATCAATTCATTTGAACAGATACACAAAAACATGTCTCACACAACTGTCTTCTTGGACTGTACGCCTGCTGCAGGATGAGAGGAGATGTTTATCCCAAACAGAAATGGGTTAAATAGATACACGTGAGAGTAAATGTGATATTTATTTTTAATTTATGTTGTTTAGCTTTAACTGGCGGCACGGTGGCGTACTGGGTAGTGCTGTCACCCCACAGCGAGAAGGTGCCGGGTTCGAATCAGATCTGTACAGAGTTTGTGTATTCTTTTTGTCTGTGTGGCATTTCTCTGGTTTCCTCCGACCTCTAAAAACATGCAACTGAGATGAATTGATTACGCTAAATTGTGTGTGTGCGTGAATGATTGTTTATCTCTGTGTGGCGCCGGATACACTGGTGATGTGTCCGAGGTGTACCCCCCCCCCCCCCCCCCCCGCCTTTGGCTTTTAGCAAGTTTACTGATTTATCGCTTTGCAGCATTAAAACAACTGAGCAGACAAGATTCACTCTGTGGAATCAAATGCTGTGCTTGTGTTTTCTAAAATGAAAGCGGGTGATCGATAAATATATTTAAGTGCATGTAATCAACCTTAATTTCATGTGAATGTTTGAATGAATTTGGATTTTACTTCGAAGCTGGGTGAGGTGGGAAAATAACCATATTGGAGAGGGAAAATGGGAACAAAAGTCCAGAGTGGGCCGTAGTGTGAATTAATTGCCAACACCTGAAGCAAGTGTAACCCCGATTTCGCTACCCAGTGATTACAGAGGTCACTGGAGCGCTTGTCCTCATATCCAGCACCAAAAAAAAGTGTTCCTTCAGGGCTTTTTGTGACTTTTACCAATGTCACGGTTAGAATATTCCCAATTTGGGAACCTTCCAGTACCTTTTACATCTGTTCTGAGTTAATTATTTATGCATATCAATATGTTGGGGGTTCTTGAGCATATTTATCATATTAAATTATTTTCTTTCATTGATAAATTATTCTGTATGGTATCCAGTGTCCATTCTGGATCATTATTAGCATTAGAATAAACAAGGGTTTATCCCATGTTGTATTTATTTGTGTGCTCACATTTTGTTCTTAACATTTGATTTGCTCAAATAAAAAACCATTTAGAAAGTAGAAGAAGATTTTTTTAGTTTTGTTTTAAGGTTAAGATGTTTTGATGATGTCAGCTCTGCTGCTGTCGCAGGATTGTGTTTCCACTTTGTGATCACATATGATGATAGATCCACCGGATGGCCATGATTAGAGAGGACTGGACTCCGTTCTCGTCGAATAGCACAGCTTGACATCGGATACCTTTGTGATGTACATGCCTGGACGGATTACCTGGACGATGTGTCATCTTCCCCTCCGAGCAGCTTGACTCAAACTCACTCACATATTGTATTTTATCCTTAACATTCACGATTCATCTGGAAACCTCAGTTCTCATAATTTCACATAGAGACATCGTTCAGTGGTTATTAAAAATATATATATTCTAGATTTAAGTTTAGATATAACCAAAGTCAAATGTCCATGTTGTGAGGACAAGCTGTATGTCTAAGTGAGCACAAATATTCATGATCGGAGCCGTTGCTTGATGTGTCTGTGTGTGTGTGTGTGTTTGGTTGTTGTGTAGGCATCTCAAAAATTCGTGATTTCATTTCCATTTGTCATAAATTGTTAAAACATCCAAGTATTCCCTCTTCTCAGGGGCTTGTTCTGGATCTCTTCAGATCCGTGAACCCTTATACAGGATCATGGGGTGACTGGAGCCTGTCCCAGCAGAGAATGAGGGAAAGGTAGTCATTTATTTATTTATTTTTTTTTGGTGGTGGGGATAAGGAGGAGGCGTATTGTGGATAGTCTTCGGACAGTGTTCTTGGGTTTGTTCTGGATATGTGAGAAAGTGGGATGGGGAAAAGTCTCTCCTTGACATTGTGTTCCAGATGTTTCCTCAGGAGCTTCTCATATCGCCTCGGGCAAAGCGAAGTTTGCATCATATTGCCTCCTCTTCTTCAGCACACTAACATCAAGAGTTGAGCATAAATAAATCATTTGGAAGAACACTGTTCCGACCAGTTGAAAAGTTGAACATAGCAAAATGTCACTGTCCATGGCAGGAAACATAAATCTGCACCTTGTATACCGACTCTCAGACTGTTGAGGAGGATGAGGAAGGAGCCTATTCTTATCTTCATTCTAAAGCTTTATTTGTCTTTATGCACAGACCTGGTTTTATCCCAAGTGTGGCAAACAAAGGATTGTGGCTAATATCCAAAACTAACTGTGCCTCCCCCTGCTCTGTAAGGGCCCTAAAGGTGTTCCTCTCATCATTGGTTTCTTTAGTTAGCTTCTTTTTACGTTCTTATAGGTACATTTTAAGTCATGCCATTTCGCCCAGATTCAGGATGGCATGGTCTTTTTGCTCGTCTTAGAAACAGCTGAAGAGTTCTCAAAGAAATGTCCCAACTTGCTTCTAATGGCCCCGAAGTTTTGCCTGTCATGCATGGATCACCTGTTGTCAGGTCCTACATGCTGTATATGCATGTAACAATAGTTGGCACAGAGGTGCAGTATGTTGAACATGCAAACAACAAATGCAACAAATGCACGATGAGCAGGACATGACAGGACCGGAGCGGACCAGACAGGACCGGACATGACAGGGCAGGGCAGCACAGAACAAAGCAGGTGCACGGGGGTCAAAGCATTGCACTGCTGAGTAGAACAGGACAGAACAGGGCAGCACAGAACAAAGCAAGTACACGGGGGTCAAAGCATTGCACCGATGACCAGGGCAAGACAGGACAGGACGGGACCAGATCGGACAGGACAAAACATGACACGACGGGGCAGGGCAGGACAGAACAAAGCAGGTACAAGGTGAGTCAAAACATTGCACTGCTGAGCAGAACAGGACTGGACAGGACAAGACAAGCTGGTTTGTTCAGAGGTTTGCTGTTGAGTCCCATGATGTTTGACTGTGGAGACTGTCAGCTTCACAAACATGAGCCATTGTTTCCATGATTAATTAAGTATAATGTTTAAAATAAAGATTGATTTCCAATAGCAGTTAAAAACAAAATTTGGAAACTCTTCACCATCAGCATTTTGTTTTTCTCTAGAATTTGTGTTTTCTCATCTGCATGCCACTCTGCCTCCTGTGGGAGGGTAATCCTGGGTTCCTGAACAGTCACCCTCCAGGAAAAATAAAGAAAACATTTGAAAAACTCTAAACAAAAGAATATTTTTAGGACCTTTTTCGACCCATCCTTCATAGGAGTGGCTCCAGAAATAAAATGCATGCTCACATAAACCTGAGACGTGCTTGGTGAGATGTTTGTGCTCGTCTTGCCGGTTTCGTTGCATTATGGTGACCACTCAGCTCCCCTCTTGGTGTAATTTAATTACAACGGACCTTGGCATGCCTGGCCTGTGCCTACGCAGAGCTGTGCCGAATGTCATCCAGGAATATCCAGTCTCTGGCGACAGGAACATGCGACGTGACAGATGGCTCATAAATCCTAGACGTGTGTGCACGGTGTCAACCGGAGACCTTCCTCTGGAGAGCACACTGTGAGCAGGTGGGCAGAGGTAGCATCAGAAACACAACCGCTGGATGCGCTACTGCTATGACTTGTTAGCTGCCCGGTGTCACAGAGGCACGATCGGGATTAAAAGCATGGAGAAACACCTCCAATGTTTCACACGGTTCACTTTCCACCTGATTGTGTCTCACTATTTTAACATGATGTGATTTCACACCGTGCAAGATCTTATTCTTATTATCTCTGTCGCAATGGTATTATTTTTGCCAGCAGCAGTTCGTAGTATTTTTTTATTTTTTTCAGGAGACCTCGGAAAGTTCCCACGGAACAATCCAATAGACTTAATGAACTATTTATGATTCACTGCCTGCTCAGGATGTTCACCGGGGACAGGAAGAAGACCAGCACCTGCAGTTCTCCTGCCGGGATGCTCCTGTGGAGGTGAGCTCCATTACAAATTCATTTAGAAAAGGACCATTTAATTGTGACGACACCATCCCTCCCACCACCAAGCCGGGAGGTGATTTAATATTGGTTTTATTTTTATTTGTATTGTTAAATTTGTATTGTTAATTGTGGATGATTTATGTACGAAGGACTTTCAATGGAAACAAGACCGCAAGGGCTTTTTTGAAATGCTCCTCTTAGACAGGATGTTTGACTTTATTTGTACTGTAATACATGCTACTGTGTGACTGTACTTGTACTCTAACATTCTATCTAATAAATATATTCATCATCATCATCATCATCATTTCCTCCTCTAAAAAATGATTATTGGTCAGCAAAAACTTCAAACAAAATATATTACTCTGTACTTTAAATTGGACAATTATAAGATCTGTTTCATGTATCTGTGGCTGAGCTGCTGCCTCTGTATCAGGTCTGATCCTCACGTATTCATTTCTCGTCTGCTGTGAGTTAATTAAGACACCGCCGCATTCATTGATCCTGATGTGCTATTCATTCGTAGGAAAAGTAATTTCCCTTTTGATTGCTAACTACCTTGGCTTGCAATCAATGTTTTGCTTTGCATTCTCTCATATGAAAGAGTTGCTGTTCGTGCCAGCGAATGGATCAATGCGAAGCAGGTGACAATATCCTACACGAATAAATAACAATCCTCTATTGAATTGGAACTTGTTTATTTGTGTCTGTACCTCTGACTGACAGTGAACGCATCTCAAAACCAAATGAATTTTGCCACAGAGTTGTTCGCGTTTATCATTAAGTGGAGAAATGTTATGGTCAATTAATCCTAGTCGACAATACATATATTATAGTTGTTGCACTTTTTAAGCAAGGAGGATTTTATGAATATTCATGCATGTATGTAGTCTGGCATGATGATTACACCGAGGTCAAAAATAATTTGCACATTATTAGTGTTTGGGAGGTTAGAAGTCATAGATGAATGGGGTTAACTGAATCAGAACATTTGTTGCTGCATGCCTGATATGCTGGCAGTAGGTCAAGAATAAATTAGTGTTCTACGAATAACACAATGTGAAAACTATGGGACAATAATTGATCTTGCCTGCACGCCAAACTCTAGCCGTTTGTCAATGAGGTGCGAAGCTGAATGAATATGAATTCACATGGAATCATTTCAGGTTAAGTCAGTTGAGCCAGATGTGCAGAATGCTCACGTTCCGGCTGATTGTAAAGAACATGATCAAACTGAATTGATGGATACAGTACAGCAACTGCATTGATTATTGATTATCCATTTTGCCATGAAGTAATTCTGAAGTGGTTTATCATTCCTTCAGAATGACTAAAATTAAATGTTCTTCAGGGTGAAGTGAAGCGGGTTTGGAGCTTAAGCCTAACAATGAGAATATGAGACCTCAGCAAAGGTTATCGCCTCCAGGTTGAAACACCTGCTTTATCAGCGGGTGTCACTGGGAAAGAAAGGCAACAGTGAATGAAAAATTCAATATGATTTCAATTAGTGATGGGGGGAAAGCCCTTTCATATGGCTAGATAAGTAGACAGACAGAAGAACCGATGAATAATGCACTAACAGACTTTATAAGTGAGATTGATTCCTTCTCAGATCAATGGTTCTCATACTTACCTTGATGTTAGAGCGCAGGTGCAACCATTGAGAATCAGAGCACATCAGGCAGTTTCCTCCAGGGAACCCCGACATTCGATGTAAGACCAGCTGAAATATTCAGCATGAAGTCCGCACTTGAAGCCCAATGTCACTGATTCTCCGTTCTCCAGCTGGCTCTTAACGACACACTTACATTTACGCTGGGCGCTTTGAATGCCAAACATTTGGCAGCTCAACGCGTCTCCGCTGTTCCACTGGTGAAATCTCTCGGTGCAAAGATCCACGGTTGTTTGAATTGTTGGGAGCTGTTAATGAAGCACAGATGCACACAGCATCTTGACGCGAAGTAAAGGAAAAATTGGTCCCACTCAGTCGGAAGCCCAGAGGACAAACAGGAAACTTGTCCAATGACAGCTTTTAGCATTTAAAGGACGAATTCAGTAGAAATTCTGCACATGGAAGTTGAAAGTTTGTTTTAGCTATGATTTAATACAGTATTCAATTTTTAGTGTCTCTCAGTGCTGGCTCTAAGGGTGCAATCATTCAGGCTGTCCACTGGTTTAGTCCTGAATGAAATATCTTGACAAATATTGAATGAATATTTAACACATTTTGAATGAATTTTCATGCACCAAGTTGTTTCATACGAAGGCCTAACCCCTAAACAAACACAAATTATACCGCTGATGCAATTTTGGCATGAATGTTGTTTTTACAAGTTTTATAACAGGAAGTGCCAAGGATTAAAAAAAAATCACACATAATGATATTAAGTTACCGGGAAATGCCTTCAAAATGCAAAATAGGAGTGGTCCTTGGCATGAAGAAGAGATGATTCGATTTTGAGGAGGATAAAGATGATTGTGCTGACACAGGATTTTTTTTATGTTTTAATTTTTTTTGCAGCCTTGGACACGCTATGCAGTTTCAAAGCACCCCTTTCAATGCATCTCACTGAAAAGAGCAATTATATTTGAGCCTTTTTTGGCAACATAGGTGCATAATTTTACAACGTTATAGTACATGAACAATTTTACTAAATGCTAGTCTTCTTCCAGTATGTGAAGTATTGATTGCCCTTGATACACAAGATTTATAGACCGCAATAATGTGTAATATCACAATTGGACAACAACGAGTTAAAATTAACTCTTATTCATTCCACTCAAACAATCCGGTATCATTTTTGCATCGTTAAAAGAACGGTTGTAGAGTTTGTAATAGAGTTGATTGAAGAAAAACGATTGACATATTTCTTCTTTTTTTGGGAACTTCCTGAGTGGCAGCCGTGATTAGGCTCGACTTCACACAGAAGCTGCTCGCTCAGCAATCAAGGACTACTCTGTCTGAACTGTTCTGCTTTGGTTTTCTAAGCCAGCCTCTTTGTGTTTGCCTCTATAAATGCAATGTAATGAACAAATACCATATTGAAGCATTGATTTCAGAACCTGTCAGATGGTGCTGTTTTTCTTATTTATTTTTTAAGCAGAATCAATTTAACACAACAAACACCTGATTCCAAATGAGAAGCGTGTGAGATAATTTGTTTTTGGCCATTTACATTTTCATTCATGCCATTATGTTTCCCACAGTTTAACGATTAGGCGACTGTGACCATGCATATTTTACATCTGCCTTGAAATGAACTGGCGGCTTGTCCAGGGTGTACCCTGCCTCTCGTGTGTAGATTGAATGGGACCTGCTCCAGTAGATCCCACGACTTTGATTTTGAATGAAGCGGTTAAGAAAATGAATGAAAACATTTGATCAGTCGTCCTCCTGCAGCTTCGCCTGCAAGGTATTTCCTCCTTCTCTGGGTTTTAGGTGGCGAGAGGATGTCAGGGAGGCAAAATGTCAATTAACATTCTGCTTCTCCCCCCAACACAAGATCATTAGGCACTGTTGCCACTTCCTGTTCTGTGGCACTAAAGGCCTATCAAACGGGATCCGATTGACAGGTGGTGCAGCATACATTAAAGACATGCTCCCAAATATTCATGCATTATCACAATATGGTATAAATATGTTACCTATTCATATTGAGTGGAATTTTATTGTTGTTGTTGCTGTTGATTTTAAGGGCAGAGGCCCATCAGAGCAGCTAAATGGTTGCCATTACCAGTCAGCACAAATAAGTCACAGCTCCATGAAGCTGTGGCTTATCATGGTGCCGATTTCTGCTGCACTTGCATTACTGTCTCCATTCACCACAAGGCTGCTGGCCAATTAAAAACTCAGAATCTGTTTTATTCAGCAAAACTAATTGACTGTTGACTTGCTTTGCTGAAGCCTACAGTAGGGAGGGCTGAACTTCCTCTGAGACATTTAGAGATTTGCTTCCAGATGGTCGACAGATCTGCTTAGCGCGCCGCAGGGTAGGATGTGAATGCTTCTGCAGCAAAAGTACACGGGTCACATGTGAAACCATGCTCTTCTCTCTTTGTCACCTGTGGTGAGTCACTGTCTGTATAACCTTTCTGCAGAAACACTTTTTTCTTTGAGCTCATTTAATAAAACATACAAAGGCAGTTTCGGCGTTCTCACTCTTTTTCAGTCATCTTCAGTATTTTTTGCCATCACATTATTAAATTCTCGATTAGAATTGACCAAAAAGTCAGTATTTTACATGACAAAGGTGTCATCCATATGCTTTATTGAGCATTTTCTTGGTGTCTGTAAAGCACCATGCGGCGCTAGGTCTGGGAGTCAGACGGGCAGGTGGGTGCTGACAGAATCGAGTGCAGACACGCCATGAAACAGACGAAAGAAGCCGAGACCTGCCAAATATACACAGACACCAGCAAGCCCCCACCGAATGACACACCATATGGAGAACAGCTGAAAAATCCCTCCCTCCTTCTCCACATGCTATCATCCCATGCTCTTATCCTGCCACACAGCAGCTCTGTGGAAAACAGGCACTAAAGCTGTGATAGCAAGTGGTGAATTTGAATATCTATTTTTGTCACAATGGTAACCATGTTAGTCGGTCTTAGAAGACACGATAAAAAGTATCTCGGTTCATGCTGAGAGACCCTCTGGAAATGTCTAAATCTGTGTGAGTGCTTCAGCGAAGCTTGTTAGGAAAGAACATTTAAAGTACGGCGAGGTAATACCTCGACGCTGGCTACTCGTGAGGACTGAGGAAGCGTAAGAATTCAAAAAAGCAGGATGAAACTATGTTGATGTGTGTTCATTTTGATACAATATGATCAGCAGAGTAGGCTCATCCCCGTCAGCGTGTTGCTCTGCCCACCGCTCATTAAAGAGCCAAAGGCCTTTTAGCACCAGCCCACCCACCACGCATTCTTCATGGGCACATTTCTTGTCTGCAGACCAAGGAGTAAATGGAGGCTTGACCTTGACTTTCCACCACTACACTTTTGTCAGGCAGATCTAGAAAAACAAAAAAAAACAATCCTGGTAAGGTTTTCAGAGAGGAAAAGATGATGGGGGAATCAAGGCATGGCAGCAATCTCCTGCATCAAAACCAAAGAGGTTGCTATTTTCAGCTTTCACTCCGTTTCAAGAACCATTCTTCCTGTCTGGGCTTCATTTTCTCCACTTGGCGGAGCTTCTAAAAGCTGCTGAAGCACACCTACAGGCTGTAAAGATGTTGACTACGCTATAGTCACCAAGTCATATATGAGGCTAAAGAAATCTTTGCATCTCTTTCAAGAGAGACTGAGGTTTTGATGTTACCTGACTGCATTGTAGGGATGCAGAGCAATTCAGTTGTTGTGTTTGCTTTTTGTGCAAAAAAAAGGTGGAAGATGGAGGGAGAGAAGCAGGCTTGGGAAGTAACACTACCCATGGAATACCATTACATACTTAGGAAGATAAGACGTATCCTGAGGAATTACAGTTAAAAATAAAAAAAATAAAAATAATGTAGTATATTTCCAAAGCACTAGTAGACGAATGTCAAGGAAGTTTGTTTCAATATGCAAGCGCTGAGTTTCACCTTCCACCACTCTCAACTAGCCTCTGACCTCCATGAACATCGGCCATGCTTAATTTGAGCAGCAATCGATCAGTAACAGCCACTCTGGACTAAATGCTGTGTGTGTGTGAGAGAGAGAGAGAGAGAGAGATTTTCAGAGAAAACTGCTAACTGCTGCTTATGTCAATTTAAACTGTGAATGAACTGCTTAGCATGTAGCAGTGAATCTGAATTCAATGTTAAATGATGATGTTGTCCTTTGTCTTCGATATGAGTGGAAAGTGCAAATTTGCTCTTTTTTGCTATCTGTAGTGTAAGAATGAAAAGCGTAAAGAGTGAAATTGAAATGAAATCCGTGATTTTTGAATCTGGTTTGAGTGAAGAACACAGAGATGACTGTCCTGTCTTATTTGTTAGATAATGTTTTTAATCATTATTGTCATTGTGAAAATTGTGACACAGCATGCGTATGAGGAAATGTGCAATAGCAGTATCCTTTTAATTACATTATTTGTCGAATATTCAGGTCGTAGAACTTGGAACCGTGCACTAATAATTGGAATTTAATTTTAAAAACTTTGTTAAAACTATAAATTGGTTCGCATAGCAAACTCACCAGACTTAACACCACAACATTGCAAGTTAAATTGGCAAATGTTGATTTGCCACAACGGTTCAACTTGTGCTCGTCCGCTGCTCAGCGTCAGGAGTGTGAAGGTGAAGCCTTTTGTTAAAGTAGGGGGGGTACCTGAAGACACTATTGTTGATGTCTCATTACTCTTTTCCCTTTCTCTTGACTGTCCTGCTTGAGTTTCAAGGCCTCTGCGGAGCCACACGTATAATTAATCCCTGACGAGGAGTTGAGTGCATGGAGATAGTTTGGGACAACACATTGGAAAAGTGGAATCTGCCGCATCCAAATGAGGCCTGACAGGTGACTGTGTCTCCGATGTGAGGCTCTGCATGGAGGCGGGATCCAGCCACAAGGGGCATTTGTTTAGGATATCACTGGCAGTATTTGCTGACTGCTCACTTTCCTAATTGGTATGGTATTTAAAGGAGACATTCTGGGGCTGTCATTGTTAATTATACTTTTGGCCTAAAGCTTCATTCTTACTGGGGGGTTTTCCTCCCCCTTTGTTATAGAAGGCCTGGAGAGAGGGACAGATTGCAAGCAACAGTCTATGTTCACTTAGTTAGAAGATGAGAAGACAGGCTCCAAAAAGACCAACTTAATTGTTGTCTCAAATCACAGACTCAGCATGTCCGATACAGTCAAGCCTCCATTATGAAAGATTTAAGAGCATCAGATGAATTGAAGGGCGCTCCAATCTGGATTCCAAACAGATACTTCCACAGTGTGAATTTTACCATTTCTTTCCGAAAGTGTTGCTCTTTGTGTGTGTGTGTGTGTGTGTGTGTCCTCCTCTGTTCCTTCCCTTCTCTCCCTCACTCCCTCTGCTGATTGCTATTCATGCTTTGGAGGCATCTTGAGCCCTATAGGGCTCAAAGATTTCAGTGTATGTTGTCTGCAGTTGAAGGAAGAACGAGAGAGCAGCAGCAGAAGCAAGGGAAGCCGATAGATTCAGTTACTCAACAATAGTGTTTTCATTTAATTATAGATAGAACCACGGAAATAAAGGTTGTCTGTGCTGTCTCCATCTCAACCAGGAGATTGCTGGAGGCAACAGGATTAAATATTTAGTTTCATCATACTGGTATAGCTGCCTCATTCCAATTCTTTATCACGTACAAATTGACAATTAACCACTGGTTTTTTTTTTCAACTTTATGCCATCTTAATGTCATTGACCATAAAGTTTGCACTCGTGTCCTTTGTCTCTGCTGTCCATGATCTCGATGCTGTAAATTTACATTCAGTTGAAAACAATGCAAAGACAACAAATATATAAAGTTGTACCTCGTCGCTGTCACTGAGTTTTGTAAATGTATGTTTATTCTTAATTTAATGCCAGTTAAAACATCTCTTAACCCTAACCCTGTCACCCCAAACCTAGTTGTCAGTCTAATCTGGGTTTTGTGCTGCATTCAAGTCCATTAAAAGAATTTATGAAGTGATTGCATTCTGTTTTCATCGACATATGACATAATTTGTTTTCCCTTTTTTTGGAATGGTGTCATTATAACAATTACAGAAGACTCACACATTCATATTGAATGTGCGAATCCCAAACGGATATTCATTTATTGTCTTTATATCCTTTCAGATTTGCATTGGAGAAAAAAAAATGCTTTGGTGCAAATTGGTGTTGGCCATAATGAAAATTCACCCTAACATTATTTTTGCAGCGTAAACTAGAAAATAAATATCTATAATTCATTTCCTCTGGTCTTCTCCAGCTCGAATGTTGAAATTAGAGGGGTGCTGTGAAAATACCAATAAATGTGCAAAGTGAAAATGTGCTCTCACTCTTTATCTCTCTCAACTCGAACATATAAACAAACACACACATGCACACAGACACACACACCCACACACGACTGGGAAAGACACTCTGGCAAATATTGCTCGCTGATATGCGGATCGGGTTTAAGACCGGAACGCTGAGCATTTCAATCTAAACAGTAAACACTCTTAATTGGATTGTGTGCTTATGAGCTTTGATGTGTATCCTCTAAGGACTGTATATTATTAGGTCTAATTGATTCAGATACATATTTACACGCGCTTAGAAAATTAGTCCACAACAAATGTGAGTGGGTTACACCGTGATCCTGGCAGCGAGTGTGTTACACGCCACCTTTTGCTCGAGACAGCCATTACTGAAACGGTGCCTTGGCGGCGTCAGAGTTCAGCAGTCATTTGGAAGTCCGGTGAGACTCCTCTGTCTGTGTCAACATCTTGTGGAAATTACACTGTGGACCTCCAGCTCGTCACAAATGGGGCCCCCGGGGGGGGGGGGGGGGTAATATAGGTAAGCGTGACTTGGTCTCACCCTGAGGCTGAGAGGTCGAGCGATTCAGCCTGATCCACATGGGATATGGATCCGCTTTGCAAAGACTGTGCAGAAATGTTACCACCACAGAATGAAGCCAGAGCCGCTGGTGATGGACGCACTAGAACCGCCATAGCATTGCATGCAGCTGGAACGTGCAGCTCTGGGGGTTAATCAGGACTGTATGGAGACCCGCAAATCATACAGCAAACTTCAAGTCCATCCTTAAGAGCAGACAGATGGTCTGGAACGAGATGGGTCCTATAAGGTGAAGCCACATTTTGACTTTTCTCTCCCCAGCATAACACCATGGTGTCCAAACAGCATGACACCTTAACCAAGTGGAGAGTCACATCTTTAGTTTCCCATTACCGATAATTCAAATTCCATTTCTTGCCTTGTCACACTTCAAATAAAGCCCCGGCCTATTAATTACCAAAGTGCAGGTTCGGGGTAAAGGTGAACGTGCAATTACAGAATTAAATCAAGCTCCCATTTAGCTCGCCAGCCCTGACAGAAATAATTTGAGTGAATTATGAAATGCTTCCACTAGCTAAAGCTGCATTTTCGCCTCATTCCCCAGTCTGTTTGTGGCATGCATTTAAAGTTATCCTCGGTTATCCTTACATGATATGTGAGCTTTAAATGTTTTCTATCTTCTCTGACCTTCATAATATAAATCTAGATTCATGACAATATTTAACATTTGTGAAATCACCCGCACACATTTTTAGGTCTGAGTAATTTCAAAGCTTGAATTGTGTGCCTTGTTAAAATCAGTTAATGAGATTATGTTATTATCGATGCTTGGATTGAAAACATTCATGTGATTCTATTCATTTTTTTAAATATATTTCCGTAAATTATTTTGGGTTCACTTTTGCTCTAAATCTTAAATACCTGTTTCACTATTAACCCTCACCTCTCATAAATGTGTCATTAAAAAAAGATGTTTCACTGCTCTAAATTGAAAAAGAAAAGGAAATGTCTAATCGGATTCTACTGCTTGCAAGCATTTTGGATAATTGCCTATAATACAGCAATTTGCCAGTGGCTGCCTGGATTCAGCGGTTGAGCTTTGGTGCCTATGACAACCAGCTGTCTTTAATTAGAAAATCAAGCTAGGCTAAGGATTTGGACAGTCAGAGAGGCTGCAAAAGAAGTCGAGAGTGGCAAGTGCTTTCAGTAATTGGCCTGCCATTTAGTGTTAGTTGATCACTGGGGATGTGTGTACCTCTGGTGGGGGGGTTTTCCCAGCTTTTTTAAACACAGGTCTTTCCAGTTGTTTATTTGACTGATGTCACCACTTTATTATAATTACCAATTAGTGGATATATTTGACAGTTCAAAACAATGAAAATGACACATAAAAAAATCAACAATAGTGTTTGTTAATACTTTGCCTCTTTTTATTCTGCTGTCGCCCGAGCAGCTGCCTTGGCTTTGGATTATCCTGCAGTCCACGGATCAGATCAACTCCGCAGTGGAATCCACGCGGGCACGGTTCTGTTCAGGACTGAGCCCCACGACAGGAATGACCGAGAATTGGTGCAAAGCGAATCTCTTAGTTTCAAACACTCGGAATCAAGCAGGGGTAAGATTCCTGGATGACATGAACAATCCTACCCTCGGAGCTCTGAATACGAGATGTGGCTCTTACAATCCAGCTCAAAAGTAAATCCATCACTGACCGATGCTTCCCAGAGTCCAGTTCTGAGGTCAACCATATTTCCACTTCAATTGCAGCTCAACCCCAGCACCAGTCTGACCTTGTGAAGTGGCATCCTCAAGGGCAATGCAAGCCACTCTTATCTGTCTACAATGAGCATGACCCTCGCTGTTGACGAGTCTGTCCCAAATAGACATGGCGTGTCTCTGAATGCCCCCCCCCCCCCCCCCCCCCGCCCTGGAGCCGGGGTCACGGCACCGACCAGAGGGGTCTGACTGGGTATGTCCTGGAAAGAGAAGTCCCTGTCCTCGGTTCATCTGCCTTCACCAGCTACGACCGCGTCAGAGCAATGAGTAGTCGAGTTCCTGCTGTTGGAACCGAAAAGGATTATGCTCAGAAGCATGAACGTCAAACAGTCTGTTCAAGGTAACCACCTTCTTAGACATATGACCTGCTAGAATGAGTCAATAAGCTAAAGGGGACCTGACACATGGGATGTCGTGTCAAGTAGTGTTCCTCTCAGGAGCTCTTAAAGTTAACCAGCAAAGGATTATCAGTGTTGATTTGTTTACTTTTCCAAAATGTACTGATGTCCAGCTTCTGCATTGTTGATCCTCATTTGTGCCTCTGTTATACAATAAACATAGAACTACATGTTTTCATGCTTTAAGTGCTTTCCCGTCATCAGAAACTCACTGAGATCTGGATGTTACCAGAGTGCCATCTGTTGGTTTTAATGGGTAGATCTTTTTTGGTTCACATGTGCTTCCTATCAGAGGGTCACATCCCAGCATTTGCTGTTTGAAAAATTGAGGTTGTGAAGCTAATTTCTCCAAACACCCTTAGCCTCATGTCAGGCTTCATGACATGAGGTCTTAAAAATACAGACTTTGATTTTAAGCGTTCACAACTGTCAGCAAATTCTTACCCTTGCAATATTTATTTTTTCTCCTGCCGTTAGAGCGTGAACTCGGAGCACAAGTGAATTTAATTTAAGACGAGCTTCATATGTCAACCTCTTGCTTTCATTCCTCTCTGAAAGACATCTGAGTGTGGGAAAATGTAAGGCGGGTTATCTAACATACTAACTCAAAAATCAATTGATCAATCGGGAGCTGGAAAGCGAGTCAGCCACTCATGCTGATCTAGAACACGAGCGGGGGGTGTATGAACAACAGAACAAAGTAAAGCAGTCAACTGTTAACGGGAAGCGGGAAGGAAGCCAGTCAAGAGTGGCTATGCATCATATGGGGATGGCAGGTCGGGGAGAAAAAGAGGATGTTTAGCAGCAGCAGGCGGCCCACCTAGAAAACATGCATTTCATGATGTGAGGCTTCCAGAACCAGGAGCAAGATCGTTTCCTGCGTTAAATGTTTTGATCTTGTAGTAGTAAATAAACCACATATTAAGCATAAAAAAAAAGCATTTCTTTTGCACGTTTTTGGTCACCAGTGTAATCGCTGCAGAGTGTGGCAATGAGCTACATTCTTAAAGAAAAGCATGAGCTTTGCTTTCTATTGCTATTTTATTTTATTCTGCATGTGAATGTATGCTAAGTGTCCTGCCATATGCATTTAACTTTAATATATGTTGATGTACTGCAAAGATGAAATGAGTTAGGATCCATGTATACTCATCGCATCTGGCTTTTCAGTGCCTTTGTTATGTCACTCTACAGCTGTCTGCCTCCCAACACTCAGACTTCTGAGATGTTAGAATCAACTGTGGATAAAAATGTGGGCTGTAGCGAACCAAGACTAACATGAACTCCCTTTCAAAAAAATATCAATTGCATATTCTCAGCAGTTGCCCCGTTTGTTGCAACATCCAAGACAAGATTTATTTGCATAAGATTTCATTTCATGCAACAAAATATGCCAGTGTGATATCTACAAAGGTTATCAGGCTCTCAGTGTCAATGCAATTTGAATTTTACACGCGTATAAGGTGGCCAACAAATCCCACGGAGCAGAGGCTTGCTGATTTATCAAATTTACTTCCATGAAGAGATCGACTGAAGGTTCGTGTTTGCGTTGGTTTCATAGCAGAAAATGAAAAGAGTTAAATGATGTGCAGAACCTGGCTCTAAATCGATGTTTCATTTCATTTATTTATTTCATTCAATATGAAATAAAAATGCAGAACAAAACAATTTAGCATGAATAAAAAGGAGCAGGGAGAAGACAAGTCTTATGATAGCTGCCCCTTTTACAAATGCTTTTTTAATCCGCTGACATCAAATTACATTGTTCATGGATACGTGCAACAACAGTGCAACACTTTCAAACCACTCCAGACAATCGTACATTATTTACGTCCAATTCTCACTATCAGCACTGATAGAGGTTTATGTTCTATTTATTTACAGTACTTAATTCCTTTTAGAGGAATTGCTCATAAGTGAACCACAAGCCATACTTTTGTATACTTTGTATGTGAGTTCCAACTAAGATCCTTGTCAATTATGACTCAGAAGAATTTTGTTTATTTAACCATTGAATGTCCATCCCATCTATGTTTATTGATGTATCAAAAAAATTTCTTTTGTCATTCAATATTACATAATTTGTTATTTTTTTAATGTTGAGAGCTAATCTATTTTGATCAAACCAGCTTTTGGTTTCACAGCTTTCTATTTCTATATTTCTCAGTCTCGGTGTTGACACCCTTGCGAGAGGCAGAGATGAATCTGATTCGTCTCTAATTGAAAAAAACAAATATTTGCTAATATTTTGATATGTGTAATTTTACTCCACCTTCTGCCAGTGGTTTAACTTTATTTTCACTCACACTTCACACCAGAGGTTCTGCCTCCCAGCGAAACCCCGCTAAAGCCTTCCAGCACAACTGACCTGTGGTAAAAAGGAAATCAATAGTCAATTCCATTTTGCAGCCAGCGTGTGACAGGTACTAGAGTGGAGTGGATTGGGTTCCATGTTAGGAGCAGGAGCGTGAGTCAGAACTTGTCTGACCCTCTCTCTCTCTTCTTCTTCTTCTCTCGGGGTCCCGGCGTCTCGCTTGATCGAGTTTCATGGTGGAAACGGAAAGAGCGTAAGAGGCCACGCTCTTCGATGTATGTCAGCCTTAGATTTCATTTCATCAATAATCATTTAATATGTATGCAGAATGCAGACCCACCAAAAGCTTCATCACTTCAACTTAGCTACGGGGCCTTTAGTTAATTTTGCTGCTCACTGACACGTAGCATCTAATACCCAGTGGATGACAAACACTTTGTTCATTATTGCTGATTAGCAAAGAAGATCAAGCAAAATATGTCAACGCATGATAACCAGTTGAATGTATTTTTAATTAGTGCTAGCTTTTCCTTTCCTCCTGTTGATTCCTATTCCAAAACCGACCACAGCGCATGTTTAATCCCTTGGCCAGAGGCCTCTTGATTAGAACCATTATGTTTTTGAGGGGGGGGTGACAGAGCGGGGGATACAGCCGTGAGATTAAAAGTCGAGCAGTCGAGTGCACTGGCTCGCCTCACGCACCATTTGAAATGAGGCCTCAGCCAGAGAATCATTTTGCAATTTAATAAGCTAATAAACGTGATATGGCAAGTAGTTTCAAGTGCCCTTGGGGGGTCAAGGCGCAGTTTACAATCCCATTTAAGACCTCGTTCTATTACAATTCTGAAAAAGGCTTGGGCAGGTTCAGAAGGGAGATGGCTGCGATTCGGGGCGGATACGGCAGATGTACTATTGCAAAGGTCGCAGTCGAGACAAAGGGACAGCCTGAACCAGAATTATTCCATTCCTCTTGTAGGTTATTTCAAAGGCGGCGTGTTAGCATCTAATGGGAAGAGACTTGTGGGATGTGGTTGAAACTCTTCCCCGCTCCGCTCCACTCCAGCAAAGATGCTTCACCTTGATTCAAACTGAGACGAATGTTGTGTTCTTATCACTTCATCTGCTGTCTCAAAGATCTTTAAGGTGGCATAGTGGGTAGCGCTGTGGGTACTGCCTTACAGAAATAAGGTACCAGGTTTATGTCATTTTACTACATATAATGTCTTTATTCTCATATAACTTCATCATAGCCTTTCAATTTTTTCTTGTGTCAATTACTATACTTGTCACATGTATTTGCGTATTTATCATTGAACTGTTCACCTCCTTTTCTTTCAAGAATTTCAAAACCCCACTTTTCTTCCCGTAACGGGGCCCCGTCACTCATGTGTTTCTTCCTGGAAAAGAGTGACAAATTCAAAATAAGGATGTTGCTGCTGCTGCTGCTTCTGCTGCTTGGCACACACATCTGTCCTCCCATCTAATCCTCTTTGAGCCAGACCGTTTCATCTACCGCGGTCAGGGCTGATGAGAGCCTCTCGTCTTTCTGGGTCCACAAAGCTGCTGTCTGGTGAGTGGCAAGCGTCTCTGATGGCTTTCCTTTATCTTCACAGCGATCTTCAAGCGATTTGCTCGTCGTTTCATTTCGATACTTGTGCCAGATTGAAAAGGCAAACTTCACAAAACTTGTTTCAGAGTGACACAGGTTCATCCTAATCCAACTCACAGACTGCTCTGCATCATTTTTGTTTAAAATGCTCCCTTCATCTGATTTTATTGGTACTTGTGCCATTTATCATCTTTAGGATAAAGATTTTGAAAGCCAAGAGACTTTAATGGTTAATTAAAGCATATAAAAGTCTAACTTCTGAAAGAGTTTTAATTTAAGAGCACATGCAGAGCCCTTTTTATCATTGGTTCTTTTTTTTTTTTTGGCCAAACTTTCATTATATGAGAGTTGTTATTTGCTCCTTCGTAATTGTGGCATTCATCCAAATGGTGAAACTGTCACCGTGGGAGTAGCGTTAGCATCACCCATTTAAATAGAGGATGTGAAACAGATTGCTTTTCTCCTTTTTTCGCTTTATGGAGTTTTACAACTGCTGACACAGACGGTCGCTATGTCTGCCCCTTAAGGACTTGTTGACTTGAAAACACGACGACAGTTAAACACTTAGCGTGAGACATAGGATCAAAAAGGGGAAACGGTGGCAAGTTTACCATTGTACCCTGTGTTGAGGATATTGCCAAATCCTGAAAGTGGGCTTTCATAACCCACAACAGCAATGGACAAGGAAACACACGGCGGTAAAAGCTCACCCAGACACACAAATGACAGCAAATAACGTGTTTTCGCTGAAACATTCAGAACGTAATTGTCAGAACATACAGAACACAGTAGGTCTTATTTCCTTCATAAATGAAATTCACATTTTAAGTTTAACAAATGTGTTCTTCGAACATATATATATATAAAAGAAAAACATTAATAGCATCAATCCTTCTCTTTCTGCTTTTGGCCAGATTCGTAGGCTTTTCAGTAGCGAGCAGACATTTTTGTAAAGAAAGCTGGAGGTAAAATTAAAGCCTTTATGTACACAGCTGATAAGAAATGGAGCAATTCCTCACACATAGCTTTAACAGAGACTTCGACATAAATTAGCTCATTGTCAGCAACCCGGCTGTGAGTCTGAGTGATAGTCACAAATTATTAACATTCCTCCTGTTATGAAGTTGCTTGAAAACAGTCCAGACATAAGATTCTTGTATTTAATTAAATTCATTTTTATTTCTATAGTGCCAGATCATAACAGAAAGTCATCTCAAGGCACTTTACAGGTGTAGCAGGGAAAGACCTGCAGGGAAAGATAGAACCCAACTTGACCCACAAGACCAAGCACTTTGGCGACAAGGGAAAAAACGTCCTATTAGCAGGCAGAAACCTTGGACAGAACCTAGGCGCTGATTATAAAAACATAGACAATTGCATCATGTTTTATATCCTTCAGTTTCTCAGCAAGCAGACCAAGACAGTGTTACAAGATGGATAATGTCTCAATGCTGTGGTCTCAGATACTGGTTCCATGTACGTATGTTGTACTTGTGCGTATATGTCTTGGTGTCTTCACACGCATGTGTCCAAGGGAACTTGTCTGTGAAATTTGTCTCAATGGTTCCCTTCTTTTATCCAATAAGACAAACTAAAAGGGAACTGATTAATCTTAAAAACAGAATGTCTGTAGACTGCATGTAATTCTAAAGGTGATACGAGCAGGACAGCTATTTAATGTCCATTATTAATGGAGCTAATGTTTCAGTCATGGATTTACAGTAGCAAATGCTTCATCTTTTCTTCCGTGCAGCACAGAGTGACAGAAATGCTATGAGAGCACACCTGAGCCTTCTTCCTGTTGCTTTGTGAGCCAGAAGATCCCTGGTTGAGTAACGGTGCGTATTTGCAAGCAATCATTAAAAATCATTTGCATAACAACTATGTTTGCTATTTGAGCCCCTAACTGAATTTAGGAATCAGTTTGTTGACTCAGTGTTAGAAGCCCAATATGCTGGAGAAGTGCTCCCATCTGCCCAGTTTACAAGCTCTTCTGCTCAATATACATGATCGATCAGCAGTGGAGTGCATGCCCGTCGACCTCCTAACAGCTGGCAATTACAGCCTTTCTGTCTGTTCGGAGAAGTTTCATCTTCCTAGTAGAAAAGGAGATTGAGCAGAGGATGTGTGCCGTCAGCATATACCTATTAATTTCTACTACGGCGAACCCAGATTTCATTCTCCAGCAGCGTGCAAACCTTTAAGCGCCACATTACTTGTGTATTTACGCTGCACAAATGTTGACCCGACTGTCATGGATTTTGAAATTCTGCAGTGTGTCATGGTGTCAGGATGTTTGTCATGCGCTCTGCAAACACCTCACACAGACAGCAAGGCAGATCTCTCTCTCAGTGGATACACTCACACGCAATGAGTTGAAATTAAAATGTTGTGCATTGTAGAGATCACATCAGATCCGCCGCACCGCAACAGCGCTTGAAACGCGTGGTTCAGGAGGAAGAACGACCCACATGCTCTCTTGATGGACTGTGATTGCGATTGCAATTTAAGAACAATGTATTTCATTTTCCCGTCTGACAGGTTTTTTGCATCATGAAGTCAACGTGGCTGTCAGTGATTGTTATGCTGGTGCCATTTTTGAATGGAGCCAGAAATGGTGCGTTCTGCCCTCCGGATGAAATTGCAAATCTAAATGTAAATGCGTTAACAGCATAGTAAGCCTTAGTAAGCCTTTATTACATTATCACTCATTTTCAGATAATTACATGCCGCCGTGCGCCAACATCCAAACGGCCAGATTGGTGGTGCCTATGGGATCGCCTGTGACAGCCACTTGTGTCATCAGCGACGACTGTCCCCTGGTCATTGAAGAGATTGTTCGTATCGAGTGGCATCTGGACAATAATTTGCTCCCCATCAGCAGCTACGTGGCCGGAGCGAGCAGCAGGGTTTCAGAGGTTGTTATACCCAGCTTCAATCACACCAGAGCATTCCTCGCCTGCTGCGTCCAGGCCTCTCCTGCTCAAGTGGTCAAAGGAGTAGAGATCAGAGCTGGATGTGAGAAACATTTCAAACATTTCTTGCTTAATCAGCAAGTCAAAGTTATTCCAGACTGCAGTGGTTCGTCACCAAATCGTATTGACCTAACTGTAACCGGGGCCTTCTGTGTGGAGTTTAACTGTTCTCCTGACTGAATGAGTTTTAAATTTGAATGTGAAATTATTTAATAAAACTTACAGAGAAAACCAACAAGACAAATAAAACGGTTCATTTCTATTACATGTCCAGAATTGCTATTGTCCACCCATCTAAGAAATGTGCACGAATTAATGGATAAATGACTTTTAAAGCAGAAGCAGCAAAGATTTTATTAGAAGATGAAGAAAAAAATGCAAGGTTTTATTTTGGCACCCTCTCAAAAGGCCTTTGTCCAAATGTCATGTCACTATTGAGGATGCCACAATTCAAATGCAGATTTCAGCTATATGCCTATTCCTTAGTAACACAGATCCCATTAAATGTGTGGATAAAGAGAACTATCTTTAACTCAATAATAAAATGCCTTTTCACTTTTACGTCTTTTAGATCTGCCAGAAGCGCCACAAAACCTCAGCTGTCAGACAAACCTCACAAACCCCAACACCATGGCCTGTGTCTGGGACCCTGGGGAGCAGGAGACCTATCTGCTCACAAAGTACACGCTCCATACCAAGATATGGTAATCTTCTACTGTTAAATACCGTCATCCAGTGAAGCAGTCATTTGAAAGTGAATGTCATGTGTGGTGCCAGAAGTATCAATTCCAGTATATGCAACTGTTTTCAAATAGTACAATGACCTCATTTCAGGGAACTCCGTAAGAACCACACGTACGCAGTGCTACCAGGAGTCCACCGCTACACCATCCCACGCCCGGACTTTGTACTATTCTCCAAAATGGACATATATGTAAGGGCAGTGAATGAACTTGGAGAAGCAACTTCGGTTCCAATCATTGTGGAGCCCATCAGTAAAGGTTTGAAACAAACAAAACATGCATTTGTTGATGCTCTTTTCGATTTTAAGTTTGATAGATGAGCCTTGATGTCATCTTTACTTACAATTCAAATGATAATAATGAGTTAATGAAGATTATATTGACATACTTTGTTTGCCAGTTTGCAAGATGCAACTGTGATTTCTCGCTTTTGTGTGTTTTAGTATAACATGAATATGTACAAATACAGTATAACATATAATTAGTTATAAGCCATCATATTTGTTTGGATTAGACAATGGTGTTCCAACTTGAGAAAGTGGTTCACTATATTATTATTTTTTATTTTCTTTGTGAAATCCACCAGTAAACATTAGCGGCACAAACTGATATTAAATCTGATGCAGTTCTTTCAGTTTTCAAAAGCAAGTACCGGCATGTCAAATTAACGTCAGGGTCGTCTTTCCTCAGCTAAGTTTGACCCACCAATGATTCTGAAGGTCGAAGCCGCGCCTCGCCGGTTTGGCTGCCTGGAACTGAGCTGGAGCTTGCCTCAGCACCTGTTCTGGGTCAGTAACAGGTACCTGAATGCGGAAGCCCGCCAGAAAACACCCAACAGCAGCCAGTGGACGAAGCAACCAGTGAGTACAATTTATTGCAGTGTGAATTTTGTCTGAGTTGATTGGCTTTTGATTAGGCTAAAAAACCATCAAGAAATGTTGTGTGACAGGAGTCGTGTGTGTGTGTGTGTAATGTGTCTTTCCTCTGTTATGTATATTAGATCCTGCCAACCAAACCCGCGAACCTGTGTAACCTCCTCAATGGAACCCAATATGTCACCCAGATTAGAGTCAGATACAAGCAGAGCCCTTGGAGTGAATGGAGCAGCATCCAGTCTGGAGTCACCTTGGAGAGCGGTGGGACTTTGACCAATTCAGAGTGACGCAATCAGTCACCCTAACATTTTCCAGTCTATTGCCTTTTCTTCAATTTTCTGGTCTTTTCAATAAATACTGTCATGTTCTACGTCTCCCACTGCTTTGCACCAACAGCACAAGCTGAGTTGATGTATTGAGTTCTGCTGCACACTCTGGCAGCGAATCTAGAGACTTGTCTTGTGTGGAACATTTTTAGTATTTAAAGAGTGAGAAATGCAGAGTTTTGATGAGCTGCTAACCTGACAGCCATCACTTTCTTTTTAGCTCCCACTGGACGCCTAGACTGGTGGATGAAGGTATCGAGGGATCAAATGCACAAACAACACAGCATAAAATTGTTTTGGAAGGTACAAACATTACACACACACGACACACCCATCAAAAACCCATGTATTTCCTGTCATGCTCCGGATGACTGTGTGAGGTTTGCTTTTAAATATTTTTTCTGCTTTTTTTTTCTTTGTAGCCATCAAAACGATTTTGTGCCAACGGCCAAAATGTGTCATACGTTGTATCGGATCAAAAAATGCTGGGTGGAAAGGCAAATTTGTGCTCTACAAAGGGGAATTGCTGTACTTTCCAGCTTCCCAGGAGCGTAAAGAAAGTGCATCTGAGGGCTGTAAATGCAGCGGGGAAATCCGCCCCCACTGAATGCCACATTTACCCACCAAAAGGTAAAATTGACAACCTTAGATCTGCTTAAACTGCCTCCAGAATAACTATGTTTAATGTGTGTGTGTGTGTGTGTGTGTGTGTGTGTGTGTTGTGTCTGTAGGCCGTTTAGTGCTTTCAGATGTCTCTGTCGATCCACAAGAGGACAGATCCCTACTGGTGCAGTGGAGAACGGTGCTTTCTTCTAGTCCCGTTGATTTTGTCGTGGACTGGAGACCCGTGTTGAATAAAGAACTGTCTCTTTCCCAGTTTGAAATAGTCAACAGGAACCAGACAAGTCTTGTTATAAAAGGTGCATATTATGTTTTTTGTCTTGCAGCTCAATTTCCTCATTTCGCTCATCTTATATTCTGGATGTCTTGTGAAGATTCTCAATCGTCCAGGTCACGGTAGATCTCTGTGTTGAATAAAGTCAAACTGGACTTGTGGGAAAAGGGATTCCATCTCTCATCCAAGAGGTTCTTCAGTTCTACTAAGGTTCTCCTGAAAAAGCTCTCGGATGAGAGGGGAAAGTCGCCAAGCTTTTCCTACAAGTGCAGTAGACTTTATTTGACATAGAGATCCACCTTTTATGCAGTTTTCCTCATCCGACTCTCATCCTCTACCTCCTATCTTATGCAAGTTCTTCTTTTTCTTACGGATGGCACGCCTCTCATCACCGTTAAGAGCTTGGGGGTGCTGATACATTCTAACCTCTTCACTCTCATCAATAGGCAGCTTTGAGCCCTACGAGCCCTATGACATCTCTGTGTATCCGAGGTTTAAGGATGGGCTAGGCCATCATCAGACTGTTACTTCTTACTGGAGACAAAAGGGTAAGTCACCAAACGCACGGAGGGGATTACACAAAGAGCAGACATAAGTGTGGGAGTTGGGTTGCACAAATGGAAAAAGAGTTTGCCTTGAGTAATAAGGGAAATATTCTGCACAGATTGTCAGAAACAACTCATATATAGTGAAACAATGCCCTCTTGAGGATAAAAATGTGCAATTATTTTGATTGATTGACTTCAAATCATAACACGTAAATTGATATTTGCTTTTTAAAGCTCCATCCATTGTTCCAAAAATACAAATTAAGAAGACTTGGCAGTCACGTATTGAGCTTACCTGGGATGAAATCCCATTGAACCAAAGGAATGGAATCATCCAGGGCTATAAGATTTTCTACTGGAACCAGACTGGACCCGTTAAAGGTAGGGTAAAGACCATACTTTCACTACTTTTAAAGATGTGTCTGTTCTTGATCTAATCTGGTTTATGAATTCTCCCTCAGTTGAGAATGTTGACCCAGAAAACAGGAGGGTGGTACTCAAAGACCTCAAAAATGAGCCTCTGTATGAAGCTTTCATGATGGTTAGCACGTCTGGTGGAAGCCTGAATGGGTCGAGAATTCATTTTGAAATCCAGGCCTTTGGTTGGTATCATTGCTTGATTTTCTAAAGACGTGACAGGGATCACAAAGTTGGGTGAATGCACTGTAAATCTTTCATTCCAAATTTGTGTTTCTCTCTCTCTCAGATGCTGTTACTGTTGTGATCATTGTGATTTCGTTTGGGGTTGGGCTGGCATTCTTACTCATCCTCATGGTCTTGATTTGTTTTTCCAACCACAGAAGGTGAGATCATTGCCACACCTTATTTTGTGAAGCTGTGATGATGTTTATCCTTAAACCTTTCTTTGCTGTGTTTTTTCTTTTCAGGTTTAAAGGCAACTTCTGGCCAGTTGTTCCAGATCCGGCGAATAGTAGCATCAAGAGTTGGACAACCGATTCAACACAGGTGCGAGAAATGTACCTGTGCAAATGGTTTTATATGATAATCTCCATTAGGTTAAAGCAGAAAAATCAACTGGCTATGTACAAAGAGATGTGAAACACAATCATTCACAATTATCAGCTCAAGTAGAATTTAAGCAAATGCTGCAGTTTATCTGGCACATTTTGTCGTTTTTCAGATTATTGTTTTGGCATCACTTTGGCTTTTCTCATGTGGCCTCTGTTCTCACCTCAAAATAACTGCAGTAGGCAGCTGTTTCCAGCAAAAGGGCTTTGGTAACGACCTTCCCTACCAAACAACAAAGATTGTTAAACACACAATGTACATTATTGTCTCTCTAAGTGTTCCTTTGTCATATATCGTATGTTTTTGGTCACCAGGTAGCTGCTTTTTTATATTTAACTCACCTTGGGAAACATGCAAAACTTTTTAAATTATGTATAATGTTATTCTATGTTTACAAGACTCATACAGGAGGAACATTTTAATATTACAAATGCTTATTTGAGATATCAGTGCCTTGTTTAGAGTTTGTTCTACTGCCCCCACATGGTCATAATATATATATATATTAATGGTGCTTTAACTGCCATACACTTTACAATAAATGTAAAAGCTTAAAAATGTAAAATGTATTTCTTTTTCTGTTGCAGGATAACTACCTTGCCTCAGACAGTAAGGAACCCAATCCTATTTACCTGTCTCACCTCAGCTTCTTGGATCTCCCTGTGAAAGCAAGTAAAAAGGAGGATGACTCATGGTTAAGCAGTGGGGAGGAAATGAATGACCTCGGAGAGTCCATTTGTGGCTCGCCATTCATCCCTGAATACTCTGGTTCAAACAGCGGCTCTGTTCCATACGCTACTGTGATCTTCTCTGATCCGCGCCCCATAGTTAAAGCGCCTTGTGTCTACCTGCGCTCTGAGTCCAAACAGCCCCTCCTGGAGACCGAGGAATCTTTCAGTCCAAGGAGCTACCAAAATATGGAAACAGATAGGATGCCGGTGGAGCAATGTTTTTTTGGACCGTGCCACGATTGTGTATCTGAAGAGGCAGAAGACCCAGATATTCTGTGGAATGACTTTCCTTTTCTAAGAGCATTAGCCATGAATGATTTGTAAAATGAGTAAAATTTAACTGGTGATTACAAGCGTGATCACTTTATAAGGTGTTTATGTATATGAGTTTGTATAATGAGTTGATGGACATAAACTGATCCATCATATCACATAGCTGTAAATGTATGCTACATTAAATCCTAAAATCTCTTTGATATCTAATGATTATGATGTTCATATTTTGTTTGAATTACATTGTAAGTTTGTTACCTTAATCACAAAATAAACTTTTTGTTATTGAAAGAAACGTAAATGTCATTGATATGATGTTGTAAGTGAACTTCTCAAAAATAACGAAAAATTAAAAATAATGACAAGGGAACAAACCGTTTAAACAGTATTTTAATGAAAAAGAAACATTGCATTAATAACTATCAATTACCAACTCATTATTTATCCTATGCTTGACCTCGTGGTCATTTTTTAATTTTTTTTACAAATTCTTTAAAAATTATGATTCATCTATGATCTATGTAATAAATACGTTTTATTTAAAAAGCAGCAATGGAAGGAATACGTACTTTCTTTTTGCCCTTATCGATGTGTTCAGGGATCGTTAATACGAACTAGAAATTGTTTCTACCCATCTGCGCTCAGCTAGTGTGGTCTAGTCAAAATGGCGACCTTCGCCTAAGGGTCGTGTATGGATTACCTGTCACATTTCATGATTTATGTTCTGCGTTGTTAGCTATTCTGACTACCATGTTCTCAAGAGTAGCTCTAGAAACGATTCTGAAATCGTCGGCCGGTGTTTTCCGAGAAAGCGGGACCCTGTGCTCGTTTCCGTTAGCGAAACCGTGGACATGCAGCTCTTTATTGTCAGCACCGACAGTCCGCTGTGGTGAGTGTTAGCGACTGGAACGACCCGCGGATGTCTGGCAGACGAATGCTAAGAACATTTATGTATATTCTAATGCTACATAAACACAGCCATGTCACGTTGTCTTGGATGTTTATAGCACCGAGGCCTTGCCTGGCTGTTAGCATCTACCCATAACATTAGCCGTTCGCTAACACCAACGCCAGTGGGCACTGTTGATGTTCACGTTCTTCAACACGCTGCAAGATTGATTATCCAGATCTGGGTCACGCAATTATTTATTTCGAGAGGGAAAATATAAGCCTAAATGCAAATTATAAAATCAGGAATATTTTTGGTGAAATTCACAACCCCTTCGGATTTTATTGACATATACTCATTCTGATTGTAGCCTCATCCTCTCAGTCCCAATACTCTCCAACCTGAAGGGCTGGTACACCAGTGTGCTAGACAGATTATATGATTAGAGCTTTTTTTTGGCCCTTTGTTCTCGCCATCATTTAGTGCAATTGCGACACATTTATAAATGCTCTTTTTCTTTCTCCTCAGTTGCAGGGTGCTTCGCTCTTCCACCACCTGTGAGATATTATGCTCGGTCTGCAACCATCAAAAAGACAACGGGTATACTGTCAGACTAATCTGTCACCTAATCATGAGTTGTCATATTTTAAATTCAGCTTTTCATTGAAATACTTTCTTTCAGATCATGTGAGCCAGCTCAGTGACATTACTCCAACAATGCTGAAGTTTGATTACGCAGCTGTACCCCTTGCTGAAACGTAATTATGCACTATACACTGTATCTTGTATGACATGAGAGAAAAATGCTATTTATTTTCACAATTTATGACAAGTCTGGAACCAACTACTCGTATAATCATCAGTTTTGTGTTCAAAGGACTGAGGATGTTGTCAGAAGACTTCTTTCTATGGAACTAGCGAATAATGTGAGTTCTTATAGTCCACCCATAGATCGCCTTGCCACTTTTTACACTGCTTTTCCTCCTACACTATTTTTAATATACCCCTACCAAAGGGGCAGTTTAAAGAGCTTTTTCACAATTTAGTATTATTTCACAGATGCTTTGTGAGGACTTCTAATTGTATTTTTTGAAAGGAAGATGGATGTTCATATTCCTGCATCTTAATAATCTGCGTTCACATCTCCAGAGTGAAAAGCTACATCTGAAAAGGGAACAGCTCATTGCAAAAGTCCAGAAGACCAAAAATGACCGCAGCTCATTGGAAGTCCGGGGTAAGTCGCTTCAGCTATGCACATAGTGTTTTCACTCAAATTCAGTACAAGATAGGTGCTAACCTGCTTTAACTTTGTCTTTTTTTTTTTACAGTGGCTATTTTGACGACAAAAATCCGAAACTACCAAGAGCACTTGCAAAAACATCACACGGTGAGCGAAGGGTGTGGAAATCTTTGATGGCTTGTTCTCTTGGTCATATAAAAAAAAAAGGTTCGCTATCTTGTTGAGGGTAGCTCCTTGCACTACTAGAAGCTTCACTCGTGAATGCATCTCTCCACATTTCCTCTTCGCCTTCCTCTGATGTGTAGCAGGCTTTTGCTGCAGGATATCCTGTGTACTCCCCCGCATGAAATTAGAACATGTGTAGTAACAGTTAATATAGGAAATTTCCATAATGCAAACTGCATTAAACATGTCTGTGAAAAACCGACACAGAACTGACCTGATCAGCGTGCACACTGGGTTTTAATTGTCCCAATTTATTTTCATTGGTGCCTGTTTGACTTTAATTTACAGTCCAGTTCTGTTATGCTATTCCATTCCAGGATAAATCAAACAAGAGGGGGATGCTCATGGCCATTGACCGAAGGAAAAAGCTTTTAAAGAGCCTTAGGTTGGTCGACTATGACGCCTTTGAGAAGGTGTGCGAGCAGCTGGGCATCACCTACACCTTCCCTCCTGAGTACCACAGAAGGGCAACTCGCCGGTGGCTGGCCAAGAAGGCTTTGTGCATTAAGGTATTAAAATGCATTCTGCATTTTTATTTTTTGATTTGTATGTTGATGTGCTAGAGATTTGTAACTAAGTATCTTAAAACATATATGACATTTTCAGTATGCGCTTGTAAACAAACTTTGCATGACCAATGCATAATAAGATGATGACTAATAATTTGACATGTGATGTCTCATTCCAGATATTCAAAGAAGTTCAGAAACAGAAAGCTGAGCAGAGGATGAAAGAAAGCTTAACCTTGAAAGATAAGGCAGCCTGTGCAGAAACTGAAAGTCAATAAACTACCGTGCTCTATATACGAAATATGGATATCTCAAGGGTTTTGTTTTCCCTCTTTCATGTGCTGCCATTATATAATTGGTGACAGAATAAAAATGATGGCAATAAAATATCTCAGAACGTTGTGATTTATTGTACTTTGTAAATTATTTGTACTGAGAGTACTGTAAAAAAGAAAAGCTAATTGCTTTAACTCCTGCAAAGTATTAACAGCAGTAGGGAACGTTTTGTAAAGTTTGGAGTTAGTGATTGTACTCATTTAAGTCTTGGGTGAATCTCTCAGTTCAAACTGCACTGATGATGCATTTTGGCTGATTAAATTGTTTTATCCGGATATGACATGATAAGGGACACCATGCATTTGCGTATGTTCTATAAAGGCACTGTAAGATTCTAACAACTTTGAATTCTCTAAATTAAGGTGATCGATGTAGATTTGGAAATGAATCATTTAAAACAAATCCACATTTCAGTAAATACAAAGTTGGTAAGGAAATGCAGCGCTGGACTCTTCAACAGATGCAGAAGAGGGATTCTGAAGAAGAGTCCCGAATGTTGTGCATGCGTGAATATTTCTACTCGGCATCGTTTGACGCTTTCTCATCTAGCACAGCTACAGAGTGACGTTGGTGGCGGTTAGTTAATTGTGGGTTTGTTACAATGGTGACGACATCTTTGACCTCAGAAACAGCAGTGTTGACAAACCAGACTTGTGCAGCACAAACTTGTCACAACTTCCTGTGTGGTGAGCGCTTGCGAGATTGATGTATTTTCACATTGACATTCTCTTTTGGTGAGTGTTGCACCTTTTTTTTAGCCATTACAGTCTAGCAAATAATCTCACTTTTAATTATATTTGCAGTCCCCTCCAGTTCATAATGACGTGATTGGAACACAGCGTGGTGTGTTCATGCACTGCCCACTATTCCCTGAGAAAGAATGTTTAGGGAAATTCAAACAGTTTATTTAAAATATGTGTCCATATCAATATCATTTCTCCTCCAATGGCTTTCTTTTTGGTTATTATACTTAATCACCAGAAAAACACAATTCATTTTCAATTGGTCTGTCAAATTTAAATGAAAAGACAAAAGCTTGACTGAAATTTGCCAAATTATGTTTTACTGTGCATGAGTCCGTGCTGTATGCTTATTTAGGATTATTTTGGAATTTGTTGAGGTCAATGTTTGAACCAATCTGTCGTGCAAAACCATACAATGTGCGTAAAATATGCTTCAACACTAGGGGGCATGTACTTTCAAGCATCTCTTGCTGGTGGTGTGAAAGTAGGTACGCCTTCCTCATTTCCTGAAACGAGTCACACTGGTTGTGCTATATATATAACGTAACGATTATCGGAACCCACCATACAGGGAGCGGTGGAGGACTGGCACGGGTAAGCTTTTAATGATTGAACACAAATATTGTGTGTGTGTGTGTTTCCAATTGTAAGTATTTCACATTTCACCTGGTAGATGAAGTCTACTAATACTAATAATAATGGCATAACAGTGAATTTAAGATGAGACTTTGGAGGCAGGATTTGGAGCCCTCCATCCAATCAGACGTTTTCTTGTCCAGTCTGTCGAAGCATCCCTGACAGAAAGCAAAGTATGAGCAGTACTATATTAAAAGTGATTTGTTAAGTTGCCATTTTATCACAGGGCGGTTAAATCTTGTAGCATGATCACTGATGGCTGAATGTCTTCTTAAGCAGGTAGCTGCTAAAACAACAACCAGAGCAAAGCAATCCAAAATGTCAGTGATCACCCATCAACCAGGCCCGAACAATTATGGAACAAATGTCCAAAGAGGAGAATGGAGCACTAACCTCTGTGCCTGCACCAAGGACATGTTTGTCTGTGAGTGTCATTCCAGATGAATACAATTACACAGACACACGGGCTTACTTTAATGTTTCTCTTTCACACATCCTCTGTTGTGTAGGTTGCCTTGGAATGTTCTGTCCGTGTGCACTCGCCTGCTACACGCCGAAGAAGTATGGAGAAAACTGCTGCTTGGGAATGCTTCCAGGAGGATTAACTGCCCTGAGGACTCATATGAGACTGACCTATGGTATAGATGTCAGTCAAATGTTTATCATTACATTTTCATGTCACATAAAACACGGACAAGCTGTAAGACAAATTTCATAATCATAATAGAACTGAACAACCTCCCTCTCTTTCTATCGCAGGGTACAGTGACAAACGATGCTGTGCTGATGCTATTCTGCGGCTATTGTGAGGCTTGCAGGATGGCCCGAGAAATCCGTATCAGAAATGGAATAGTTTCATCGTAACTAAAGGATTTGGACATTGATACCCAGCTTTTTTATGACGACTAATTGTCCGAGTGTCCGATTTAGTGTCTTAAAAGTAATTTTTTAATGGTAGCCTTGTACTTTATGTAGCAGAGTGGCGGAATATTATAGCCCACTGATCTACATGGCTCTAAATAGAATGCGTTGATCATTAATTCAGAACCATAATAACTAAATTTAAGAATTTAAGAACAATTTTCAATAAAGAAATTAACAATTTAATGTTGTTTTTGTTGTTTTTACTGTTCTTAAATGTCAGATAGTAGTAATTTAAAGCTCCAGTGTATACGCTTAAATGGCATCTGTCGGTAATGTTGCAGACAGCTTAACCGAATGACGTCGTACCTCACGTAAATTATGTTTACGTCAAACAAATGTCGTCACAGATAACCGGAGCTCTGATTGGCTGCTTAGTTCGTGGCCAGGCAACCAGAGGAGGCGTGACCAAACACAGCAACGTCGTCAATCGTCAAGCATTCGGGCTAGCAACATTTGCTAGCTAGCTACGTTTTGTTTTGTTGTTTTTAGATTTTACCGTCCAAATATCACAATGTCGTCAAGAACTCTGCCTTTGCTATTCATCAACCTCGGCGGAGAAATGCTCTACATCCTCGACCAGCGACTTCGAGCTCAGAATATCCCTGCTGACAAAGCTAAGAAAGGTAGCTTAGCAGCTATTCGGGTAAACAGCACCCATCACCCAGCTGTAAACATGAACGTAATACCGAGCGTTTCATTTTATGTAAGTGCGACACAGCTCTAAAAAGATCAGGAAATGATAACCAGAGTTCCAAGACTAATTTACAAAAAAGGGACGCTCAGTAGTTGTGAATGTATCCACATGTACTTACATGTGCAAATAGTCGCATGATATTTAGTTCACAGCTATTATACTGAATTTAGCATTCAGACACATAGCTCAAGTTTAGCAGAAATGGTTTTCCAACTCGTTATTTTGAACGTTTCTGCAGTAGCCTGCTGGAAAGACGTGGACAGAAGGAGAGGTATTGCTACAGCTTTATTAGAACTATGCACTGATTGATAAGTAGCTCTTGGCTCCTCCTTCCATCCATCCATCCATCCATCCATCCATCCATCCATCCATCCACTTTCTTGTGGATGAGACGATCCTTCTCGTCTCCAGCCGCTTTGCGGGTCAGATGTGTTGCTGGATCCTGTCCCAGCTTGCTATGGGCGAGAGGCGGGGGTAGATTCATTATTTTCTGACATTTCCTGTTGTACTGTTTTCTTGACCAGTTATGAATGACATCATCACCACTATGTTCAACAAAAAGTTCCTGGAAGAGCTTTTGAAGCCACAGGAACTTTATTCCAAAAAGGCCCTGCGGACTGTGTTCGACAGGCTCGCCCATGCTTCTATAATGAGACTCAACCAAGCGAGCATGGACAAGGCAAGTATGGCTGGATTATTATGTATTATGGCTGGATTATTTTAGAAATAATCATGCTTTAGACTTATTGATCAACCTGTATTTATACAACAATATGGTACAATTTATTTTATAGATCAGGGGTTCCCAAACTTTTCTATGCCTCGCACCCCAAGAAAACCTTTAATATGTTTTTGCACCTCCTACAAAAATAATATCTCACATGAAGATGAAGAATGCAATTTATTCTAATTTTGAGAATCAAAATTATTTAAGAGAACCCTTTAAATGTTTTAACACAAATAAATTACGTAATAAATGTAAATGTACGGTATTTATTTTTGCTAAATTGCCAAATCCAAGGTTCCGCACCCCCTAAAAGTTTATCTTGCACCTCTGGTGGGAAACCCTTGATGTAGATCATATTCATGGTTATTTTATTACTTTGCATTTTGTAGTACAGCAGTAATTCTGAGTGAATTTTACTATGGAACATGAGTTAATAAAGTCATGCATGCATGTTCCTCTTTACAGCTCTATGACTTGATGACCATGGCTTTTAAGTACCAGGTGCTTCTCTGTCCCCGACCTAAGGACATCCTCCTCATCTCCTTCAACCACATGGATGCAATCAAAGACTTTGTGAAAGACAGTCCCAGCATTCTCAGCCAAGTTGGCGAGACACACCAGCAGCTCATAGAGGTATTGCCCTGTTATTTTATTTTATATTTTTATGGAGAGGACGAGGTATTGGCAATGCTTTTTGGGGTTTGCTATCGTCTACTGCAAGAAGTAGAAATAGTTCAATTGAACATTCAGCTGTGGAATATAAAGCTCAGATTACAGTCTGAAAACTGGTGAGTCATACATAGCAAGTCATTGATTCGCAAACAGAATGGAAAAAAAAAAACATCCAATAAATGTTGTATCGCTAGCCAAGAGGAGGAAACCCTTGTCAGTAACCAAAGTCACCATGTTATGAACAAAAGTCTTCACATGAGACTAGACAAAGCAAGTCATTGAAGCCACTGAGAATACTATTTTTTTTCATTTACATTTTATTTAACCTGGATTAAGGAATGACAGTACAAAAGACAATGGGAATATTGCCACAGCATTGTACAATATAGTTTACAAAATTATGACTCATCAGAACCAGTAGAGGGCAGCAATATATATTCATGGCATCCAGTCTACTTCTTTTAAACAGTTTCTTGCTTAAAAGATTATTACAAACGGTGTTTTATATTTGATATATTCTTGGCTTTGTGGTTATATTTCTCTAATGCAAGTTTAATCTGCTGTCATTTTATTGTATTCCCTGTTTTTTTTAGATGTATACACCCTTGTCTGGTGGAGATTTCCAGTTGATCAGACAAACTGTCCTTATTTTCTTCCAAGACATGCATATAAGAGTAAGTCAATTGTTTTACCACATTTATACCATGCCATTTTTCATTGTGTGTTTACTTACTCACATATCCGTCTGTGTTTTCCTCCAATGCAGGTGTCTATTTTCCTCAAGGACAAAGTGCAGAACTCAAACGGTCGCTTTGTGCTTCCCATCAGTGGTCCGGTGCCTCATGGAACACAAGTCCCTGGCTTGATAAGGTAATACGTCATGGCTCATTGCACAAACATCAAACAATCTTCACTCTGAAGAATGGTTTATATAAGTGAGGCTGAGATTATAAAACCAATTCAAATACGGTAGTAAAACCTTTTGCTCTTGGTCTGTCCGTTATCTTTAATGTTTACCTGCCTGTCTGCAGCTCATTGCATTGTATAATGTTGTTGCTTGAGGTTTTACATTCTAATTTTAGATCAAATTGCACAGTGAGGAAATGAGCTCATGAAGAACATCTGAGCTACAACCGTGTGTCCAAAGAAACAGAGATTACTTGGGTTTGTCCTTTCTTTGCATTCTTGTCTAAATATATTTTTTTGTTTTTGTATCTGCTAATTCCAGGATGTTTAGTTGTACTGGAGAAGAGGTGACCAGGCTGCAGTTCAATAACGGAGGAAACTACACAGCTGCTCTGCGGGAGGGGTCTTTTGAGACATTTGGAGACAGGATTACCAAACTGGGCACGAATATGTAAGATAATGCAAAATGCATATTATGGACAAGAACATAGTGGAACTATATTATTTCTAAGGCAAAGGCAACTCAGTATAATGACTTATAATGACTGTAAGCAATCTTACATTTATGTGGTGGGATATCACATGATTCCAGTTACATTTAAACAGCCCAGACAAGATTAAATGCCTTCGATTTTCCATCTGTTCTGATGAAGTATGGCATAAATTGGAAGAGTGAATCGGCCAATTAGCTTGCAAGGAGAGTGTGTTTTTCAGATACTTTTCAAATAACCATTTCCTGTGAATAAAACATTTGTGATCTGTAATATTTGATGGTCATAGGATGTAATTCTAATCTCTCTTTTGCATTTTGTGATGAAGGTATGGTGTAAGCCGCCCAGTGGAAACCCACATGTCAGGAACATCTAAAAATTCTTCTCAGCACATGAAGGTGAGGGTCAGGGTTCCTAGTTTTCTCCCAGTGTTCCCACCATACTCATGCTAGGCTCATCAACAAATGGAAGACCCGAATCTCAAGAATGTGCTTGTGGTTGTGCAGTAACCTTTGGAAAGATGCAGATAATAGGGATAATAATACACATACCGGAAAAACAGGAAGAGGGAAAATTGCGGCTGAAGCAATGACCACTGTCATTAAAAACATCTCCCAGGACACACGTGCCAGTGTGTTAAGACACTCTATGTTGTCGGTGAAAAGACACTTGTCAAGAGACATTCTCTTGTTTCTAGTACAGCATCATGACTGCTGTGTCTCAACAGGTCAACGCTGCTCCCAACCCTCTGGCCAAAGAGGAGCTGAATCTGTTGGCGAAGTTAATGGGAGGGCTAAGAGTTCCGAATCCAGCAAATGCTGAAAGCGGATTCCGAGTCAATCTCTTTGCCACAGATGAGGAAGAGGAGTGAGTCCCTTATTTATGTACTGTCAATGTGTGGAACTTGATCAAGTGGGGAAAAAAACAAACTATTCAACATCCTGAAAACTAACGTTGTGGCTCGTTTTTTCCCCGCAGAGATGCATCACTATCGAGACCAGATGATCTTTCATATGGCATTATAAAAATTCAAGCAACAAAGGTAAATCTGTCCTCATTTAATATTTGTTTCAGTCGAAAATAATTTAATTTATTAACCACATACAGTATTTAGTACCACTACCACGCTTAATTAATAATTAATAATCTAATCATCTTAATTAATATGCTTAGGGTTATGCAATCAATAGAGACACGATGCTTTGCCAATAGGATTTACTGTAATGAAGTGTAGATCCTTGTGATGACTAGTCTGCCACTATGATTAGCGTTTAACATTATCTTTCAGGATCAACAGGCCAATGCAGAGCTGGCCAAGATCATGGGTGAGTTTACAGAATCCGAAGAACAATCCCCCGGTGTCAGCAGCAAAGGAGATGACCTTCTAGCCATGATGGACGGCCTGTGACAGCATCAGTAACATCAGGGTTGTCCTTGTGTTGTGGAGCAAAATGCCTCGTCAGTCTGTTGTAAAGTCTGTTATCTGTGCCTGCAATGTGGTAAGCCAAAGTTTAGCAGTAAAACACTGTATGGTGTTCTGACAACTGAAAGAAGTTTTGAAATATACAGTTGGCCTATGCCAGATTTGTACATGCCTGTGTGATGGAAGCACATGTATTTGTAATATAATGATGTTAATAATGCATCCCACTTGTAGGTAATTTTCAGACTCGTATATGACTGAAAAGTGAGTTTTGCAGGATAACCAAGTGCTCTTTCCAATGTGATTCAAATTCCCTTTTATCTGTGTTGAGGTTAAAAAGGTGTTATCATTCATGACACTCCACTACCTTAAATCCATATGAGGAGCAAACTGTAAGACACATTTTACTTTCCTGTGATGTCTTTAATTTGTGACAGAGGTATACTCACTAATGAGGATGTTGTGACATGGAGTAATGCAATGGAAGTATTTGTCTAAGAATTATGTAAATATGTTTATTTCATATTATATTTATTTCCATTTATCATCTGTGCATATATCTGAAGTATGATTTGTCAAACAGACACAGATATATACACAAACAGACAGACACAGAGGTGTCGGCAACACTGATGAAGCAATCTTATTGCAATGTAATTGTGTTGTAATTTGCTGGAGTTGGACTGTTGCCTAGCAACAGAGCTGGACTGCTAGTTAGCCACAGAGTTGGAATGGTAGCTTGCTCACTGTTTGGAAGCTGAAATGGTAACGAGCAAGGCTAACTGAAAGGAACACCGCTATGCTGACAACTACAGCTCAACAATGTCACAGATCTTTGTTTTAGTCAGCTGTTCTGCCCCGGAGAGTCCACCAGGCGGTCAAACATGTACCGGTCTTTGAGGACGGAGACATGCTGACCAATGAGATGATTTATGGAGGTTTTCTGCTTTTGAGCCTGCATTGTGAAGATTATTTCCATCAGTTTCAGGCCCTGCGTCTGGTTTAGGTTCGGGTTCTGATTCAGGTTCAGTCTCTTGACCAGGTTGTGACCAGGTAAACTCAAACTCTAACAGACAGTTGTCAATCTGCTGTGCCTGATGGACTCATCGGGAGTCATTAACATGTAACCAAAGACATTGTACACGATGTCTTGGTGGTTTCGGTCTTTTGTTGCGGACGTTTCCTGGATCATAGTTGAACTGAGAATAAAGTCTTTCAAAAAGAAACAAGTCTGTCACAGAATGGTCATTTTAGTATTTTATTTGAAGCTCCAAAGGTACAGAGTGCTATTATCTGAATGAGAGTAAGAAGAATAAGAGGGAACGCATATATACATATTACATATACATTTGAACAAAAGCGCATTTTTATGCATATTATTAGGTGTTTAATTGGTTCAATAACAATTGCATTAGTGTCTTAATACCACTATGAATTTTGTAACAACATGCCGTAACCAGATATAACAGTAGGGGGTGCTCTTTGACCTTCGTAACATGCATGTTACGTGTTACCTGTTGTAACGGACGCCTAACAATGTGCATTTAGTGATACTGCAAATGGTGATAGATTTGTTCACAAGGCATGATTTCATATCTTGTAATCCATTCGCTCAATTCACTCAGAAAAATTCAGTCATAAAGAGGTCCGATATGCATGGATCTGATCCAGAATGAGGTCAGCAAAAAATATTAAAGGCCTTTATGACTGCTATAGAAAGAAAAATAACGTCTTCTTCCATTATTGCCCCTGGTAATTTTACAAAAATATGATTCAACAAACAGGACAGTCAACCTAAATTTCCCTGACACAAATTCAGCCTCTAGGAGGACAGGCAAAACATTGAGCAGAGAAATCCATTGTGACCTGGATGACTGAGAATCTTCACAGTTACTAAATCATGTCTCTCTCACAAACCACACAGCCTGAGTTATGATTCAGTTTCTTGTGGGTAGGAAATTGACAAGTGTTTCATGTGGCCGTGGGCATATGCACTGCTGAGTCAATGTAGGAGGACTACAGCATCTAAAATAAGCCTATGTCATTGAAGTCAGCCTCCCTGGGTCTATCATACCTGCCCACTGGTTTGAAACTCGTAGCTGTGGGTGGCAAGTAAGATTAATCACAGAGTCCAAGTTGGAAACAGAGGTGGGCTTTAATACATGTCAGTGTTATTCAAAACTATGCTTCCTGAGCAGATGGTTTACAGACCTGAATTTGTGATGTACAGTCTTATATGAAGCAATCATTTAGCTAAGTGTACCCGATTGCAATAATCTCATCTAGTCTAGTGCAAACTGCAAAATATGCACGTCTGTTTTATGATGGTTTTTTTACTATGATATACAGGACTAGAACATTAGTTCATTACATTTTGTATTGATGATTATATTGTAATTCATGGCCTAACTAAGACTTCATTCATTTTTTTTAAACATTCTTGTTGGATGACAATATTTTTCAGAGTCTAGCATTTGCAATTATGTTTTCGTATATATTTTTTTCTTAATTGTAGGCTTGTCATTTATGTCCAAAAAATATGCATAATTTATAATTTTGTGTTTTTTTTAATACGACTTAATTTTTACGTATCAAACTTTTCACTTCCAGACAAATATGACGTAATATGTGCCATTGTGCAACTATAATTATGCAAGGAATTTCATCCTCGACGCGTAACCATTTACTAGCAGAAAAACGGACGGCTCTTCCCATTGGTTGAGCGCAACTGACACTCAAACAAGCATGTGCGTCATTTCCGTTGTCAGGTGGCGCTGTCGCTGTGGAAAGATGCAATCAGCGAAGAGCGGAGGCTTTTCCTCAATTGCTCATTTCGGTAACAGAGGCTAAACAACTTGAAAACCGACGCCTCGGCGGGTTCTCTTGTTTAAAGAGATTATCCACAGCAATTACCCCCCCAAAAATGTCGACGTAGTAAGCAGACAACGAAGACTCTACCCGGCGGTTTCGGCTCGAGGTAAGCGAGTTAGCGACTACATTGCTATCTAGCTCTCTGGCTCCCTGGCAAGGCTAGCCAGCTGTAATATTACCTACTTTGTTTAAATGGCCTCCCGGCTGCCCTGTATCCTCTGGCTTGGCGTTAGCTAACTTGCCCGCTTGTCGCCCAGCAGCAATCATTCTGAACTACTCTCGGGGTAACATTAGCATTAAATGTGAACGGTGCCCGTGAGCCAGCCAGCAACTGCTATGTGCAGCATGCACTTAAAGCCGGACTGTTATGTTGTGTTACCCCCTTTGTGTAGCCGGCGTGTGCCTGAATCATTGTCTTTAGCAGGGATAAAAATCCATTCCGTTCTGTTGTATTGAGTTTGTATGCGATCTTTGATTTCTCGTAAAAAAAAATAATACGGTCCATCTGAATTGATGTAAATCATTGCCTCAGGCAGATGTGACTGTGACTGGAAACATATCAAGGTGGTCAAATACCTGTTATTGTGGGATTATTTCACACCTGACGACTCGGGATTTGTCTGCGTGACGTAACGTCAGGGGTTTACTCTACAACTCGAGGTTGGCGCGATTCGTTCGTGTCTATGCTCTGCGGCCGTGAAATGACGTCTAATGACAAATAAGCGAGCGATGTCTATCTGTAATCTGTGTCGTTTTATAATGAGTTACAAGTTGTATGCTGCTTGCACGAATCGACACGATTGATTGACAAATCCACACGATTTAAACATGTGACCTTCGATTAACGTTGTTCCTGGCCATCTTCTTCTGTGTGTGTTTCTTCAAGATCACTGCAGAGTTTGTGATTTACTTCTACGTCAACTTCCTGCACAAGTGTCGTTATGTTAACTTCATCCTGCTATCTAACCTGCTTAATTTTGCAATTAGAATGTCTTTGCAAAGTAAAAAAACAAATGGTCATGGAGTCTCAGTGGGTGTATCTGAAGACACCTACGTGGTTGTTCTGATACTATTTAAGGAGCCCACATTTCTCCTGGGCTCCGGCAGCGTGTCTCTCTCTCTCTTTTCTTTTCGTGTGACATGAATCAGAGGCTGTATCTGTTCCTGTCCTCTCTGTGGTACAGTCAGAGGTAGTCTTTCTTGCTAGATCACTGGCTGTGCAGTGAGGCGCAGCAGCGTCAGTAAAGGATATCAGCATGCTGTCATCGCGCTGATGTCATTTAGGTCCGTGTGCATTAGTTGGTTGCAGTGACCTTTGCTTTTTCCGTGTGTCAGGAGCTGGCTCCGCAGCACTACAGCTGGTGTTTAGGAGGTAGATGAATAGCCTCGGGGTAATTTGCTGTGTCTTATATTGTAGCTTGTGTCGAAGAGTCAGTTTATATTGTTAGTTCACGATGCATGCGTGAGTACGGTATGTTTTCTATTTATTTTATTAATGCCTCCACCAAAGAGGGCTTCTTGAACTGTACTTTGCAAGTGTTTTGGGACGTATGTTCAGTCCTCATCTCAAAGCCCACCCACCAGACGGTGTTCGGTAACATTTCACACATGCGTTGTATGATCTCCAAGGTGTGCATCCCATAACTGTTTCTCACACATTTAATCTTGATTTATGGTTATGGATGGTCTGTCTACATTAACAGTAAGAATCGGTGTCCTTTGAGACAGCCATTTTATGTGTTTAACAATGTGGCTGTAGAGGAAAGCGATGCATAAAAGGCAAAATCATAGAAATCTTTAAAATGTGTGGATTCAGCTCCAAATGAAAAGCCTGTTGGTTTTTTTACCGTCTGTTTAATGTATTCAGTCTAGCAGCATTGCTAGCACTTAGCCAACAACTTCAAATGTATTTATTATTCATTCACACCGAGAGCATCATTTACATTGTCGATACTGCCAGCCACTTAGGCCAATAGGTTATGCTTTTATGGCTTATGTCAGCAAGATTTGATGTCACTGGGATTGTGCCGGCACGTCCTTTTTTTCTTAATAAAAATGTCTTCAGTTTCTTCCACAACCGTCTTATTCTAAGGTTTTGTTGTTGCTTGCCTCTCCATATAATTTTGCTAGTCTGAATCACCTCTTGTGTAGCTGGCTGAAGTATGCATTCCACTGCAATCAGTCACTGACATTTTTTTTAAATGCATCTTATTCCCTTGTCACTTTGCGCTGCTGTTGTTTTAGACCCTTTTACAGATGCATTTTCTTGAGACTGAGCACATGTTAGAGGTTTGGGGTGCATTTCATTCTCTTATTGTTGTCATCACAGAGACTTAAGTATATTCTGTTCAATGGAAACTCAGGATGACAGCAGGGTGAGTCATCCCTCTCGATTCAAGGCACTACTTCCCTGTTACAGGAAACGGATGGGGTTTCATCACATTGGAACTCGGTATCAGTAAACAGAGCACACCTCTTACTCTATAAATTCTGGGGGGTAGATCTGCTGCAGAATTTGAAGTGGTTTTTGTAATGATGATGTGTCACACTGTGTCACTTGTTCTTCTTGTTGGTGTCTCCTTTTGTTTCCACTCTGTTTGAACACGCAGGTCCTTTCAGGGGAAGATTTCTGCAGATAAACTAGAGATTTTAAAGATAAAAGCAGATTAAGAATGGAAAGACTTTAATATCTACTGCTGCAAGAAGATGCATGTTTGGCAGAGTGCTGAGGCAAAAATAAAAGAACATCGTGTAATTGTTTTTTATTTACATTTAAGCGTTTCCATTTAAATTGATGTTTGTGGCACACATGCATGGCCAGAGATTGAATCTTGGGTGTCATCCTTGACGCCAGTAGTCGAGCTGTAATGGCCTCACATTTACACTGAGGTGTTGGTAAATGTGTGGGAGGGGAATTTAAAATAGACAGGGAGGAGCTGACCAGAAGTTTACCTCCTTCCACTGCTGTTCGCTAATCTGTATACTCCCAATCAGGTATCAGACAGCTAATTATTGAGCTATCGGTACGGTCTTCCTTCCTATCTATAAAACTGTTGTTCGGTTACAGATTCCCGATGCTATTTATGCCAATCCTTTAGTGTCTTTTCTGTCACATGCATGACCACACTCTTGAACTTGGTTATCTTTATCCTGCACACTAATCGCATATTCTTTTCCTCCTGTAAAGCTCCAGTATGTCCAAGCGGCGCTCATCAGAGAGGGGGGCTGGAGAGACTTCAGGCAGGGCGAGCAAACTGCAGTGTCCTGGGATATCTGGCAATAACGCCAAGAGAGCCGGGCCCTTTATCCTCGGTAAGGAAGCTGGCGGCGTTTGCACAGGCTAACGAAGCAGGGAAAACAGTCACAGCGGAGAGATGCGTCTGACCAATATCGTGTCTAATGTGCAATTATTAGGAACATGTATGGCCTTGCGTGCGTATTGTGTGTGAAAACTGTTTGGATGGAAAGGTGAGAGCCTTTTGGTGCTTCTGTGTGTCGGCCTGTGAAAAGAATGTGAGGAATTTTGCTGATCCCCATGACACGGCAAGACAGGACTGCGTGCACCTTGGAGCAAGGCTATTTCCTACCCCCTGAAAAATGCACATGTCTCCCGTAGTCCCCAAACCCTTACGCTTTCTACCATACAACCCCTCTGCTGTTTGCAATGTAGGGCGCCAGAGAAAACATTGCGCTAAGAGTGTAAAGGGGTTTAGTGCGCACACTGCCTTCGATGGGTTGTAGTGAGAGCACACACTCCGTAGGTATGCGGGCTGCCTTTTGGTCATGCAGCTGTTCCCTGTCTTATCCTTGCAGGGCCTCGCCTGGGCAACTCACCGGTACCCAGCATAGTGCAGTGTCTGGCCAGAAAGGACGGCACCGATGACTTCTATCAGCTCAAAGTAAGTGTGCTGAAGTATGGAATGTTTTTTTTTTCCTCTCTTTTTCATTCTTGCAAAGATTGTGAGTTGTGTACAGGATTCATTAAGAAGCTGTAATGTCGCTGTAGACACCTGACCTTTTGGCCAACCCTTTTCGCCATTAATTTTATGGCACACCGTTTCATTTGAATGCAAACGGCATCACCACAACATTGTGTTTATTGGGGCTATCCAGCGTCTGCTTTGTAAGGAGGCTGTGGAGCCAGGAGGGCGAGGGGTGAAGGAAGGGGGTGCTCCACCTGGAATGCAGACTTATAACCCCGAGACCCTTTGCGCGACCTTCTCCTTACGACTGTAGCGCCTCGCTGTCTGCACGGCGTGTTTACTCCACATCAGTATTTGAGACGCTGTTAAAGCTGCAGCCCTGTTATATCACCGTCACTGCACACATGGTATTTCTGAACTGCTTACCAACCGTAACTTGGGAGTCCTCACTCATTCAAAGCGCTTAGTGTGGGGACTGCAGATTTACCGAACGGTTCATGCGTTCTCCTGCCGTCTGATCCTGTGTGAGCTATTGTGTGGTGACCTCTGATGTTGACGGCAGATCTTGACGCTCGAGGAGAAAGTGGATTCGACAGGGGAAACTCAGGAGCAGAGGCAGGGGAAGATGTTGCTGCACACGGAGTACTCCCTGCTTTCTCTGCTGCACAACCAGGATGGGGTGGTCCACCATCATGGCCTCTTTCAGGTAGACTGACATCTGATAATATTTGGCCATTAAATCATATTAAATGGCAGAACAGTTTATTTTTTTTAAAAGGTGCGGCGTTTTCTCGGCAAGTAACATTTGTCCATCAAGCTGTTTGTTTTTGCTCTGTCAAGGTCATTTTGAAAGAAGTCGGAGTACCGATATTATCTGCAGTCATTTTCCAGTCACGGCCGCATCCATTCACAAAGAGCCCCTCCCTCACTTGTCTTGTCTGCTTCCTCCTTTAACTTTATTATTGTTCCATATTCTTTCTCTCTCTCCGTCTTCTGTTTCTCTTTCGCATCCTCTCTTCATCGCTGCCGGCGTTCTCAGAATAGCAGCGGCGAGCCATGTGCTCCATTTTGTCTCGGCCCACGGTATTGATTAGATTATTATAGCGCATCTCCGCTGTGAGAGAATCGGTTGGTAATGTAAGCTTTCAGAGGTGCAGACTGCACCGGGAAAAAAATAAACTAAAATAAAATGACAACCTGATACAAAAATCAATAAGAAGTGCGACTATCCTAACTAGGACGGGAGCACGTTATTCATCCTCCATGATGCCGTGTGGAGGGAGTTGTGTCATTATTCACACTGGCTACATGCAGGACTGTGAGTGTTGTCCTCCACCCTACGTGAATCTACATCCTTCTAAGCTGAATGAGTCCCGGTGATCAGCTTGTATGATGCAGGGATCCATTCACTTGGATGAATTAATGGATGATTACATTTCTAGCCATTAGATGCTGTGGAAAGTGCTTCTAAAATAGATCAACAACTCTAAACGGTGATCACCCTCTGGCGACATCGGCTCACCATAGGCGTCACAGTTATAACACGGAGGACAAGTCTATTCTTTGACGTTAATATTTTAGTGGAATAAATGTACGTCATTCACATCACCGTCCCTACAAATTGATTGAAATTTGAGACCTCAGTAATTCTTCACTATTGTAGTCGTCGGTAGAAGACGAATGCTAAGCAGAACTTTAAGTTACCCGCACTCCTTCTCCCCATTTTACTTAGTAATTTTGTAAATAAGATGGTCATTTAACAGAAATTGCATGAAGAGATCTGAACAAGCATCGAGTGGTTGCTAAAGATGGCTCTGAGTCAGTCATCCACTCATTTCTGTCCTTAATTTCTCTTTTATATCTTCAGATATGTGGTCTGTGGCAAACCACTTCCTATTGATTAAATACCCTTTTATTTTGCAGATGCAACTAGAGCCACTCCAAAGTATGAAACCACGAAGCTGGAAATAACTTTTTGAAATTCTTATTGTCAAACCCGCGTTTTTCAGAGCTTCCCCCCGTCTCTGCTTACGCCTCTCGTTTTGCATTCCCCAGGACCGAGCCTACGAGATAGTGGAGGACATGGAGGCAAATAAAATCCGCAAGATGAAGAAGCGGATCTGTCTCGTGCTGGACTGCCTGTGTGCTCATGATTTCAACGTCAAGACGGCAGATCTGATAAACCTCCAGCATTACGTCATAAAGGAGAAGCGACTGAGCGAGCGCGAAGCCATCGTCATCTTCTATGACGTAGTGCGTGTGGTGGAGGCCCTTCATAAGGTGAGTTCAGGCGGCGTTGTGTGGACGACACCAAGAAACATTTATGAGCTTTATCCTCGCACAATTCTGTTTTTAATCAATAAAGATGGATGAAATAGTACAAAGCCTTTGGAGAAATATTCTCTGTTAAATAATTTAATCTCCCGCACTCTCAAAAACAAGCTGTTGGTTCTAATATCTGCGATTCCCTATGCAGAATGTAACCAATATTCTTTCTCTTTCTTTATTGCATACAGAAAAACATTGTACACAGAGACCTCAAGCTAGGAAACATGGTGCTGAACAAACGGTAAGAAGACTGTCAATATTTCTGTTGATCCGTTAGCAGGCCAGTAACCTGTAATGTTACTGGGACAGCCATTTTTAGCCCAATTCTGTCAGGTGACATGTCTGAGAGGCCCCAGCAGCCAGCATTTTATTTTTATTTTTTTATTTTTTGGGGGGGGCATATTCTTGATGCTGGGTCAGCCAGTGTCTGTGTGTTGAGTAAAGCACTTTTTAATACCAGTTTGTCCAAGTTTAGGTTATTCAGTGACATTTTGACATAATGATGGTAAAATGCACGCAGACTGTATTCCTGGAGACTCAGAGATCATCATTCCACAAAGCCAGTGTTTATTTGTAAGGACATGAGTAATACCGGTACACACACACGCTGTTCCTACGCTCGCTCGCATCCAAATATGGAGCATGCTAGCGTTTGGAGATGTCTCGCGCTGTAGCCAGTCACTTCTCGTGCCTAACATGCGACACGCATGAGTCGGTGCTTTGAGATGTCACGTTGCTGTCTTCAGAGCCCCCTGGCCTCTGGCGGTGGCGGTGATGATGAAACGGGAGAGTGTTTCAGCCAGGAAAGGAGGGTGGTGGGGTCAGGAGCAAGATGAGGGGAACAACGCGCTGTCCCAGCTGGAGACGAAGGAGAGATTGGCCAAAGGCTCTGTAGCTCAGAGCTGACTCACACCACTGACACACACACACACAGAGTCGTAGTCATCATTTATTTACCTGCCACTTTGTTTGTTCTCTTTTCCGCTTTCATTGTATGTTTTGTTCACGTCATCACATTCACCATTCTCTGCTGGCCTGAGTGTTTTCTCTGTCACTCCACCCCGATGAGTATCAATGTACAGTCAGTTTGGGCGGGGCACAACCCATTTAGTCGCAGAACAAACCCAGAACCTCCTCATCTCCTACTTCTTGTAGTGACTCTGGGAAATGCCCCGATGGCCTCGACAAGCGCAGCAGTTTATGCAATGAATGATGTGATTTCCTCTTGCAGAGCGGTTATGAAAGCAGGATGTCATAAATCAGCCTGCGGGGTCATTGATGAAGCGTGTCAGAGCGGCATCGACTGGGGTGCATTTTCATATTTTTATTTCAGTTTTATTTCTTCTGATGGACTCGTTTTCCTCACCGGTCACGCATGATGTGCTCTCCCTGGTGTTCGTCACCTTGTCTGACTGATTTAGGGGTTTGCAGTTTGATATTTTCTACTGTAATTAGACATGAAATATTTTTTTATAACGATGTTATTTTTGAAAGATGGAACTGTATTTGGCTCGATAACTTTGTTTGTTTGTTTCTCATCAACTCGTATATTTATGGCAAACTGCTGCAAGAAAGGAAGAGAAGTCAGAGGAGCTGTTTGGGCTACTGATTTCCTGAGATACCCAAGGGTCACATGACAAGGAAGCAGCGATGCGGTGGTCTCCCTTTGATTCTTTGGGACCCTTGCCTCATGAGGCAAATATGCAATTTCATTTATCTCAATGCACGCAGGCAAAAAAACCCAAACTCTTCTAGAACAGAAGCTTTTATGTCGAGAGTCCTCGATGCCTTGCTTCTCTGTTGCTCTCGCTCATCTTTGTGCCGACACCAGACCTTTTATATAAAGGTTGGGTCGCATGAATAGATTTGAGCGCTTGAACGCAAATCTATTTTTTCGACAGGAATTTAGCTTCAGACGGTGTGACGGGAGCAGTGATTGTGCGTGACTGAGCAGGGTGTGAAAGTGAGACCGAGAAGGGGAAGCTGTTGACCTCGGGCCTTTTTAGAAAGCGGATGTGGGCGAGGTGCGTGATCCAAAGAGGACTCGGGCCGCCGTTTATCACCGTGGGTACTTGTGTGCGTGCCGTCTAAGTTGCACATTCGAGTTAATGTTTGAAATGCTCATGAGCTTTATATATTCATGTGGCAGCCCATCACTGTGCATGCTCAGGCTTAGTCATTGAGACAATTATCCTAAGCCACAGATCGACTCGTATGTCTGTCATATGTTTCACATTTCTTCCTCCTCTCTTATAAGAGCATGGATCATACAGAAGAGTCCCTCGGCTTAAATATGGCTCGTTTTCACTCAGATTTCAGCTTTATGACTCATTTCAATGGAATTCAATGACTTGAGATATTATAGTGGCCACGAAACCAAATGGCAGAAACGGTAGTGAACATTTCAGACTCTTTGGTGTTTCTGTATCTCGAGTTGTCTTCTTGATGTAGGTAGGTTGAAACTGACTTTCCATAGCGGAGTAGAGTTTACATAAATCTTACCCTGAAGGTACAAGTACACAGGGAGGAGACTGAAGGAAGCATGTCACCCAAAAGAGAATGATTTACAGTAGGCCTCCAATGCAGGGTGGTCCGTACCGCACTGCAGACGCCGTCATGACAAATAGGGCTCTGAAGTGCAGGAAGTAAGACGGGAAGATGCAAGCTTATCTTCTAGCAGGGCTGGATCGGCATCTGTTTGGCGTCTGGCCCTCTTCAGATGCTACTGTATTTGGAAGGCACACGAAGCATGCAATTATTAAAACAAGGCATCTTAGCAAGTTCTATCATCGTCAGCTGATGTTTACTTCATGCTTTAAGCGTAGTACATTCTGAATTTGTTATGAGTACGGAGTACGAACAATGTTTGACTATTAATTTGCTCGTCCATATTTGTCATGGATCAAGTTGCCCTGGAGAATATGTTAGTCCTTATTTCATTCTGAATTAATGGCTGATTCAAATCGATGTATTAACAAAAAAATGATCAGGTGTTTTTTCTTGCTTACAGAACTCACCGAATCACCATCACCAATTTCTGCCTCGGAAGACACCTGGTGAGCGAGGATGACCTACTGAAAGACCAGAGAGGAAGTCCGGCCTACATCAGCCCCGATGTTATAAGCGGTTAGTGTTTGTCTTTAAAGGTTAATGTGTGCAACAAACGAGACGCTGTGCAGACAGACTCAGTGGTGAAGCGCAATCCTCGGTTTGAATCTGAAGCTCCTGGACTCCTTATGTAAAGTCGGAAGATGATTCACCTTTAATCCAAGAGGCTTCTCCGTCTCTAAGTAGCTGGGGTGGAGCGAGAACACGTTGTTAAGCTGAAAAGCTCCTTTGTGACGGTCGTTAAGTTTATTTTTAATGGAAGTGACATAAACCGGGTGATTCTGAACCCTTGCAGCAGCCACGCTCGTGGTTGCATCGACTGATCGTGTCCACAGGTGTGAAGATGCCGCGTTGCTACTGTCTGCTTTAAGCTGTGCTGCACACAAAGTGAGCGAGTAACTTTCTGTTGATCAGATGGGATCCTGAGATTCTCTTAAACAGCGTTGCGTGACGTCAGTCGACTTTGCATTTGATTTTCCGGTTGTTAGGCAACAGGAAAGACCTCGGACTGACAAAAAGCTTTTCTTTTCTGTCTTTGCTTTGCGTAGTCACGGTAATGTTGCATTTTCTCGTGACATGTCTGCAGAGGAAGCAGCTTTTCTCTTTGCGTGGCGCATTTCCTTTTTGTCTGGAGAGGAAAAAAATCAAAAGCAGCGTCCTTCAAAATGCTCGGATGACAAAGCAAATGCAAAGAGTGCTGCGAACTGATCAAGTCGGAGCTCAAGCCCAAAGTCCCACCGGTTCTAACATTCAGAGCGCCATCCGGGGCATTCTTCATGCGGGGATAGTTCCTCTCGTTCCATTCGAACTGTAGATAAAACCCGGGCGTGTATATCAGCGTATCGTGACAGGCACACAATTAAACAGAGCTTCAGTGACTCACGCAGTGATGACTCACTACAGGGAAACTACTCCCATCTACCCCCGTCCTGTGCGAGTGTGTGTGTCTTTGTGTGAGTGTGTGTGTGTGTGTGTCACAGGCTTTAGCATAATTGCCTGCTGCTACCGCCTGCCTGGCTGTAGCGTGTGGTCATACTCTGTGCCATCCTCACCGGCTCCAGCTTATTCAACGTACGATGAGTGTTTGCGTTTGCTCATCTTGTTAATCATTAGACCTGATGGCTCGATGCTGAGGGATTGATCACCGCCGAGTCACTCGAGGCAGAAACTGTCATTGCGCCACTAAATAAGTGTTGATTTCAACCTTCATGGCTTGTTTGATTGAGTTCTGTTTTTTTTTTTTAAGGGCACATTCATTGGTCTCACCGATCCTTTATCCTGTCCTCAGGTCGGCCATACCGTGGTAAACCCAGTGACATGTGGGCTGTTGGCGTCGTCCTGTTCACCATGCTGTACGGCCAGTTCCCCTTTTACGACAGCATACCTCAAGAGCTCTTCCGCAAAATCAAGGCTGCCGAGTACTCCATCCCAGAGTGAGTGCTCTTCCCGGGGCATGTGACATTTAGAGGAGATGTATTCAAAGAAAGGGAATCTGGACTGATCCGGCATCAGTCGCAGCTCTGTTTGTTGTCTTTTTATTCTGCCGGGGAATCTTTCAACACGGCATTAAAGTTACTGATTATCTGGTTAATTTTCTTCACTTTAAAATAAACTTCTGACATTTTTTCACACTTCAGGCTGGATTTAGATTTTTTGATTGCATTTTCCATTTTCCATCCAAGCTTTAAGAAAATGTTGTGTCATGTTTCAATCGTGGCTTTATGTGTGCGTGACGTTGCCACGTCTTCCGTGGGGTTAAAAAAAAAAAGAAAACAGCAACGATGCCTTTCGTTCCTCCTCCGTTTCCTCCCAGGGACGGTCGTGTGTCTGATAACACAGTGTGCCTTATCCGAAAGCTGCTGGTGTTGGACCCGCAGCAGAGGCTGACTGCAGGAGAAGTTCTGGAGTCCCTCAGCGTCATCATTGCCTCATGGTAGTTGCTCCACCTGCTGGAGATTCTGCTGAATTACATGCAATAATTCCACAAAAGTTCAAAGATCAATATCGTGGTTGTTTTTCCCACTCCCAGGCAGTCCGTTTCATCGTTGAGTGGACCTCTACAGGTGGTACCGGATATTGATGATCAGGTCAATCACCCAGAACATCTACAAGAGGTAAATTATTAGGGAAATATGCGCCCACCTGTCAGAATACGGAGTTGGAAAAATCAAAACTACCTGAAATAAAGCTAAAAAACAATTTCTGACATGCTTAACAATATATTTTTTGGTCAGCTCAAACAATGCACTGCGTTGAACAGAATGCATTTTCCTCCGTTAGGCCAAGGTGATAGAAGAGTCCTCGCAGTATGAGTTTGAGAACTACATGCGCCAGCAGCTGCTGCTGGCCGAAGAGAAGAACACTATTCACGAGGCCAAGAGCTTTCTCACCAAGCGCCAGTTTGGCAGCATCCCACCTGTAAGACGTCTGGGCCACGACGCACAGCCTGTCAGTCCACTAGATGCTGCCATTCTGGTGCAACGTTTCCTCCGGAATTAGTCTCCGCCTCTCTGACCTCCCCGAGGGAGTACGGATTCCTGTGGAGTCCAAAGAGGACTGAGTAGGCTAAGCCCCAGAAATGGAACTCATACAGGATGCCAAGCCAAGAGTAGGGTAGAAACGGCCACCCCCCCCCCCCCCCCCCGATGATGGGCTTTGGGCAAGATGGGCAGAGCCGGTGCAAGGAAGGCACCAGAAAATGCAAACTTAAAATGTTGCTCTTAAGGCCTGGATCCTTCCTGTGAAAAATGGAAAGCCCCTGAGGAACATCTGAACCAAAGGTTCCTTGCCCTCAGGTCACCCAGTCTGATCTCACTGTGCAACCAACCTGTCGGCAAACACAAGGCTCGGCCTGAAGTTCAGAGGAGACGACTGACGCTCCTCCTCCTTGGAGATCTCCTTACTGTAACACTGTCCCCATCGCAACTCTGGATCCCCCCCACGAGCAATACAGGACCAGATTCATGTAGCAACACTCTCTCCTTCCTAGTGGTAATGTTATTGCCCCAAGTCAGATCATAGATGTCAGTTCTCTTTACCGCCATTCCACCTCCCTCCTTTCACTCTTTCCTTTTTCTCTGTTTTCCCGTGTCCAAAAACGATCCTGACTGGTCCTGTCCCCCCCTGACTTTAAATCAGATCTACCTCTCTGCCCCTCTTCTCTGTTGGTAAACCATGCCCACTGTTACGAGACAAGGGATTGTAACGATGGAGCCTTGTTGCCACCAGTGACATAAAGCATTAAAGTTTTTGAAACCTTCTCGGCGGTTTCAGGAAAATCCGAATAAGCTTTTTTTTTTTTTCTTATAAAAAAAACATGTAAACTCAAGTAGCATCTTCTCCCTACTTTTTGATTGAAGATACTGAATATCAAAAGATGTGCGCGTACATCCTTTGACATTTGGAGAATGCATTGTGTCCTATTTCTACTCATCCCTGTGGAAACCTGTTATCATCTAGGCAGCTAGTTTGAGGTACCTGGAAGTCACAACGCCAAGAACTAAGACCTGAATGGGGGGAAAAAAACATGCCGCTGTAGTGAAGATCGAGCACTGTCACCGTTGTATTGCCAAAACCTTGTCTTAAAAATGACTCTTAGCCAAGGAAACTGGTACCACACAGCCTCATTCAGAATCAAATGGCCTCCAGGTATTCCTACTTCCCTGTTCCTTTTTACCGAGACAGATCACGGGACAAGTTTGTTTGTTTTTCTCAGTATGAATGTGAACTGTCGTCGTGTACTTCGATGTATCTGCAGTATCTCTGAGTGTGTATGTGTGTCAAGTCAGGCAAACACGAGTGTGCAAAACTGTCGAGCCGTTGGCCTCGGGCAGTCGCAGATTCTCTAAGCTATCCTCGTATCTGTGTATCTGATGTCTGGCCTGCCTCAGTGGCAGACACTGTGAAAAAGAGAGCAGGCGTTTCCAAGACAGGGCTTGACTGAATGTTTTAGTAATTGCCATGAATGCTTTTCTTAAAGAAAATATATGTATCGCCATTCTCCAGCTCAGCTTGTACGCATTTGTATTATCTCACGATGTCGGCTCTCTAGTCGACAGGTGTCAATGATGCTGTAATATTCCATAGAAAAATGAAAATACAGACTGCGATTTTATGTTTAGTTGTTTGGTCTTGGTTCTGGACACGTTATTCTCTTTTATCAGAGGTTTTCTTCAGACCAAGTCAAACCTAAATAACCAGAAACTGCAAGGCGTCTGTACTCCGCAGCCTGCCTTTGTGTATTGGTAACTGCTTCAAGCCATCTGGACATCTTATTTATATTTAAACTAATTGCATGGACATTGGTTCTGGAATATTTTCAAATGTACTTGTACGTGTAATTTCATGTTGATTTTATTTATACCCTTGTTTAAACCGCGCTTCTTTCAAACCACTGGGTCTTTTTTTTTTTTTTTTTTTATCAGACACCCATCGTAGCCTGTCAAAAACATTCATTTACATGTAAATGTCTTTTGAGACGATGCACAGCATCTGCTTACTGAAACGGCTCAAATCATCAATCATTCATCTCTTTTTGATCCTTTTTAAATGTGTTCATTAAAGTGTAGCGTTTGTGTATGTGCTTTCCTTTCCCTGAACTTTCTTGCTTTTTCTGCAAAGGTTTGTGATCAACTTAAGCTACACTAATAATGAGACTGACTTTTGTGCTATTTCTACTTTCCTTTTATCATCGATACCATTAACCTCCAAAAGTACCCACACGAGTGTCTGTGGTCGGTATGTAAATATGTAACGAGTCAGTCGTACTTGTATGTAGATCCACCCGAAGAAATACCAACTCTGTTTCAACATGTGCTGATTGACGGGCATTTATCGGCCACGTTGGCCGTCGACCACAACATCCGGAGGCTAAACCCATACGTTAAGAGGGCGGTCTGCTCTCTCCCACCTCAATGTGAATTCCATGGGTATACAGCAGTATTGTAGTCGTGATTGTTTATCAGAATAAGGTGTTTCATGAATGCCGTAGCCATTGCTGAATGCTGACATTTAGTGATCGTCTCTTGGAAAGTGTCTTAAATCATCTTCCATGATGCCCAGTTACAGATGAGTAAATTGTAGAGTAAAGTCCCCCCCCCCCCATCCAAACAAGTGTTTCACTTAGTGGATTGTACCACATTCAACATCAGTTTTGCAGTTGTCTTGGAAAACCACGATGTGGACTGAAAAAGCATGGAAATAGTGTGAGGTTGAACTCCTTGTAAAACATGTCGTTGTTGCGTGATTGTAAACTTGCAAGGTGCGCCAACTGATTTGACGATCGCTCTTTGCCAATCCTGCAGGATTCAAGGTAGATAAATACCCAGTAATTGGCCAATTTTTTTATACAATTTTTGATGATTTTCACCCTCCTTCTAAAGTCCTCAGTCTTTGGTATGCAACCAGTATATTGTTGACCGCTTCAACTGGAAACTCTGTCTAGGATATGAAATGTGCTGAAGTTTAAACCCAATGGGATCGCGTGTTAGCTGCTTGGTCAGACATTGGCATCTAGATACAGTAAACTGTATAATTGTACAGATGAAAAACATGTTTGTATAGAAAAAAAAACAACATATTTTTCTACTTCATCAGATCTCTACATGCATGTTAGCAATAAACTTTGATATGGAAACATGCAAGTGTTGTGTCTTTGTATTTCCTTTCATTGCCAGTAGGTGGTGCACTTCTTTAATAAATGAATTGCTTTAGAAGAGGTGGCTTGAACTTGCGGATGATGCTGAATGTTCTTTGTTGGCTTCCATATCTGCTTGATGCATCTGCCTGCTAAAAACTACACATTATTTTTTCTCATCAAACACATTCCTGACATTTGATCAAATTGAAGGCATGTTGCATGAACGAACAATATACATTGTCGAGAACGAAACTGGGTGGGATCTCAACAAATCTTAAACCCACAATCGGCATTTGCCATGGAAGAAAAAAAGACCTCAAGGAGGTCGGTCTTCTCATGTGCCTGTCTCTAACAAAGAGATGACGTCAGATGTGTGCAATGCTCTTACATAATTACCTCAGAGAGCATTGCATCTTCTTTTTGACCAGGAAATAACCGTCATCAGCCAGCTGAAGATGGATTTGTGGTGTAATGATGCAAATACAACATATAAATGTCTGAAAGAGAAGCCGCAAGGGTCAGGACGTAAAGCTCTCCTGCATGATGGTCATAATGATTCTCCTAAACTTAATTTTTATTGATTAATCAAATCAGACCTCAACATGATCAACACAACAAACAAGGTCAAATGATTTAGGTCTGCTATTCGCCTCACTTTCTGGAGTTTGTTAATTCAGTAACAGACAGTCCCTTTAAATGTGGCTGTAAAACTGGTGGCAAAGGAGGCACAGACTTTGTTGTGGCTGCGTACAAGTGGCGAGAAACGTGTCAAATATTTGACTGGATGCCGTTTCAAAGGGCCCAGGCGACCCATTAGCCTCATCCAAAATCTCTTACAGGATTCTTTCTCTGAAAGGTTTGTTTTCTACATTTGCAAATAAGATTTGATGCGATGCAGAAAAGGTCCAGCCCTTCGTATGTTGTGTTTTTTTTTTTTTTTTTACACATGGCTTTAGTGTGTGTTGAAGATGCTGAGAAGATCAAGGTTATTTGATTGTCGAGTACGAAAAGTTTGCTCACACAGCTTTTTTAAATGCATTTCAAGAATTGTTTGCCTCTCATACGCTTTCTCAGCTATTTTCCTACATTGAAAAGACATCTGTCTGAATTCCTCCTCAACTCCTCCTTCAGGAGGTACCGGTAAGTGGGAAATTGAAAATGGTGCATGGCGAGTGTGTCATTTTCAAACTGCCCGCTAATGCTAAACATCTGGTCCTGCTGGGAGGAGGGCGACCCTGTAAATGGACGCCCTTGTCTCCACTGTCAACACCATGAGAACAGCCACCACAAGGTGAACAAGGATGCGTGTGTGTGTAGGTGTGTGTGTGTGTGTGTGTGTGTGTGTGTGCGTGTGTGTGTGGAGCGATAGTGTTCATATTGGAATGATGTTTAACAGACACGGTGGACTACTGAGTTTTATTCTTCCAACCTGCCATTAAAATACGCAACTCGGAGCAAATCGTCAGTGTTTCTTAACTTGACTATATGCAAGGACTTGTTAAAATGTATTTAAAAATGCTCTATTTGTAGGTGTACAGTAGTACCTCGATATAATGCGGTTCATCTTCCGCGACTTCGCTGCTTTCGCGGAGTCTTAATGCAATTTTTCAGATTTTATTTTTTGCACTTGAACGCGCCTTGAAACGCGCAAGGACTAGGGCGGGTCGGAGGAACTGTGAAATACGCACGAGTTGCTATTAATAACTTCTTATGTGTTCAACCTCGTAGGTTGATCATTAAAATTAAATTAGTTATTTCTAAAAGCTATCATGTTTATTTGTTAAGCGTTTGTTTTATAGCGCTCTTATTCTCTGTGTTTATTTTGTAGGAGCATAAACGTCACGTCCCTTTTGAGTATCGTTTCTTCCTGTTTGCACTACAAGCGACTCTTTCCTCGACCTGCACGCCTTAACATTATTAATAGGAAAACGTTTAATGTACATACATACATATATTTTTATTTCTCCAACAAATGTTTAGTTCTGAAAAGGTTTTGATCTTTGGTTTCATTCTATAATACTGAAACAATCTATTTAGATTAATGCCTGACTGTTAAAAGTGTATAAAGTGTGTGGTGAGGGGTTTTATAGCCTTAAAACATATGTACATGTATAATAATTAAAAAAAATAAAGATCACTACATTGCGGGTTGTTTTTGGAACGTAACCCCCCGGAAAATGAGGGACTACTGTACAGTATTGCCAAGATGTTGGAGATTCTCAAATGTCCATGAATGTGAAACATGGACATTTTGGATCCTAGCACTCACAAACAGGAGAAAAAAGTTTTATTTTTTTAGAACGTCATCTCTCAAATCCTGCGCAAAAACCATTCTGTGTTCATATTTTTAAGGGTCACATGGTGGGAGGGGGGGGGCGCAGAGCTGCAGTTGGTGTCAGCATCAAAGAAATTAAAAACATCAAAGACAGGGTCTTTGATGTTTCGCTATGAAGTAATTTCTGCCTTGAGTATATGATGAGTGTGACGAGTATATGACGAGTGTGAAGACTGTCTTCTAGTACCAGCAACAAAGCAGGTGAAAATTACAGGGAACAGCTTTATTCATATAATGCAGGAGCATTATATGAACGAGCCGCAAGCTGAAAAAGGAAAAAGTGGTACACAATCACCACGTGAATTCCTGGATTGCTGGTGCAGCTGGATTGTGGGAGAAACTTTAGCAAATATTTTTTATGGTCAAGCCGTTTATGTAAAAACCCTCGTGGACATCATCAACTCATTGGCAAAAATGCTTGCCACCAAAATCCGAGAATCAAGCATCTTTCTCAAGTTAAATGATTCCCAATTCCAGAACATTAACAAGGCTGTTTGCAAAGCCTTGTGCCAGCAGTTGGGCAGCAAAGAGACAGTGGGTCTTAACCTGATTACGCAGAAAACGTGGGTCTATGAAATTGTCATTGAGACTATACTCAGACATCTGAAGAAGAAGAGAAGCGTATTGTGTCAGTTCTTCAGATGTCTGGGCAGCATGTTTAGCAGGTCTAAAGGTAATAACTATCCCCTTGCTGCTGATCCTTATTTTTTCCCGCACAATGCAAGAATATGAATTGAAAGGAGAGGGCCTGGTGGCCGGGCCTTCACCCATGGGGCCCGGTTGGGTACAGCCCGAAGAGGTAACGTGGGGCTCCTTCACATGGGCTCACCACCCATAGGGACCAAAGGGGTCGGGTGCTTAGACTTTCAGTCTAAGTGCTTAGACAATGACATGCTACCACGGCCAATTGCTGCTTGCAAACCTGCAAAGGAAGACAGTTCTGCAACCAAGGGACCTGGATAACGTCGACTGCTCCAGATGCTACCACGGCCAATTGCTCTTCTCAAACGTGCAAAGGGAAGAGCTTCTGCAGCCAAGGACCTGGATAGGGCACAGGATAAAAGATGTCAGAGCAGTCACATCAACTCTGTTGAAGGTCAGCTCCATGACCTCCAGAGGAAATATGACCAGACTATTTCAAGCCTGAGCTGGTGGGCGAGGTTGAGAAGAGATCCTACCACAAGTGGAGGAGTTCAAGTACCCGGGGTCTTGTTCACAAGTGAGGGAAGGATGGAGCGGGAGATTGACAGACAAATTGGTGCAGCGTCTGCAGTGATGCGGACTCTGCACAGATCCGTCATGGTGAAGAGGGAGCTGAGCTTAAAGTCAAAGCTCTCGATTTACCGGTCGATCTTCGTTCCAACTTCCTACCCTCACCTGTGGCTCAGTTGGTAGAGTGGGATAGTCCAGTGATCAGAAAATCGGTGGTTTGAATCCCCAGCTCTGACTGTCCACATGTCGAAGTGTCCTTTGGCAACGCCAAATTGCTCCCAGTGGGGTCTGGCAGCACCTTGCATGGCAGCAGTCGCCCCCACTGGAGTGTGAATGTGTGTGTGAATGGTTGAATGTGAGGCCTCATGTAAAGCGCTTTGAGCACCGCTAAGGTGGAAAAAGCGCTATATGAGTGCAGTCCATTTACCATTTACCTATGGTCACGAGCGTTGGGTAGTGACTGAAAGAACAAGGTCATGGGTACAAGCGGCTGAAATGAGCTTCCTCTGTAGGGTGGCTGGGCTCTCCCTTAGAGATAGGGTGAGAAGCTCAGTCATCCGGGAGGAGCTCGGAGTAGAGCCACTGCTCCTCCGCGTTGAGAGGAGCCAGATGAGGTGGCTCGGGCATCTATTCAGGATTTCTCCTGGACCGCCTCCCTGGAGAGGTGTTCAGGGCACGTCCCACCGGGAGGAGACCACGGGGAAGACCCAGGGACACGATGGAGAGACTACGTCTCTCGGCTGGGCCGGGAACGCCTCGGGATCCCCCCGGAAGAGCTGAAAGAAGTGGCCGGGGAAGGGAAGTCTGGGCTTCCCTGCTTAGGCTGCTTCCCCCGTGCCCCGGATGAAGATGGATGGATGGATGTATATATATATTGATTTATTGTCTTAATTGTCTTTAATACTTGATTAAATCTTTAACAAAAAACAAAGTCTTGGGATCTTCCATTTCCTTGGTGGTTCTGTTGGACCCTGAAGGGCTACCACAATAAGAACCTGGGTGTTGTCTGTTTCTGACAGGTGACCCACCGGGTCCCAGTTGTTGTTATGTGCTCTGCACATTGCTCCGTACATGAACATTTTCTGGAGGCTCTTCATGAATTTTTTGTTTTGTGGGCATCCAACGACTGCAAAATATCCAAGATTCAAGTGATTGTCTTTTACACATCAAAATGGGAATCGAAATAAAACCCACAAGCAAGTGTGCTTGTGAAACCGCATGGCTTTATACTCATGAGTCGACTGTGGCAGACTTGCCAAAATGTTGATTAAAGTCTGATTCTGACATCCTCCTCTTATTCTACTCCATTCTGTGTCTGTTGGTGGCAGTCTTTGGATTTCCTCTCACTGCCCCTCACTGCAGCTTTGGTGTGGGCGGTTGAGACATGTCTGTTTCTGTCTCTTTTTCTGTGTGTGTGTGCTGTAAATATTTCCCCCAATCAAAGAGTCAAACATCAGAGCTACGTCTAATCTCTAAGCCTCATAAGCAAACCACACGAGTGGGAATGAATGGACTTGGGGCTGAAAGTCATATAAAAATTTGCCCCAAAAAAACATTTCAGAGAAAGATTACATTTTTTTTTTTACCATTTTCACCGTGTTTGTTGAAAGAAAAAACAAACATAATGTCAGACTTATTTTTCCTTTCCCAGATCCTCCAGGCAAGGTTTTTTCTTTTTTTATATATAATATTATGGCAATTAGTTAGCAGGGAACGCATCCACATCTCTGCCATTAAGTGACAGCCTTTCATTGAAACCTTGCAAGTGTGTCAATCTGTCATTAAAGGCCTTACTTTATACTCTGTTGGGTATTCCTATTTTTATTTCGAGCTTTTGGACGACCGCTACAGCACTTTTGATGACTTTTGTTTCTTGAATTGGAAAACGAAGTGAGATTTTCAAGCAGAAAACAGAACCCCGCTTACAACACTCACGGAGATGTATTTTTACCTTCTCTTTCTGCCTCTCTCTGAGCCTTCGTTCTTCCCACGGAAAGCCAAATAGAGCTGGAAGTAGTCATTACAGGCTTCCCTGGGTACCGCTTGACTGCCTTGCTCATGTCTATTCTTGCTCAGTCAGGATGAAGTGGGTGCACGGTGGTTCTTACAGTGGATACTGGGTGACAAACATCCATGTAGGGTGCAATTCTTGCGGTGGTATCTTCAGCCCCAATGAGGCATGGGTGGAGTGGATTATTATTTTTTTGAAGCTCTATTGACTGCAATGTTAGCAAAACATTTCAAAGTGATCCAGAATCCAGGATGTCTTCAGGATCATCACCAATATGTAATCATCTGTTCCTAACATTTCATCAAGATCTGTCCATATCTTTTGGAGATAACATGCTAACAGACAAACAAACCAACAGCGCAAATACATAACCTCCTGTAGTTTGGATCCATGGCAGGGGCAGGATTTCTGTCTGAGAGGTGCTCTCCCCTTTTGCTTGTTCAGTCAGGATGGAAGGATGAGAGGCAAAGACTCATTGGCCTCCAGAAGACAGCCAACAGTTCTGCAGGGTTGGAAACCTTAATCTCTTTGTGTGTCTCATGAAAGCGTTTCATTGTTGATGGGTGCTGCGTAGAATAGATGAACTTTCCTTGTCTTGAAGAGAAAATCTGAAACCTGGACTCTGAAACCTGGAAAAAAGCAAAGTCTCTTGCATCTGTAGAAACACTTTGTACCGAAGCCCAGAAGTATTTTTCATGCAGCGCTCTCGATGTAATTGATCCCTTGTATTAGGCTCCTGTCAATCTCTCACCTCCACCATCGATGCACGCACGACACATGCAGGTTTTATTTCACACATCTGGCCCGTCACTGGGAGCAGCGGGGATTCGGACCGCAGACGGGATCTGGAGAGATTAACATCCAGGGAAAATTTAAACAGCTTTGGTTACAGCAACAAAAACAAAAGTGCTGATGCTACGTCTATATATATATATATATATATATATTAATATTTTCACCTTAATAGTGCATTTCTTCTGCTTAACTCGGCGAGTGAAAAAGAAAGGCCTGTGCTCACCCACGCACTTGAATGTATAATTTATCTCTGTCTTTTGCACACAAGCATATAAACACACATACAAACTATACCTCACTGCATTCAGTGAATATTTTGTGAGCCTGTAATAGTTTATTTTCCCCACTCATATGTCCTGGGGTGAACTCAGCAGTCGAGCTCTCCAGATTCAACATCTGGCCTCAGTGAGGCTCCAGGCAAAACATTGCCCCCCCATACTGTACCGTCCAGCCAACCAGAGTGGTCGATTCTATTTCTGGGCGCCTGTATATGAGTCAAAGATGAGTCAGCTGCTGCTTATAATGCTGGAAATGCATACTTGTGTTTACAATCTGTGCATTTAAAGTTTAAAGAGCATGTTTGGAAGACTTACAGGCAAAAAAAAATCACTCTCTTGTTTAAAATCCATTGAGCTTTGAAGTCCGTATAGAGGAACGTTCACGGTTTACTCATTATTCTTGGATGCTGAAGGCACATTTAATCCCGTCTATTTAATTTCCCGTTTCAGCGCCATCCTCATCCTCTGTTATGTCTAATGCTGCAGCTTCTCACATTGGATCCAGCCGATGGATCCAGGACTACATGCTGAGAGGGAGTCGAACCATCTTAGGGGCGGGAGGGGGGATCATGCAGGCTCGCCCTGCTGCCTTTGTAGTCTAATGCCCCAGCTGCAATTCTGGATTGACTCCCTCCGGCGAGGTTTTTTTTTTTTGCTTTTCAACTGTCGAATAAAGAATGAGAGTGAGGAGTGAGTTGACGTTAAACATTCCACATAATCGCTATCTTATATCTGTCCATCGACAAACATCCGGATGACATTGAGCAGCTTGTACATGTCGGCAGAGCATCTTTGGCAGTTTTGATGGATCACAGGTCATTCATTCCGCGGCGATAAGTATCGTTGCTGCTGTGGCCAAACTCTGGTGGGGGGTTTGAACGGGAAACTGATTTATGAAGTCTTGCCCGTTTGCTTTCTTCCAGGCGTATAGCCTCAGTGTAAACACCCTGACACTGCAAAAGCTGATTGGAAGTGAGGCAGATGGTTTCCACTCCAAGGGAGTCGTGTTTTTGCATTCCCCTGTCACGGAAGAGCTGAGAAATCCAATGCAGCTTGCTCATACTGTATATGTGTATGTATGTGCACACGTGTACTCACACATGCGCTTAGTACACTCCATGAACTCTCGGGTGTAGATATATTTGGTGTTAAACCTCCATCCAAAAACGACGTGGAAAGCTTTCGGTAGATTGTCGTCCTGCTGTAGCTGCGGAATCCCTTCCTAAATCCTGAGAGATTCCATAATTGTAGATTTTGCAAATTGCTGAGGTTCGATTTTGAGCCTCGAGCCTCTCCAGGATCTATCATCATGCTCTGACCTTTGTGTGCTGCAGACATGCTATTTAAAAGAAAATGCTTCATGAACTCAGTAGCGCCACAATTTTGAATGACGGTAATATATTCTGGTCTGTGCCTGGGGGGGTGGGGGTTATTTTACAGTATGAAAGTGCTTTAATGAGGGCTGACTGAGCCCAAAGAGCTCAGATTTGTCCTGAACATGTCAAGAATCAAGAATCAAGAAATCTTTAATGTCATTCATACACTCTCATGCACAAACGAAAAACAGCACTCAGGTCCCAGCTCGAGGCGCGCAACACACATTCATTCAACTAAAAGTAAATATATACACAAAATTAAAAAGTGACAAGTGGCAAAGTGACAGTGATTGCACAAAGTGACAGTGATTGCACGATCCCCGTTTGGGTCCAACACGGAAGCAGTGCATTTGGCCTCCGAGTTATCCTCTGTTCACAACCCTCACAGCATCAGGGAAGAAACTGTTTTTGAACCTGGTGGTTCTGGCCCTGATGCTGCGCAGCCTCCTCCCAGATGGGAGGGGGGAAAATAGTCCGTGTGCAGGGTGGGTGGGGTCCTTCATGATGCAGGTTGCCTTTTTCCTGCACCTCCTGCTGTAAATGTCACTCACGGTGGGTAGGCTGCTCTCCGAAGTCCTTTGGGCCGATTTAACCACCCGCTGCAGGGCCTTCCTGTCTGCAGCAGAGCAGCTGCCGTACCACACCGTGATGCAGGATGAGAGGACACTCTCCACCGCACACCTGTAGAAGGACGCAAGGACAGGGGAGCCCATACCTGCTCGCCTCAGCCTCCTCAGAAAGTAGAGGCGCTGGTGGGCCTTCTTCACTAAGGCGGCTGAGTTAGTCCTCCATGTCAGGTCGCTAGCGATGTGCACGCCCAGGTACCTGATGCTCTGGACCACCTCGACAGCCGCTCCTCCGATGTGGAGGGGAGGGGGGGTGTAGCCTCCTTTCCTGTAATCCACAATCATCTCCTTTGTTTTCTTCACATTGATGCAGAGGTTATTATCTCTGCACCACCGCACCAGATGTTCCACCTCCTGCATGTACTCCGACTCGTCGTTGTTGAGGATGCGTCCCACCACTGCTGTGTCGTCTGCGAACTTGACGATATGACTGCTCGGGTACTTGGCTTTGCAGTCATACGTCAGCAGGGTGAACAGCAGAGGGCTCAGAACGCATCCTTGAGGGGAGCCGGTGTTGAGGATGATGGGGGCGGAGGAGATGTTGCGGATTCTCACAGTCTGCGGCCTGTTCGTCAGGAAGTCCAGAACCCAGTTGCACATCGATGGGCTCAGCCCCAGTGTCACCAGTTTGTTGACCAGAGTCTGCGGGATGATGGTGTTAAATGCCGAGCTGAAGTCCAGAAACAGCAGCCTGGCATAAGCATCTCTGGTCTCCAGGTGACTCAGGGCCTCGTGAACCACTGAAGCGATCGCATCGTCGGTGGAGCGGTTCCTTCGGTACGCGTACTGATGGGGGTCCACGCTGTCATCGACGCTGTCCTTAATGTGCCCCATCACCAGCCGCTCAAAGCACTTCATGACTATCGGAGTCAGAGCAACCGGCCGATAGTCGTTCAGGCATGAAACGGTGGAGGTCTTGGGGACAGGGATGATGGTGGCTGTCTTCAGACACGTCGGCACTGAGCCCTGGGACAATGAGGTGTTGAAGATGTCGGTCAACACCTCGAAGAGCTGATCGGCACAGTCCCTCAGAACCCGGCCCGGGATGTTGTCTGGGCCTGCAGCCTTGCGGGGGTTGATCTTCCGCAGGGACCTCATCACATCCTCAGCAGCCAGACTGAGGGGCAGCTCACCTGGTGGAAGCGTGAGCTTTGTGCCTCGGCTCTTGCTCCGGCTCCTCAGATGGAGGAATAAATCATTAAGTGGTTTAGCTGCTAACTCAGCTGTGAAGGCACGCATTGAAGATCAAGATGCCGGCAGATGACACTTAAAGCGCTCCTTCATGTTCACATGCAGTCAAGCTTTACTGCTGTTGGTTGAGTTTGACTCCAAAAAAAAAAGAAGAATGTTTGCGCTCATCTGCAGGCCGAAGACGTTCTCTGAGAGGGATGTCTGCCCCTCGAGAGAACTGAAGACAGAATCACAAGCAGCTTTTTAACTTTTTGGCAGTATTTTGCAAGCGCCGACTGAGCGCCGACGTCAAAGTGCTGGTTTTTCAATGAAAAGCAGATCCGTTTGTTATCGCAGGTTTCAGTGTGTGTTGGCTGCATCTGCAGGGGTCGGTTCCGGTGAAGAGTTAAATGACCAGCAGACCACAGCGGAGACCAGAGTCCAGATGGAAGCCTCCAACCTGAAACTGTTGTTTCAGTCAACCGTGAGTCAACAGTTGCCCCCGCATAGGGGGGGGGGGGGGGGGGGGACGGGACAGTGGAGAGGAAGTGCGGCGGTGTTGAACAATTACATGGAGCTTAAGCTTCTGGGGCGGGTGCAAACAGGAAGCGGATGCCCGACTGATTCAGAGGCGAAGATCTAAGGTCAGCACTGCGGTTCTGGTTCGGATGTGTGCAAGAGGACGTGCACAATAACCTGCTGGTCCTAATTTAAACGTACGTTACCGCTGGACTGAAATCCTCAAAGCTTTTGTGCATGAAATGTACATTTAAATTCAATTGAATCCAATTTGATCAGCCTGCTTTTGTTTCCGGAACCAAGTTCTCTTGAGTTTGAAAATGGCAGAACACAACGGAACCTTTAAACAGATGGGATCAGACACAACTCTTATATAACGACACAATCAGAGTGTTGATTTAACGTTCTTAGGCGTTTTTCTTGCAGATTGGAACAACGACCGGACAATCTAAAAAAAAATGATTGAGGAATTCACAACTCAGAGGTTAATGCTGAAACAACTCAATAGTGAAACAACATTTGCAGTCCTCCCATAGCAACAGCTCAGAAACCTCCTGCTGCACAAAATGCTCAGTATGATCCAAATCAACCTTTTCATAGCTGATTCGCATTAGCTCCAACTGAGGGCATGGTTGAAGGGCGGATAAGCAGATTAAGCTGCAGGGACTGTTTAGACACGCGCTTTTGCTGTGATTATTGGGATTCATCATAACCCTGCAAATTCCAGTCGATCCCAAACCCCTCTGCTCCAAATGGAAGCTCGTAAAATTGATCCTCCACCTTTCACATCTGTCCTCTCTCCATCTCCCGTCTCCTCCTGGCCTGTCGGGTCCTGTCCTTAGAATGTGCTGTCGAGCCAACCTGCACTCCGTCGGCGGTGTTACCTTCCAGCCCGACCCGGCTATCCAGCTGTAACCGTGTCATTATCTCAATTACCTGGCTCCTCCTGCACACACACACACACACACACACACACACACACACACACACACACCTCTGCTTTACATCTTAATGAGAAGGAGAAGCAGAGAAGGTTCCGCCCTGCATCGCTGGACACAAGTGCAGTTTCGTTTTAACAAACATCTCAGTGTGTGAGCTAACAAATAGAGAATCTAATGCACGCCGTGTCGTATATGAGGGTGTTGAGTGGGTGGGTGAGTTATGCTTCACCATTTTCACGGGGGGGCCTCTTACCCACTTTAACTCAAGATAACAAAATATCTGTCCCCCCCCCCAGTAGTTTGCAGATATATCAACTTTACGACACTTTTTTGGCAAAAACCATACAGTTTAAATGTCATTTGTATGGATTCAAAACTCTGGTGTGTCTAAATGGTTGTGGAATTGTGCAGGAATGACTGTAAAGTATCGACTTCTGTGGTTTCAAGGGCTCAAACTGCGCCGATATGTGACAATATTTGTCTCCAGCCATTTCAACAAACGGAGATTCTTTTTTTAACTTTTTTAACTGGCTGCACAAAATGACTTGATGTCTGAGACATTCTCAACCTCGTAAAACTTTAAATACACAATCTAGAAGATGTGTGGTTTTCTTTTTCTCAGTGTTGACAGTAATTGCCAACAGTCATTTTAATTGGTTTCTAATCAAAACAGGATTATTTGAAAACTCTAGTGCAAAAGTGCGCCTTGCTGCAGTGCATCTCAAATTGACCTCCAGCTTCTCAGCTAATCTCTTTGTATATCCACTATGTATATCCACTATGCAAAGACAATAAAGGCTTTCTATTCTATTTCTATTCTATTCTATTTCTATTCTATGCAACGCTTCTATGTGACACGTAATTTTCATCTACCATCTCCCCCTAAAAGTCTCAATTTCCCCCCATAAAAGGGTAAAAATAGTGACTCACAGTGGATCTCCGCTGGTTGGATTATTTTCTACTTACTGCAGAGAACAATGCGCACACTGTGTGAGCTTTCTCCACGGCAGCCTCCGCTGCAGGAACAGAATGGAAACAGATTCTTTCTGACTTTCTGACCTGTTCTTAAGACCCGTTTCTCATCATCTGTAGGGTTTGAAAGTGCCGGGCTACCAAAGCTGCACGCTCTCTTATGATTTACAGCCGCAGAGCCAAAGCTGCCTCCACAAATCTGCTCAACGCTTCGCTCAAATTGTTCTCAGCAGCTATGAATGCCAGCGAGGGCTTGTATTTTTAGTTCTGTGGGATGGTTCAAGCCTACTCCAAAAAAGTCTATCTATAACCTTGTTGTGCTACAAGTGGCTGTTTTGATAAAGGCCTGTGTGTAAAGGGCTGTGAGGCTGGGTGTCCTTTAAAAAACTTGAGGTTCCAGCATCTATATCATTGTGGCTCAGGTTCTGGTTCACATGGGGGATGGCTTATTTGGTACATGATTAGCATTTGGGCCCACAAGGGCGACTTTTGGCTCGAAAGAGACATGCAGGGTGAATAAAATAAAATAAAAATGTATGTTTTTTCCATAGTCAGACATTCTATAATCATCCTTTCCCTCACTACCAGCTTGTTGCATAATGAACTGATTGACCCCGTTAGGCACACAGTCATGCGACAGAAAAAAGATTTTCTACAGGAAAATGGTCCTTAGAAAAGTGTTTGCACCTTGAGCTCTCCATCAGCAGGAGACATTTTCAGATTAAAGGATATCTTCCAGAGAGGATTGACGATGTGTTTTTCCTGACTTGAGGACACACCCGGAGGGACGTTTTTTTTTCACACAAACCAATGGCCAGTGAGTGGTTTTTTAGATCACATGCCGGAGTCACGCAGCTTCACGCTCACCGTCTAGCGTGACTGTTGGCACATGCACATTGTTTACACAGCAGCACTGTGTAAACAATGATATCAGGGACCTTCTTTGTCGCATGGGAAGCAATATCGTCCATTGCAAGACTTTCATGACCTTGTGCTGATTCCCCAAGTTGAACAAAGGTGATTTTGTTCTTTGACAAATTGCTAATTGCTGCTATTTTTTTACTTAGAAGGTTTTTAGTTGCACATATTATACATGTTCAAAAGGTCACATGACCACCCAACAGAGGGGCTACGCCCTCTTTTGTGTGTGTGTGTGAAGAAGAGACGGGCAAACCAGCTCCAGCTTGCTCCAAGTCTGATGCCTTTATCAAGCCATAATAACTACTCTCTGTGTGTGTTTTTTTACTGTCAGTCCCAGATTTGATTCTGTGTAATTGTTGGTGGCCGTGGTTACGCCCCATAATATTCTCTGCTGTTCTGTAAAAAAGAAAAACAGCTGTAATCTTCAAAACACGGCAGTTGCAATTTTCCTGCCTCCCTCTTCTTCTTTCGGCGACGTCCAGTTGGAGCTGCTAAAACACATCACGTCATCAATGTCAAAGTTTCGGATCTTTCCATGCCATTCCCTCCGCTCATTTTCCAGCCCTTTATAAGGCGGACAGAAGTCTGTTCGGACCGCACCAAGTCTTTCGTCACTTAGCAACATTCTAGTTCATTGTTAGAAGATTTTCTTCTTCCAAATGGTTTTCATTCATGGCTGAAATAGAATTTGACCAGATTCAGTGATTTATTTATTTTTTTGCTGCCCTTCTCAAAATGGAAACAAATGTTTTATTGAATTTTCAAGACATAAACACAGAGCAGCATTGTTCCTGTATATTTTGGGGTGTGCACTCAGAATCTTTCACATTTCCCTGCAAAAGAAGCCTCATCGTTATGCCTGTGTGCAAACTCATGGCACTGCTAACAGCGGTGCTGCTTCAGAGGTGGCCAGACATGGAAATAATGATCCATTATCTCAAACTGCAGCTGAACACTTTTCCCTCTGCGCTCTTGGAAGGTCGACAGCCAGTTATTGTGGCTGGTTGCTAATAAACCGGATGTTTGGGACCTCATCCGAGTTTGCAAATGAATCCGCAGTTTAAAAAAAAAAATACATCCAATGCATCAAGGATGCCAAAGGAAGTTGGTCACTCCAATAGATTCCTTGCGGTACATTCTTGCATGCAGACAAGGAGCTATTCTTAGAGATGCAAAAGATGGCAGCTGTTTGAGTCGCGGCCTCCTGCACACTCTCGATAATGTCACTCAGATGCAAACAAGCTTTGGCAAGAGAAACATCACTTTTAACCGACATGCCAGTGCTATTTGGATTAGCATTTCTGTCATGTGTTAAAGCTGCTTTTATGTTTCACTGCATTCTAGTAACAGACTGAGGTATTAAAAAAAGCTTTTCATGCTGAAAACAAAATGTAATTCTCACAGACAGGATTTTGCATCGTGTCATCACAGCAGAGCAAGAGCTTTAATCGACTAGCAAATCCTCCGCCAACACAGAGCATTCCTTCCAAAGGGTCATTCCTCCCACGAGTAGCATTCCTATTTGGATGCAATGCCTGGATTTAGACAAAGTTACGATAAACTGTCAGGCTTAGATCCATCCAGAGATTTTGTCATAAGGAAAACATAAAGTTTGATCCCTGACTCCTATCACTGATTCAAGTTTCATGCCAATTTCCTGAGGGAAATGACTCACCTTGATATTATTGCACTATTAAATTAAGTGAGGATCCAACCCTTTATCCAGATCTGCTCCAAAATCTGATGTTCCCTTCCCGGTTTTAGCGGATCGGTCGTGGCTTGCGTTAACAACGGCCTCCGCCATTAGCGTTGTCAATCCACAGGACGCTGGTGGAAATTGGATTACTGTGGGTCGAAGACAGAGACGAAGCTGGTATTGGTGAGGACGATGCAAAGGACAGGCTGAAGTGGAGAAGGTTGGTTTGCTGTGGCGACCCCTGATGGGTAGAGCCGAAAGCCCAGTAGTAGCAGATGCAAAGTGCCCAACCCTCCCACCAATGTTACACAACAATTTGGAGCAGACTAGTCAAAAAGATCACCATACCACAGTTGCTGAATTTCAATCTGGCTGGAAAAGAACAACAATTAAACATCCCTAAAGCTGGACTTCTAGTAGCTACAGATGATCTGACATCTGCAAACATAGCAAAGCCTCATATTTCCCACATTATCAGCCCCTGAAGTAAATTTGCTAGAGCATGAGAGCAAGATTACCGACGCGCTGTCTCTTATCTTTGAAGGAATGCTCATCAAATTTGAATAAGTGCAATCAAACATTTTTAATATCATCATTGTGGTAAGATGATCGGGAGGAATGTGAGCTGTCAAGCAGGGAGGTATGGAGAATGAAAAGTGTGAGGCAGAGAGCGCCGTGTCAAATGACTGAGGTGTCGGGATGTTTATGGAATCGCACCCCTGCTTAAAGTGTGCTCAATTCCTGCGATTCGTCCATTCCTCCTCCACCCGTTCAATGTTTGTGAACCCCTCTGTGTTGAGTGACGGAGAGTGGGTGGGGGTAAGGGTGAACACTAGGGCCTTATCCTAGCCGTCATGGTGGTCAGATCACTGCCCGCTCTGTGGATGGACTGTCTCTGGACTGTTTCCTGTCCCAGGCTTCCCGTCTAATGCCAAACAGACCTCTCTACTGAACACCCCCCGTCCCTCAGGTGAGTTATTTTAACCTTTTTGTAGACCCAAAGATTTTAATTTGTTGCCAAGTGACACATCTAATTTATAGTATTTGAACATGTCTACTGCAAAAAAAAAAAACTTAAAGGAACACATTTGAATGAAAAGTGTTGACCTTTATTTTGAAAGGATGCATTAACCAGCTTTGCAGTGCAATGCCTGGCGTGGCCGGTCTTTTATGAGGACGATGTTTCTGATTGAATTATCAACAACTGGAACAAGGATTAGTATGTGCAGGATGCATTATGTTGTATGTGTCTATGCATGTGCTGGTATGCTTGTGCGCATCTCCAAATGGACTTGTGAGTTACTTCTTATGTTTGCAGAAGGAGTGTAAAATCACAGGAGGAAGTAGATCAGACTTATGATCACAAAACAAGACCAGAGCGCAGGAGCTCGCTGCTCTGGGCTCCCATCAGACCCATAAAGAAGGAGCTGCTGGCAGATGCCTTCAGTGCACATTTTTAATGTGGGTGCACTGGGGGCTAAAAACAGAGGCATGTGTTTTTCATGCACTGGAAAGAAGGTGCGGAGAGTCCTTGGATTTAAAGCCCCAGACTCATTCATTCGGCCCATTTGTTGAGGATAATTTAATGAGCAGTTTGCCGGTGCCAACGTCGATCTTGTCAAGCTTGTTGACAACATTCATTAAGAAATGACAGAAGATGTTTTCCCTCCTCTTTTCTTTGCCTTCTATCTGTTTTCCAGTTTACTTTTTTTTTTTTTTTCTTCAGTATTGTCACTTGACTTATCCTGAGGAACATGTGTTTGCAGTTTGATACGTCAGCATGCTTATTTGATCTAGGAAAAATTGTGTCAATTCTCTCAGGACATCCTCAGAGGATATTTGTTTCAGTGCACAGCGGACAGATGACTCATACATGGGTGGTGCGTTTTTTTTTTCTCGAAGCTGTAGAAGATAAAGCTCTAATTATTGTTTCCAAGTCAATTATTAGATCATCGGCTTTCTTGAGAAGCTGGTGTCGGTTCAGTTTGTGTTTGCGCTGTGACAAATTTCCCATGGTCTAAAGTAAAGTCACACAAGAGTTTAGTCATTTTTTGGATCAAATTCAGTCTCCGGTCAGAGGTTTCTATGCATCAGTCATTCACAGCCGACCCACAATCCTCGATCGCCAACAAAAGGCTCTCCGGCAACCTTTGGAAAATGAGTTGGGTGCGGTGGCTCTCATGAAAAACACTGCAAATATGAATCTAGGTTAAGGTTGGACTGCATTTTTCTTTTGTTCCTATGTGTTTGCAGTGTGTCTCGTCGCAGCCTCCCACCAGCGAACTTCATTATTGATTTCATCTGTCGCCGACAGACCCTTCCTGGTCTGAAGACATCATTGTCCACCCCCGCTTCCACCTCCTCAACCGATGATCATGATATAGATTCCGTTTACAATGAAAGCCATGTCGCCATGGCTCCTCCAGGCAAAGTCTCCCTTGAAGTCTGCAGGTTCCCTGTAATTAGTATCTGCTTAGACCTCATGATCACCTCCTCGCTCCTGTTGGTACGCTCCTTCTTCTTCTCCCACTATGCATTGCACTTCCCCTCGCATGTCCAGAGACCAACCAAGTGCTGGAACAAAGGTATTCAATTGAAACGGCAAAGACGTACAGTACATCAGTTAATAACATGGTTCACAACAGGACTAAGTACGCCTCCCCTGCTGTGCCAAAAGGCTTTACGCTCTGAATGGAAGCCTATTGCAGCCTGCATTTGGCCCATGGACCCCCGACCCTGTGCTCGAGGACAAATCAGCTCCAGGGACAGGTGGATACCTGCCAACCATGAGGAGATCCAGGCAGGAATTTGATCACCGATGCAGCTTAGAGAAGCATTTGAACCCTGGCACCAAGCGGACTCTGCCTTTCCAGAAAACCCTTTTCCAGCCCCTGCATTTTTTTTCTCTTTTGCATCCAAGAGATAGACGGAAAGGACGTTTGATTTAGAGCGATAACCCAGAAAGCCATAACGGTGCAAGATGCATCGAAATTTCAACACAAGTGTGACTAATCATGAGATTCTCCCGATGCTCACGTGCAACCCAACCGGGATAATGAGTGAAATCAAGATGTTCTTTTCAGCCCCAGCGTGACGTAGCTCACAAACAGCACTGCTGTATCACTGGCACCTTCTTGCCTCACAGCAAGAAGGTGCCGGGTTCGAATCCTATCTGTGCAGAGTTTGTATGTTCTATGTATGTTGTGTTTGGGTTTTCTCTCGGTTCTCCGGTTTCCTCCCACTTCCAAAAGCATCGATTACTCCAAATTGTCCGTGGTGTGTGCGTGAATGGTTGTCTGTCTATGTGTGGCCCCACGATGCGCTGACGACGCATTTGGGGTGTCCGCCTCTATCAAGCTGGGATAGGCTCCAGCATCCCCTGTGACCCGCAAAGAGGAAAAGCGGAAGAAAAAGGTGGGACAACTCTGGAAATAGTCACTTTTGTTTTTTTTAATTTAACACAATGATGTGAGTAATGCAGTTTGATCCATCTTCTCACTGATTCTAGAAGTGTATCTCCAAAAGTCAAGTGCGAGTCCTTTAAGATAGTATACACACACACACACACACACACACACACACACATGCTGCTCCACATCAGCTGCACATTCACAATGCTGTCTTTGTTGTTGTTCGCAGTCGCACTGGACTGCGTATGGAAAAAGTTGAGCCCATTTGCCTGGAGTTGCTTTCTGCTTGTTTCCTTAACAACAGAGGGAACACCCCCCCCCCACTCCCCCCCCCCCCCATGCACCCACCAACCAAGACACCACATCACACACACACACTCTACCTCTGCTTTCCTCCCGCCCCTCTCCTCCACGCTTGCCCTTTTTAGGCTGTTCCTTTTTTTTTCCATCTCTAAAGGGGGGGGTGTAGTATGACAGCTTTTTCCTGCTTCTTGTGGATTGTAGCCGGGAGAGAGAAAACTCTGTGACTCACTTCGCTTCCAAACTTTGAGAGGAAGTTACCACCTCTTCCCCAGACTGGGTCCACACACACACATACACACACACTCTACATGACAGCAAAACAGTCAGACTTGCTTGTAATGCTATTGTTTTGGGGGTTTATTATTTGGAGAGAAAGTAAACAGAAATTTTCCTGAAGCTTTCTGTATTGGCTGCGCCGTTCCAGAGGGACTTTTCCTGTCATCATTGACCGGTGAGTGTGTTTCAGCTTTTCCAGAGTACCATAGGAACCCCGGTGAGGTGCAGCTCTTTTCTCACTGAGCTTTTACAACATCAAAAGATGTTCTGCTGTGGAAACAGTTTAAATCCTTTGCAGCCCTTTTGAATGAATCGGTAGCTCGGAAGCCTTGTTGAGAAGTAAGTGTGTTTTGGATATCTTCTACTGTTTAATATTTCGTTTCCATCACGGCAGCAATGCTCAAACATTGTGCTGCAATAGAATAGTAAATGTGTGCCAATAAATGACTTTACAACTTTGATCAAACCATTTCAGGCATGATCATTTTGCTACTTTACATTGCATAGTTGCATTTTCAGCGTGCATGTAGCACGACAGCCTGTTTGCAGCTTTCCTGTGCAGCTGCATAATATTGTCGGACCTTGTGTTGATTAATTAGTTGTCACCTCGCAACGATCAAAACAAACATCACTTTTTCTATTCCTTTTCTGTGAGTCCAGAAAGTACTGATGCCACACAATCACAGAGAAGTGATGTGAGGCTTCTCATAAACGAAACATGAAAGCACACAGTGCATGCACATGGCTGTGTTTCTTTGTCATATATCCACATATGCCTATATTTCAGCTGTCATCCATTTATTCATAATCGGGTAGACGCATTCATGCAGAGCAGCAGTTGACCATATGCTTCAGCTTCCAAAGCGCTGCCTCTGCTGGATGTTTGCAGTCTGCACCTCTTATCAGGCGGTGATGGGTGGTGGATGGCAGATAGAACCGTAAAAGTAAATGCAAAGCAAGCAACAGGGACCTCTGCTAATAATAGATTTGGTTGTTTTTTTAACTTCCAGCAACAGGAGTGATAGACGATCACAGAATTTTCCCAGCGGATGTTCTCCCAGTCACGTGCATGGAGCAGCATCTCATTTAGTGCATGGCCGAAGGAGAAATCTATTATGTTACACATCGCTATTTAACAGAAATGTTTTACAGCAAGAGCAATTTAACAGTGGACTGTTGGTTTCTGACTATTTAGTTAGCCTCACCCCAGTCAGTTGATCATCAGCTGATGCGATCATAACCCAAGGTTTGGCTTGTCATGTGTCATTATTCCTGTGTTGTGTGTTGCTGCCAAGATTTTTTTTGTTTGATTATTTGCTTGCTTTCTTCGCAGCCAATGCCAAACTGATGATACGACCTCATGCCTTTTTTTTAAATCAGCCGTTAGTTTCATTCTTCTTCCACCGCTTCTTCCTCGTCTTGATTTCAGAAGAGTCTTTTGTCTTTGTTCCATCAGGCAGCAGCTGCGTTGTTGTAATTTTTTCAATACCCTCATAAATCTGAAATATTACGGTCCTCACATGGGAGGGATGAGGAGGGTCTGCTCGGAACAGCTGTCCTGCCTGATGACGTGGTTCTGTTCATACCCGTTGTTGACTGGTGGGTTTATGAATTGATCTGCAGCAAGATATTAATGGCATTACAACAGCAGTCATTCATTTTCACAAGATTAAAGCAACCAAGAGACTATGTTAGAGTAAAGAAAAAAGGAGTTGGTTGAATGGTGGTTCCACTGATCTATCACAGGGCTTAGCTCTTACTGCGTTGTGGTGGCAGGTTCTCTGGTGGAGATGCTCCCGTGTTTCAGGCAGATATTTGCCATGCTATGTCCAGCGGTTCATCCAGGCTAACACTCCGATGTTGGATGAAATCAAGGACGCATAAATAAAAAGGTTGGACGTGCAGGAGCAAACGAAAGTTAAAAAAATTAGAACATCAGAGTCAAAAGACAGTATTAAATATAAATAAATAAATACATTTGGCCTTCCTGAAAGATCTGGTCCAATGAGAGAACAGCACTTGACCCTTCAATTTTCCAATCCCACAAGATTACAATCCTAATTTATGATTTACCCCAAAATCTGAAAATCCACTCATTAACCTCTACATCCTGCTCCTACGTGTTAAAGATGACAACGTTGATGTTTTTGCGTTTCCCACTGGCCGCTAATTAAGGTCAGGCTTAATTAAGGCAGCTAAAAGCAGGCACCAACCTCCACTTTTACTACACGACAACAGTTCGGAACCTCATAAATCTTATGGAGCCGAGCCACGTTAATGAGCAGCACAGAGTTAATGCTGCGGGCCCAATCATGCAAAGGGTGAACACGTATTTTGTGTCACCGAGTAATCCGTAGGGTCCGTGTAATTGATACGGTGTGTTGGCGAAGCTCCTGGACGGTGGCCCATAATCAATGGGAAGGGTGAAGAAGTCATGGCTCTATTTATGGAGCTCAGGGTTTGGGTTAACTGAACTTTAGGGGATGATGGAAGAAAGTTTAATCACTTTAAACATACAAGAACAGAAACACAAACATTTACTACCGTATACTCACAAATACAAACACACAGTTGCGGTTCCAACGTGGGTTCTAACTGCCAAACGTGCTGCTTGATCGGCTCCATGATAACAGCAGTATGAAGATGGAACACGGGATAGCTCGTCTTGATTTACATCGTAAAGAATTCAGAATTTGCCTCACATCAGGGGCACATCTGGGTGTCATTAACCAATTACCCTAACCCCCCAGCTCAGTCCCATATCTCCATTTACCCTCCCACTACCTGCCATAGCTCAAAAATGTGCCTATCACAGGACAGGCACGGCACTGCGGTTAGTTTTTGTGATGCGAAGGTATACAGGTCAAGGGTCAAGTTGAATTCCTGACCTTCCATCGTTGAAAACTGCAGAATCTGAAGAGGAATATAAGCATTGGCCAATAATGCCTGACATGATTGGTTCTGTGTTTATTCCTGGAATCGTTTTTGGTCCTTGGGAGAAAAGCTGTTTTTCATTGAGTGGATGTCAAATACAATAAAGTACATGCCCATAGGCGAATGAAACAGCGCATGAAAACAGAACGCGTTCTTTCAGCACTGAAGCAAATGCTTAACCGTATTGAAGACATTTGGAGAAGATCCTTCAGTGGAACAAACCCTGAAAGTTGCACAAGCAGCACAGGTTCAGACCCAATTTCCCCACACAAAAGAAACGTTTTTTTTACATTCATCTAAACTGCCTGTGTAGTTGGCAGAAGTTTGCAGTTCATACCAGGGTCACATATCATTTCAAATAGGCTTCTTTTTTTACTTTCCAGCTGTCTCAAATGAATGGGGCTTTTCACTAAAGTCATATTCTCCTAAAATAAAACGAGTTGACTTTGTTTTTTAGCTGCCGTTTCCCAACTTCCCCCCTGGCATTTAAAGAGGCTGGTTCACCAAATCTTTGTGACCTTTAGGGGAAATGGACTCAAATGAAATGTGTCAAAAGCTCATTAACTGAAGCAGCTTAGCAGCGTGGACACCAAGACCACCGACTGTGATGCTGCTGGTAATCCTGACACGTCTGAAAGTGCAATATTTTATTTTCTGTTGCCTGTAAAACTCTTTATAATGTCCTTCTCGCCTGCAGACATTTACCATCTGGTCCTTTGGGGGCTCTAATTCTAACTTGTCTGAGGCTCCATCACGCTCCTTCCTCATAAGCGCTCTAGCCGAGTCTCTGCACCAGGTCTTCTGAGGCTAACTTCACGCAGCCCTTCACCTTTGTTCTGATGATAACAACATGCCTGCACTAGCTTCCAGTTCGTCTTTCAGTCAGATGCTTTGACGGGCCTTGGCAGGAACGATGCATCACAAACAGTTCAGAGACTTTGATCCCTAAGACGTTCACATCGAGAGGATCGGAGAAGCCTCCAGTTGCGTCCCCTGCAATCTCTTTGGATGCTAGGAAAGCTCGTTTTGGCTTCCTTTGAGGAATTACCTTCACCTTGAGTGATTTGACAGACACAGACAGTTACCGTTTATTGCATGGAAAGCGATCGCCTGCACATCTGCCGTTTTGAGAAGAACTTGGGGTTCTGTGATTCTTTGGACAAAATTTCCTGGCTTGATTTCAGCTGGTTGATGAATCGCTCGTAGAGACATTCAGAAGACACTTTTGTAATGCAGTTTCAGAGTCTGTGGCAGTTTGAAAGATTGTGTTCCAGCATTTCATTAGGTACTGAAATAAATTCCTGCGTGAGAAATTGTATATTTATTCAAGAGGCACATGCAGAATTGCTGTGCAAGCTGACAATGGGGAAGAAATTGCCCAAATGTCGTGCATCTGAATCAAATCAAATGAACGTCATCGAGAAATAAGATGCTATAAAATCTAATGCCAGTTTTTTTTTAGATCTCCTAACTAGAGAGCACCTGCAATTTAACTTCAGTCTAAAAATAATGAAGTATTATTGGAAAATCTTCAGCTTAGAAGACAAACAGTTGCCAGGAATTGTTGCGGCTGCACATAGATTTGACATTCTAAATCGTTGAGTGTGTCTTTGACGTGTCATTATAGTGAGTTTTATCTTCTTCTTTTTTTATCCTTTTTATCTTCTGTGAACGTGTCGCATGCGGCTTGCCTCCCTGCTTACATTCCACTGAACAATCATAAATTTGACAAACATTTTTACTCTGGAATTGTGGTTGAATTTGTAACTTTTGCTTTGCTTTTAAGTCGAGCCCTAATAAATTTCCCACTTGGCATGAGCGTACAGTAGACAGCTCAGTCATACCATACTTATCTCAAACAAAAGCGGTGATGCAGAAGGAAGACTGTGGGTGGACGTTGTCCCTGCGGAAAGAGACAAACCTTGCGGGAAGGAAGGGCCATTGTGGTCGTCTCCGAGTGGATGGTAACAAAAATATCACTCGTGATAGTTTGCAGTTTTTTCTTCTTCCCGGCTCCTCCATACCAAAATAAACAATACTCAATCAGAAATAGTGCTTGGTCTCTTCTCAGGCCACGATTCTCCGCTGTTCTGTGTTTATGCTGGCTTCATTTAGGCTGCATTTCTTTCTGTGACCTTACAGAAATAGCTCATTGCTGAGAGACGGGGCTTGGGAAGAATTAGCCGAGCTCGTCTTTATAATAAGTCACTGTGATTAGAGTTTGACTTTGTTTGGATTTCATGTGAGATAAAGACACACAGAAATTCATTTCCCACACAGTTAAAGCTGAATGGGGATGATCCGGGTGATTATTTAACAGCCAGCAGTGTGCAAAGGACACAGGAAAAGGATGCCCGGGTGTTTAACCTCCGGATATGAAGCCGGGAAAGAGCTAACGATAAACTAGAATAAAAAAAAGCCAGTCCTAGACATTAACGTCATAGGGCCTCAGATGTGTCACGAGGAAATGATTCATTTCTTATAGCAAGAAAATGAGGGGCACAGGAAACCTTCATAAATAGTGAGCACATTTGATATTATTTTCTGTATCTGGCTCTCTACAGGTTTACAAGCTTTGTTTGCTTGTGTATTTGACTTTTGCTGAAGGGAACAGCAAAGTGAGTCCATAAAAAGTGACGTATTCACCAAATGTTAATTACATTTCAAGCATTAATTAATATCTACAACTACTTTAGCTTTCATGTGTTGGAATCCATAATGAGTGAAGAGTATAAGTTTATCATCAATGTTTACAGCGGGAGCCATAAATGAGGAATCTGAATTCATTATTTTTTTTTATCTATAAAGTTTTCAGCCCCATTGGGGCAATAAATACAATATATCACAAATACGTCACTTAATTGTAATAATAAAGGTGCTATTTTCAAGGCTGTAGGCTAAACACAGCATAGCAAATTAACTCGCATGAAGAAAATTGCTGAAAGTTGAGTCATGCGACTGTGTGTAGCTGGGAGGGAGAAGGTCTGGTAATAATTTCTGTCTTGGGGTAAAACTACAACACAACAGAAACAGGAGGGCCGGATAATGAATGTGTTTAGAGGCTTTAAGCAGGCCTCCAGTTGTTACGACGTTCCGGTAACAGATTCCTGACTCCTCTGGAATCAGACTTGCTGCTCCAATGTGAGCAAAGATAATCTTTAACTTTGGTCTTTGTCTGTAGCTGTCCGCACTTTTTTACTACCCTTAGACAAAAAAGTAAAACATCCTATTGAAAGTCCACGTTACTCTGCTTGGAATAAGATGAAGCGATCCTATTAGCAGGGAAGTGAGCAGGCTTTGCGGGAGGGGAGGAGATGAACTCATTCATAATTGAAAAGGAAGGAAGCTCGACAGGAAGACGGCGTGTATGTCCAGCCCTAGCGTGCTCAGACGGGGCAGTTTGGGAGCCTGTTTCCATAGCGGCTGTTATGTCACCTATCCCCCCACCCTCCAGGTTGACTGTCCCAGTCAGGCGCTCTGTAGTGTACATAGATTCTGCTAAGAGTCAGCAAGATCAAAATCTGCCCTGAACAGCACAGAGGCTCTACTAAACCAACTACAGCTGGCAGCCGAGTTCTCCCTCCCTCCCCCCAACGTAGAAAACCCCACAGTGCAGCATTTTTCAGAGCTGTACTTGAACAAACCAAAGTGGTTCTGGGGCTCTTTGAGATCGGTTTCAGGATGTGTCTCCAGGTAACTAACCGATCGCAGCACAGACTAAAAGGCAAACACATTGGTCTGCTGCCTTCTGGTAAGTTATTCAACAAACCATCGCTCCTGCTATAATTCATCCCGGCCACGCTGAAAGTGCACCAACACAATTACAGAAATCACACACACGTCTTAGCTTTGATGAGACTGATCTTACCGAGAATTTACACGATGACATGCATCTACTGGTTTCTAAGAGGAATTACGTTTTAGCCGCACTTGGGTTTTGTTTGCCTTGCTTTTTTTTTCTACATATATGCGATGCATATTTCTGCATATTTGCAGTTTCAACGTGTTACTGTGTGCAGCTTTCTCAACGCCGCGGCACTGAGTCCACTGACTTGTGTATCCTGCAACAGGACTGTCGTTGTTTGCATTTCAGACGCCTCGGTGAGCTTGGATCTAATGACGCTTGATATCTGTGTGTGTGTGTGTGTGTGTGTGTGTGTGTGTGTGTGTGTATTTGCTCTTGTCTGTTTAGCCTGAGGACCAAAGATCACAGGCCTTGATTCAACAGCAAGGGAGAGAAAGAGCTGAACGCGATCATTTCGCATCCATTCTCCATCTTCTCATTTACACGATGAGCTGGGACTGAGGCCGCAATCCAACGTTTCATTTTGTGGTGAGTTTTAAGCCTTATCTCTTCTCCGCTTCTCTCATGTTTCTTCTGCATTTAGTGCGTTTTATAGTTTAACAGCAGGCCGCGTTACATGTGCTTCACACACGTGTTTTTTTATGTTGTTGGGGGTATATTTTTTTATGTTTTACGAGTTTTACCGAATGCTAGTTTATAGTTCATAGGAGTAAATGCTGCATAAATCACTGAGGAATTCACATCATGCTTTAAAATAAAGCCATGGGGTTATCAGTGAGTACAATTTGGAGGTAAATGCAAAGACAAACATGCGGTATGTCCAATTTGAAGACATCCATATGATGTGTCGGTCTGCTGACATGTGGTTCGACTTAGAGACCGGCGCGCTCAGGTTAGGTTAGAGTCTGAGGGGGTGGGGGGGGGGCTCTCCCCACAGCCAGCCACAACACGTAGCACGTGTTAAATGTACAGTATGGAATTTCTGCCGCTAACGTTCTCTCAGTCAAAACAAGGACAACAAAGGATGTGGGATCAGGGGAGTTGTAGTCTTCATTATTAAGCGTCTGCTATTACAGCGTGAGGAATGCTCGTGGATAAGTAAGATATGTGTCGGCATCATTCATGCGTCTCACGGCGCAAAGCCATGATGTCACCGAGCCAGCAAAGAGGAAATGGTTAACAAATTGGAGGAGAAAAGCCTTAATCAGCGAGAAAAGACATCAGGGTAGAGAAGGAGGGGAGCTGGGGAATGCTACAGGTGGAAATGCAGAAACAATCTTGCACATTCAATCTTTTATTTTGTTCAAATGCGAAACAGGTTTGTTTCTCCTAAAGACAAATGTGTCCAAGTAGGAGATAGTTTAAAAGTAACACAGCGGAGTGGATAGATAAGAGGTCATTGCTGAGGGGCGAAAAGGGGAGAACGGACACAGGACGTTCTCGTTTCTCATCTGACTTTAAGAACAACTTCCTTGGAAGCGTTATGAATCGAGAAGGTGAGCTGGAAGGAAAAAACAGCAGATTTAATCAGAACAACAGGAAACAAGAAATTACTGTAATGAGTTTAAATGGCATGATGTTCAAGTGATGCAAAATAAGTCAGCAGCTTTTAAGGTCAGCTCTACAAATTGATCTGAGACTCCCGTCAGGCACGAAGGAATCCTTTGTGGCTACTTGCAAAATGTGCGTGCCATGTGGCAAATGAATTATGATGATCCCAGCTGCAGGTACGTTTGTCAGATGCAGAGGAGCTTTTGTTTGACACCTTGGAGGCCCCATACCACCCACCCAAGGGTTATATCAGTGGGTTTGACACCCAGGCAAACTTGGCACTCAGATCAATTGACACTAGCAAGGCATTTTGGAAATCCAGAACAGATACAGATACGTATATGTACAGCTAAAATATGGTGTCTAAGTTGCATTAGTCAGATTTAATGTGATGTGTCACATATTGGATTTTCAGGTGTGAAGGACGCAAAGTCACAATGGATGTGAAGAAAAAAGAAATGGACCTCCTGAGTAACAGTATAGCCGCATATGCACACATTAAAGGTGAGTCGCAACACAGGCCATGCAGTGAAAAACGTAATATTTGTGTCAGGAATAAAAACTAACGAAGGAAGAACATTTTGCTCAATCATTTGGGTTAATTCCTCAGCAAACCCAGAGAGCTTCGGCCTGTACTTTGTCCTTGGGGTGTGCTTCGGACTGGTGCTGACGCTCTGCCTCCTGGTCATCCGTATCTCCTGCAAGCCGCGGACAAACATCCCTCCTTCCACGCCTGAGAAAAAACACCTTAAGGACATCAGCGTGGAGGAAGAGGAGAGCGAGGACGAGGAAGATGACGACGGAGAGGATGTAGATGCAACAGTTCCGTTGCCCAGCACTGAAATCCCTGTTGGTAATCATACCAACCAATCAGACGGGACGCTGAGTGTGAATGTATTTACTTCCGCTGAGGAACTGCAGAGAGCGCAGCGATTGGAGGAGAGAGAACGAATCATACGGGAGATCTGGAGAAATGGACAACCTGATATCCTTGGTACGGGAACGGGGACTCTAGGAAGAGTGCATTACTACTAAGATAAATGAGGCTTAAAGGGGGGCGCTGACTTCTATGGAGGACTGACATAGACCTCCCGTTGGTCCCTGAAGCCTATGACACTTGAGATCCCGCGTTCAATACAGGACAACAGGACAGTAGTGATGTAACACATGTGACAGACATGAACTGTATGACATTGCACTTCCAGGTAGCAGTATTATTTTCAACTGACTACACGAGATTAAAACAGGAGGTTTCTAAAGACTCAATAACGCATATCAAAAGGTATGAAAGTGGGAGCCGAATTCCATGAAAATATATGACATTTGATGCCAAAGAAATGCACACAGCAGCTAGGATGATGGAGGTAGCAGCATATTCAAGGACAAAATAAGGAATCTACTGTTTTTATCCAACAAAGATGATATATTTGCAGGGAGGACAATCTCCTTCTTGACTTTTGGAGGGAAACCTGTCTTGAAATGTAATTGAGGAAACATTCTCATCAGTACTGTTGCTTGGATGAGCTTGGGCAATCATTTCAAGGGAGACATTAAACACTCAGTATAATGTAAAGATGAGCTTATCAGTGTCTGTGTTATCAAACATAATTCCACCAAAGGAAATAACAGAATTAAAGTATTATGGCAAAATAATTTACTCTTGTTTCTCTTGATAATGTTCAGATGTAATGCAAATATGCAGCAGAGCTCATTCTCCGCATACCTTTTGGGCAAGGACTGTGTAACCGAGACAAGAGGAAAAAAGAGAGCATGCATTTTTTAATAAGAGTAATTTTTTTTTTACTTGTTATTTTTGCACAACGTCTTCTGTAACTTGTCTTAAAAGGTTAGAAATACAGTTTTCTAATAATAAACGTGTCTGAATAAACAGTTTCCTTGGACAGTGAATGTTTTCACAAGGCTTGGGCGGAGTCCAACAATAACACGACGAAAAAATACGTTGTTATCATAAATGTAACGCGATACCTTGGAATTAAATTAATTTCCTGTCAGTTTACAGAAGGACAAAACTTCCAAATGGAGCCAGGACTGAAAGCTACCAGTATTAGGAAGACAACTCAGCTGTACCGTACCACGAATCAAACGTACCTTTTGTGTAAGGGCGGTGCTTTTAATCTCCACACCTGCTCACGGTACGTTTGGTAGTTGTCATTTTATTCATAAAAAATTGACATTTTCTCTTTCTTTTATCTTCTGTTGAGACCCTGAAATTTCTGGTTTTGGTACGTATATGTTTTTCAGTCCTATAAACAAAAAATTACTTTGAACAAAAAAGCATTTTAGATCCAAAAACAGAAATGAAATATGCTATATGGTGAGATCATTGCTTTGGTCACATGATGCAGGTGAGGAAAGCAAAGATGAAATATGCGGCCATCCTGTGCTGCTGCTGGGCGTGCCAATTGTTTCAAGTCATCTCATCTTAAATTCCTCAAGATGTGAAAAACCGTGATGACAGATTTGACTTCAACTGAAAATATTGGATTGCAAAAAAGCCTCCAGGCTTTCAGGCGCAAGGACGTAGAAAAGAAGGAAACGCTGGCAGGTTTCGACCCATGTCGACCTTTCACTTTGTTTACTTAAGCTACCTAACGTTCAAAATAATAGAGACCGCTCTGGAAAATCGAATTTAAAACAACTTCACTCTGCCTTCTGTGTTTGGGTTCAACATTAAAGATAACAGCTAACAAAATCAGCTTGGTTTCTACATTTAAAACTGAAAAAGTTCAGAGCTTGTCTTTATTTTGACACTGCTGTCTTATTTGCATGTCTTTGATTTATTTTATTTTTTCGCTGATAGTTTCTGCTCTTATGCCGTTGGTTCTTGTTGGTTTCTATCTTGCTCTTCATGTTTCAATGCAGCCATTTTATTTTATTTTGCTTTCGTGCTGATTAATGACTAGTGCGTTATGATGCTTAGATGGAGTTAATTTTCATCTTCCCTTCTATGTTAATGACATATATCATTCTAAACTCTTGTCTTTAGTGTCTTGGGGAGTGCTGGGCCACACATGCTGGAGTTCACATAATAGCTGGCGTGACGTCAGGCTCTCTATTTAATGTGGTTTTGGTGGGAGAGCAATACTGTCGCTCCCAAAACTCTGCTTTTATGACTTGAATGCATGCTTACTGGCAGTGAGAAGCTTCGATGGCCAATATAAACTCTGTACTCGCACAATAAATCTGTTTGCGCATGAGTTGACGGACTGAAATATTGCCTGGCTGCCAGTGAATACTTACAGGACATTGATGAATTACCCACACATGAGGAATATTTATGCTGGACGTTAGCAGGAGGCCGTCTTCTGCGGTTTTCATAATCTACCAGTTAGGTTTATGAATTCTTGGCAAAGCGGGAAACTATCCATAATCTTTTATGCATTCTGTATGTTAACATTCTTTCTAGTCATCCATCTGAAATGCAAAATTTAAGACCTATACTTCCATGCGTTTTGAGGCTGGTTTATTTGAAGGGAGTCTGCAGGTGGAGATTGAGGTAGGCCAAGGACTTCCAAAGACTTCCACTGGAGTCATCCCAATGGAATAAAGTGTGCTGGGAAAAGAACACGGAGCTAAAGGTTTTCATTGAGATACGTTCTGTTTCTCACCGACATTTTCGCTGTTGAGGTCTTTGGAAAAGCCACTCATGTGGTCACCGGCTTCCGCAAGTCAGTGATGTTGATGGTGCAGACTCTTTGAAGTAGTTTTGCTATAAACCTTCTGAATGGGTGATGGCGTCTTCTTCATTATCGGGAAACCCGTGACTTAACTTTTGAATGGCGTCATTTTCATTTGACAGGAAGCAGTCGAGACTACCATGAAGCAATCCGGGTCAACCTGCTAAGTCGATACAGTTGTGGAACAATACATCGGGAAAAAAACTAAAGGGATTCCAGTTTGGGAAAACCATGAACTGAAATGGCAATGTGGCCCACAGCAAATCTGTACAAAGTCCAAAACTGTATTGACTGTCTTTTGTGGTGTGTTTACTGTAGAAGACAGTCACAAACGCTGTACATTCATGCCGTTTAAATGCATTTTAAAATAGTAAATGCTTTACTTTTTATTCTAAGCGTCTCAAATTTCACGAACACTATAAATCTAAGGGTATAAACAGTGCAGAGGCGCTGGGGGAATTTTAATACGGCATTTTTAATCTTTAGGAGATTTATTGCCATTTCTCATGAGGTCATGTTTATTTCTGTCCAGCTCCTTTCTGTGACAGAGCCAAAGTTCTGTTCTTCGTTAAAGTTGTCTTCCACGTTTTCTAATTTTAACTCTGAGGGTGTTTTCTTTGTTTTGTTTTTTTAACGATGAGTGTGTCCTCCCATCAGCTCTGCTCAAATCACTTCCAAATATACACTCAAGCTGTATGTTATCGTCACTGCAGTAAGGATTTTTTTTTTAGCAATAAAAAAAGAATTGGGAATGATGCCAACATCAACTGATTTAGTTTCATTCATTTCACCCTTTAGCTGCAGGTGAATGTGCCTTAACTTACATATTTGACACAGCATTTTAAAATAGTATGTTCCCATGGGTGTTTCAGCTCCAGATGTCTTCCAGATGTTCTACAGTGTGCAATAGTCATCGTCCTAGAGAGTCACCTTCACTACCATTTGGAAGAAGGAAAAAAAAAACATAACCCAGTCCAAATATGGAGAGGTTTCTTTTTCTCTATGCAAGGAATTTCTTTTTCTCTAAATCCATTGCAATGAGTCACGGCTATGTTGTAGTTTCAGTGAGTCACGTTTTCTGAGTGATGTTCCACAAGTCCTGAAGTCTTCCAACAGCAGCCTTGTTCCATGAAGGCACCGTTCATTTTCATCAGCCGTCACGTTCTCTCTTCTGAATGGAGCATTCTCTGTTTCTAATGTGAGATCTCAAGTGACAGATCAAGTCCAGCAGTCCACCATTCCCTGAGGCTCACCCTTGTTCATGTTGAATTATCCAACACCGCCCCCTATTGACATTAGGTCAGCATTACATGGGAACCCATGTCGTTCGCCATCGTGCTTTAACAATAAGTTATTCATTTAAGATGGCTTAAAGGTATATTTTAGGCCTTGAGTAAAACACATCACAGCATTTCTTTATATTTGCAGAGTGCTGAGTTGATGTGAAACTGTTTAAAAGTACAGTAATAAAAGTGACAGTTGGAATAGCAAAGTGTACAACAATAAGAAACAATCTTGAAATAACAAAACAACATTTGTTATTTTCAGAAATGAACATGCAAAAACATTTAACAGTGCGCCAGATGTAGGTCACGAAGGATCAAGTTTGTCAGGGCCAGTGCAGCATTACCTTGATCCAATGTCCATATATTTTTGTCATTGAGCCCTTGCTCATATATTTGGCTGTTCTTCTTGTCCAAAAATTGTTCGTATTGTTTGCGTTTTCAGTGTGACGGCCTCTGTAGAGCAGTGCAGACAGTCGGCCTCCTCGAACAAGCCCAGTCAGTCCGTGTTGGAATTAATGCCTCATCTTCAAGCTTTGCATGTCCTCCTTAATAGGTAAGATATATTTAAACGGTCAGTAACAATGAATTTAGTATTCTTTCTTGAGTCGATACACACAGATGAACACGAGACTGTCTCACCGACCTGAAGTGAGAGCCGCTTGTTTTTCTCCTCCCTCAATTCCTCTTTTATTTCTTGCATGTCTCGCCTGATCACAAGTGACGGGAACGAAAAGAGGAGTTAGCAGCGATCTAGTACATCTAAATAGGTCATAGTGACAAAAGAATAAATAAAGGTCAATGGAATCGTAATAAAGCTTTTGAAGTGGAACAAATTAAATGAAAGGGAAATTACTTTCATCTTGATTCATTCCAATAAAGCTCCACTTGTGAAAAAAATGCATCGTGTAAATGTCTTTTTTGGATTGTAGATTTTCAAATTGGCATGTCTTTAAAGCGATTAAGCGATTTCTTTAATCACAATTAATCTCAAGAAGACTAAGCGAGCCTAGGGATTATATTGACTCATGCAATCTTTTTAAGGCATTACAAAAAATGTAATGATTGGTCTTTATTTCATGAGTGTAATCTGTTGGACTTCGTATCAGGTCAAAGATGGGCAGAACCTTCTGTTTTTGCAGCAATCATTGCAGGTTAAGTTGCAACATGCCAATAGCTGCAGCAAAAGCAAGAGAAATGTTGAGTCTAACAAGCGAAGGGAAATTACCTGTAAGGGTGGATCAAGGCTGCGTGCTTTACAATGAGTCATATTTTTACGTAACATGTTCTGAATTGCCAAAAGTTCTTAAGCAAATATGGAAAGTAGTTCCACCCCGGAAAAAACCCCACAGCTAAAGCTGTAAAGGGCATTCACCAAGCAGGCCTCCGAACGGGAAGTAAAAGATCCAGCATTCTTCAATTCATTTTCTCTCTTGACAGACTCGTTATGATTAATACACGGCTCGCATTGTTCTCTTTTGATTACCGGTAGTTCCTTCCTGTGTGTGCAAACAGTATAACAACTGAATTTGGACTGTGCCCTATTTATTTGTTGTTATTGTTTCTTTAACCCTTTATTTTACCAGGAAAAACCAAGTAAAATTTCATTTTTATTCTCATTTCGGAATGTGGGTGAACAGCACAATAGCTTGCATTCCCTTTGCAGGAATCTGAGATAAACAGAATTAGTTCACTCGTTATGAGCTTGAACAAAAACAGGAGAGCACATTCTTCTCTGCCAAGGTCAAGCACTCCCACTTACTGTCAAACAATGAAGCCGAAATTATAAATCACAAATTATGATGACTGGTACCAGTACCAGTCAAAGTTTTATATTTATTAGAACTGGCAATTTGGTTGGATCTGCACCAAATTGCATGAATTCACAGACGGCATCCCCCTAAACCTATTTCACATTAAAATCCGAGACGAAAATATTGAGAAACGTAATAAACAAGCTTGAAAATATAACCTCCTGGGCGTAGGTGATGGATTACTCACTCATGTTGTGTTTGTAACAGCTCCAGAGCCATCTTTAGCTCTTTCATTTCAGCCTGCAGGCTTTCCATAGTTGGTTCTTCTGTATGGGACACGGTTCTTCCATCCACAATGACTTTGGGTGGTGCGGGTCGAATCGGAGGCGGCGTCTTGGGTCGATCAGGCTTTGCAATTGGTGGCACAAGATTTTCTGTACCCTGTAATAATTGAAGTGACATTGTGACAGGAAATGCACACGCTTTTTGAACATTGATTCCTTGTGGAACTACAACAGTCAATGCCACAAACCTTTTGCAAGGCAGGTAGCTTCTCAGTTTGGAGCTTTTTTGGTGCTAATTCTGGTTCTGCCTGGTCAGTGAGAATCTGGGCCTGCAAAGACACATAACAGAACTCATCCATGTCATTCAGTCCACATAATCTACCTGGAAAACATTTCAGTAAACTCATTAGATGAAACCTTTCTGCCGGAGGTTCTTCCGGGAACCCACAGCAGAGATTAAGATTTAACCCTGAATGGTCTCTCGAGTTAAAGAATGAACAGCAGGGTGGTTCCATTGCAGCTTACCTTTTTTTATCAATATGCGCACAATACAATGCAAAGTCCAATACACCCATAAAAAAAAGATAAAAAGGCTTGCAGCTCTCAACCCGCCATCATATCTCAAGTACACTCCAACCTGAAAGATTTATTTTAATGATAAATATAAATGTTGCTTTTCATATACATAAATGTGTCAATGTCATCTTAACACTGCTGCTTTACATGAAATAAACACTGCTTTCACTTTTTGTGTCTACATCCCTACATTGAAAGTCTCTTTAATGACTCAAGTCCTTTATTTCACACAATTCATTTTGATTATCCTTATCTATTACACCAGAATGTGTAAAAACATGAGGGTGAGTTTAAAACAGAGACTTTCTTGCTCCGCCGTACTGCAAAAATGTACTTTCACCCAGCAGGTCAGTGCAGGATAAAGTAGGGCGTTTCCTCGCTGGTATTTGGATAACAGCGAGACGCAAAGGTCATCAGTGGCTCCGGCCTCTTAAGTGTACAACTTTGATTTGGAAAGAAGTTACTCACATTGACTCCTGCTACCAGGCCTGATGGTGGTCTCCTCTGTGGGGGCTTAGCTCTGTTGGCCGTAGGATGAATCAGCTTTTCGGTCTGCAAATCCACTCCGTCGAACAAGTCCACCTCTTTCTCTTCTGGTTTTTTCGGGGAAACAGGAGCCACATCGCCATTGTTTCTACGATAAAAGTGCAATTTGAGAGATTTAAGTTACGTCCATATAGATCTGAATGCCTCAAAATATCTAGTTCCCACGCTGAAGTTAACGTTCTCCAAAGAAAAAGGAAAAAACGATGGGAATGTGGTTTCCAGTTTCTGAGTGAATAAAATGAGTGCAGGTGCAGAGCATGGCTGCAGTCCCGAAGTTTCTTTCCTTATTTTTGTTCTGGCATCCGTTCTTCAGAATCACAACCCGACTTCAGCAACATTTTATGTTTAGATCTGAAAAAGGATTATATTTAATCAGCCTTGAGTTAAAAGCTGGAAAATTGTTTTAAAAATCTAGAAGAATCCTTAACAAAACGACAAAGGTACTCCCGAATAGATTTACTTGGAAACAATTTCCAGAAAAAAGGTTTCTCCTCCATTAGCAGTCCTCAAGACAGGGCTGTTTTTGTTGTGTGTGTGTGTGTGTGTATGTGTGCTAATTTGTGTGTTTTTCTCAGGAAGCAGGAAATGGGCTGCTTTAGTCTGTTTAAGCTCAATCTGACTCATCCTAGAGTTTCCACCGAGCTGCTAAAGGTTGAGCATCCTGGCATTCTTCTTTTCGGAGCACCGTGGCAACCGGTGGCGGCTACCAAAACATTTGACATCTAAAGGAGCTGATGCTGGTGCCCGACCGAAGCAGGGGAGAGTGTTCCTGACATTTCCTAAAGGCCTTTTGCTTTGGAAAGGTTGCACATGAATCGCTATTCATTGTGCCTGACTTGGAAAACGTATTATCTTAAAATGCCTGCCAGGAAGTAGCAGGGAGATTATTTCAGACACATAATCACTGATGCTTTCACTCACTTGGGTAAAACCTTGGTGGGTTTGTCTTTGATGGGAGGCGGGCTGGGTTTGTTGATGTATGGTAGTTTCACTTTTGTTGGGGGGTTGCTTCTCAGGTCTTTAACCTCTGGTTTGTTATCTGCAAAGATAGTTAATCAATACTCCATAAGGTCATTCGAATTTTAATGTGTAATAATTATGATTCCGTATCTCATAGAAGTCATGGTTTCTACCTTTTGTCATTCCTGGACTACCTTTGTCCATTGTCGTGGCATCTGTCGTGACTGAGGAAAGAAAGGAGCGCGTTATTAGCAAATTAGCATGGAGGAATATATCATCTGCACCTACATGAATATAAATCAAGTTGTTGCTTTAAAAAAAAAAGAAAGAAAAGAAATCTGGCTTGTCTAAATCCATTGGCTTTCACACCGCATGCAGGTGTGGCTTCTCCGGTTTCACTGAAATCACTGACAAGAGCGTGGCTCGTAAAAAGCCACAGATTTATTTTTAGGATCAACTTGATGAATTTTGATTTATTTGGCCCAGCGGGCACAATTTCATTCAATGTCATGGAGGAGAAGCAAACCGGTCTTCTGCTGCCGCTGTGATTGAATTTATTAGCTGTTGCATGGGAAGACAAAGTCGTGTGCATCACCGGAGCGTGCCAGGTCACAGCAAACACCCAAGGGTCTCAACAGGTTCATCTGGGAAAGTCGCTGAGGAAAACATCCTCTGAGAGGACTTTGTCTTTGAGACTGAGTAATGCTGCATAAGAAGTTCTTATTTTCCTTGACACCCTGCCCCATCCATGCTAATTAAATATTTGAACAACTTGAAGTAGTATCAATTTGCTTTCATTCAGAGCTTTCAAAAATGAGCAACAATACTTTGCATAACCTCGGAGTCGAGATGAGAACACAGGAAGCCTACCTCGAATGTTCAAAGCATTTTGAAACCATCCCTTCTCAAGCAAAACATCCACACAGCAGCAATGGTACAAGTGCTGCCTCTTGGGCTTGTTGCAAAAATCTGTGTGACAGAACTCTCCTCCACCCCCCCAACCCGGTTTCCTCCGAGATGCCAGAACAGAGTCACATGACCCGTCTAACCATTCCCCCATCTGAATCTGAGACTTCCTGTGCAGTCTTTGTAATAATAATAAGCAAGGGGGGGCTAAAATAAATGTACCGCTAAAGTGGTACAAAATATGAGGCTGATTTTTTTTTTGCATGGACAGCATTTTACATGCATTAGGATGATAATATCCTTTTAATTTCCAACCTAGGAACATGCAGAATAAGTTGGCTTTATTTTGTTTTTACTCTTTTTTTTTTCTTAGAAATTAACAAAGTTTTACACAAAGCCACACAATGTCTACATTTATTTGTTTATATTGTATCAGAGGCAGTTATTCTAACAAATGCAGGGCCCAGCGTTCGTACCTGTGCTACATTCAAACAAAAAATGTGGCACGCTTTCGTCTTACCTAAAGGTTTCTTGTCAATGTTGCGTGCTGGTGGTTGGCTCAATATCCCAGACTAGAGGAGGAGACGCAGACAGTTCAGACAGGTTGGCAAATAAAAAGGCAGAGGGAGTAATTCCTGAACGTAGGAGGTTAAAGACAACCCTGCCTCACTTCATACCGGCAGCAAAGTTGCTAAGTAAAACAAATATCATCCAGCTGTACCCACAGATGTGGATTATGTCCATAGTGAATAAAGGGACAGTGTAGTCCAGCAAGGACCGTTCTACGATCCACTCACTTGCAGACTGTCCATAGGCGGTATCACCATGACGAAGTTATCAGGAAAGAAACCACAGCGTCCATTTAGCTCTCCCTCCCACCAGCCATCATCTTCTGCTTCCTTCACAAGGAGATAAAGATTCAAACCAGAAGCTCAAACATAGCGGCGTCCGCTGGAGGAGAAATTTCTGTCCAAACGGTTACGGTTGAGCGAGACATGGCTGTTTTGTTTGTCCTTGTTTCTCTCTCTGGCCTCATAACTTGTACCATTTTAAGTGTCATTTTGTGGACTGTGTCACATAATTTCCAGCGACGCAACTGGTCTGACTGGATCAACAGTACGATTGTCTTGAAACTCGTTTCTGATAACAAAAACCGTGACCAGAGGTGTTTTTGGGAATCGTTTTTAAAGCATGCCATCATGGGGTAATTATGAAGAACCTTTTTCAGTATCGAAATGACATCGCCTTTCTTCAGATCCAGTTCATCCTCTGCTCTGGCTTTGTAGTCAAACAGCACTTGGCAACACTCTGAGGAGACATAATGACAGGAAGAGGACAGACGCTGTAGGACAAACCAAAGATGGTCCTTGTGGGAAGGTTCTCTCTGAACGGTGATTAATCGAGCCATGTGGTGATACATAATTGACCCCGCCCATAAACCTTTCACGTCAATGCAGGAATTCCCAGTTATCACATGTTGATGATGCATCTGGTTATAAACGGGCCTGTCTACTTGGGTTTTTAGACGGCGTGCAAAAATAGGTCTTAAAGCAATGAGAACACATTTGCGTAACAGTGAACTTGCCTTTTTTTGCGTTGATCCTGACAGACGGCCTTTGAGATATCTTTATGAAAATAACCAAGTACATTAATTCAAGGTCAATCAATTCATACGTTTCAGAAATTTTATTTTTGCATTGCATACTTCCTTAATGAAAACGGCGTCACTGAGCTTTGGTCTCGCCTTGACCTCATTGTGTTTGCCATCTGTAAAAAAAAAAAAAAAAAAAAGTATTGATGAAAATGCATAAATATATAAATACAAGTTTTGACTTTGCCAACCTTTCGGTGAAACAACAATTTCTTTGACAAAATTCGAAGGAAACGCTCCCACTTGACCATTTTTGATCCCCATCCACCATCCATCTTCAATCTGTTCCATAAAAAATGTCGATTAGAGACGGAGGAAAGCATGTGAGGGAGCATTTCCAAGACAAAGCTGTATTCACCATTCGGCATCCATTGTTATTTATGTTGGTTACAATCAGTCTAAGTCCTCTGATCAATTGGGAATGCAAAGCTGTTAGATTAGTTGACATGCATTTACTGTTAATCCTTCACCAGGACAACAATGAGGCTGATGATCAAACACAAAGGGAACACAACACTTGGAGTAAAGCAACACCTTTCGAGCAATGCTTTTTATTACGGAGGTAAAACTGACACTAGGCTATCACAGTTTAGGGGTGTGAGGATCCTCTACCTCTCTGACGATATCAATCGTTTCTCCAACGTCCAACTTCAGCTCATCTGTATTCTTGGGGTTGTAGGCAAACATCACCTCACATTTCCTTGTCTGATTCTTCTTCTTTGCTGGAATAACAACGGATAAGGAGCCACATTGGACAGACCGACGTAGAGTTCTCCATCAGAGAGCAAAATAGCATTTGGCCTTTGGGAGGTTGTGCTTGGCTACATGCAGCGTACTTGCCGCATATTTAAATACTTGTTGTTTTTTATAAGCATAGTCAATAAATACATGGTTTACGTTGAGCTTGGATGAAAGGTTCACATTGCAAGGTAATATACAGAATAATCTGACTGACAATATCGCAGTGTCTCTAGCTGCAAATGGAGTTCCGGACAACTTTAAATACAAAAATGTTCAAGATCATCAGACTTTAAACACTTTTTTTTGGCATTTGGACATTTTTAATTAGCACTTCTTTTATTTTTATTTTTTAAGCTTGTGTCACTGAAGTAAATAAAGAGTTTCTTATTGTACTTGTTCTGATGCTCCGGGGTTCCCTCTTACTGTCACCCCTCAAGTAGATTGGCACCTCCTGCAAAGATGAAGCAAGCCGTGCCATGTTTGAACGCCCACGGTTTTACATGAATACACAAAGAGCGCCGTGACCTGTGCTGCGTTACAGACCTTGACGAAGTTGGAAGGGAAGATTCCTCTCATTCCTCTAAGCTCACCCAGCAGCCATCCCTCCTCGCCGGCTTTGGTGACGTTTTTGACCACATCCCCTAGTCTTATTGTGAGCTCGTCCGCCGTGGTACCCTCGAACTCGAGCAGCACCAGCACCTCTAAAGAGCAGCCGTAAATAGGGCAGAAAATGGGATTCTTTGCACAAACACTGGTGTACTTAGTTCACAGGAGATGCGTCTTGACATTTCAAAGCCAAGACAACCCTTTTAACTTTTAACTAACTAATGACGGGTTCTTAAAAGCAAACTAATTACAGAGCACACAGCTTTACTATGATGCTTATCTTTCCTTACAAGGAATTCAAGCAAAAGAGATGGCTCAGAAGATTAAAATGTAAAAAATCCGCCTCTAACTAACGAGGCATTGCTGACTCACCCATTGTGTTGTTTTCTGTTTTTCTCCTATGAACTTGAATGTGTCGTTCCTCCACAAACTTTTAAATAGAAGGGGAAGCAAAGAAGTGGTGGCTGCGTTGTTTTCGCGATTTCACGGCCAAGGCCCTTCTTCCTCCTTGTCAAACATTAACATTGAGCAACTTCTCCTGAGGCCAGTTATGACAAGTCAAGGAGTAGGATGGGTTATAGACTGCAGATGGGGGGGAGGAGAAGAGGAGGTAACGACCGGAGACGAACAGGTAAGACCAGTTTATAGTGAAAGAACAGAGCTCATGATAAATAATGATTACACAGTGGCGCATGACAGCATAGTTTGCTTTCAACCACCAAAATACGTAAAGAAAAATCTTTATTTCTAGGTTGTACCTTTTATACTTCCACCCCAGGTTCGCTGCCTTCATTCCTTCATACTTGACTTGTTTTACTGGGAGGAGTCTGTTTTTGTTTGCCCTTTTGATGCCAAGTGGAATTATATTTATTAAAAGCAGAACCAGGACACTCAAGACTGTCACACAAGAAAATGACACATGGCAAAAAGTCGCAAAACACACAGGTCTGGAAAAGTTTGCATGGAAATGTACTTTGTGGCCACCTCTCTTTTGTCCGTGTTAATGTATGATGGAATAATTATACTCGAGCCTTGGTGAATGGGCCCCAATCAGTATGTAGCACTAGCATTGATAGGTGAGGATATTGATTTAGTTAATAAACTGTTTGAGATTGATTGGCTGTTGGGGGGGTTCTGGGAGACACGTGGCCGATTGAAGTTTTGGACAAGCCGTTCTTTGATTTTGAGTTTTACAGAAACTGCAATAAAAGATGCGTCGAGACAATATTTAAGTAATCAGTGTCTCTTTAATTTACAGCATCTAAGAAAACACAGTAACAACACCTTGTTTAAAAACAAAAAACAAAAAAGCAGTGTTACCTAAACAGCTAAATCTGTAGGCCTGTATTGTACAAATAAGACCAGTGCACCCACAGCAAGACAAAAAAACTCATGTATGGACAGTTTGCCAAAAAGACATGAGCCAAAGATTTATTTAAGGAAATAAGAAATTCCATATTCCTGTTTTCTATAAACTGCAGACTAAACAAAGCCCCTTTTACCACAACGTTGAGCCAGCTGCACGCAGTTACACCATTTATTAAATCATCTTCGGGCCGGATAAAAGACTGCAAACAGCAAATGAAAAACACACCACTATCTACGGCAATAAGAACAAATCATCCTTCACAGACAAAGTCGAAATCCTGCCTAGCCAGCGACAAAAATGACCGTGTCTTTGAAAGCGTGCCGTCAGGTTCAATAACCTAAAAAGGATAAGCCTCTGAGAACAAAGCTGTACCGCCGTATAGAAATATTTGACAGCAAAAACGTATTATATGTGCAGGAAGTTGTCCCACGGTCAGCTGATACCAATGAATTGTTGTGTAATGAGAAACTGCAGAGTGTAACTTTTGACCCCACACGCTTTGGTCCCATTGTCAGAACAGGGTCATGTATAGATGGACGCACGTTCAGTGTATCTATTGTTGTCGTTTTGAATCCCTACGAGATGCAGCTCAGCACAACAACCCAGCTGGGCAGTTGGAGTCGATGCATTCAAATAATCAGAGCAACGATTTGTTGTATTACCCCGTGCACAAAAAACATTTCTGCAGTGTAAGGCACAAGCTGATCTATTAATTTAATCTATGTTGCAATTCTTCTTTTTTTTTCTACTTCAAAATACAAATGTCACAAAGGATTTTTTTTCTTTTTTGTCATACAAGAAAAATGTCGATACCAAAATGCTGGAAATTTTCACGTTTACCATATAAAGCAACAGAAGTACATAAGTGAGAAACAGCAGTTCACATTGAAACAGTACTTTTACTAGTTCTTTCTATTCTCATGTGGGAAATGGTCCAGTCAGAGTGATTATCCTGTGCTGGCGTGAAAGCATAAACGTCTTCCTAGAGATGGATGAGTCTTAAAACATTTTAATCTACTCATTGGGATGGATAAAAACCGCTGAGTCAGATCCCATAATGACAGAGAAAAATTAAGATTTTCAGAACATTGCTTCACTTCAAGCATGGGCTCCATCTTTCTCTCCGTCTTTGTGGTCCAGTTGTGTCTCCTCTTCCTGCTCATCACATTGCTCCCCGTTGACCTGGAACTTGTCATGGGCCCATGGGGGGCTACTGGTGTTCGGACCCCCGGTGGCTTTCCGGATGATGAATCTCGCCCTTCCAGGGGAGAGGCATCCCCTTCCTCGCCCTCGGCTGTCCCCCCACCTGTAGTCAGGCTCTCCTTCTCTGTCATCATGCTGAAAGAAGGACGGATAAAAGTTGGAGATGAGGCAAGACATCAACTAAATACATTTAGACTGAACAACATCATTTAAACAGAGGCTGGAGACATGAGTGGGAAATTGAAGAAACCTACCAAGTAGTATTTTCTGCTCTTGGGAGTGAACTCTGGGTCCCAGTCTTCATTTTTGGGGTGAACTGCCACGTTTGGCATGTTGTTACTTTGCGAACAGTTTCCCTGATAATTGCCTCTGTTCCAGCCTCTTCCACGAATTCGGACTTGCTGTAATTCAATAAAAAGACACGGACTTGAAAAAGTAGCAAACGTATCGACACACAGCTAACGCGTCTACGTTGACATTCTAATGAAAGTGTTGTCCTCATCCAACTATCAGTTTGTGTGTCAAACTCACAAATCCTCCACGTGGCCTTCCACTTTCAACCGATTCCGGTGTCTCCATTTGACCCAGTTGGACCCTGTTAAAGACTTTATCTTTGGGATCGGACTTGCCATGAGGCAAATCCTCTTTTTGGGAATCGGACGAGGAGGAGGACGAACTTGAACGAGATCTCTTCTTCTTACTTTTCCTAAAAAAATAGAAATAGTACACACAAAATCCTTCAAAATGCAACACACACCAGATTTTTTTTTAAATAAAGCACTGAGCATAATTGTAGATAATAAGAAAAGATGCAGAGTGCAGGAGAGACGCACGTACTTTGATCGCTTGTGGCATTTGGAGGACTTTTCCACTGATCTCTCTCTGCTACAATCTGGGGAATCTCCCGTATCTCGTTCTCGGTCGTGATTATAAACCTTTTTGTTGGTTAAATATTTTTTACGACGCTCAATATCCAAGCGAAGGTCCATCGGGTCACCCTTCAGTTTCTCTCCGTCGTCCTGCGCAAATTTAAATAGAACACAAGGTCGTGGACAGATTTTGGATTAACACATAAATCCTAGTCTGTTGTTTGATTCTTTAACTAAATGGGGAGCTTTTGAGTAAAGTCACATTTCCAGTGCACTTAAAGGGCCAAACTAGTAGTTTTGCATGTTTTTATCTAGTTTATTCTGCAAAGCAAATGTTTTTTTTATAGTGTTTTTTTTATAACCTTCAAGGCAGCTAATTAAATATGGTGACAAACTTCAATCATCTTAAACCTCTTCACTGATGTGTTACACCGGCGTTAGATTCCAGCACCGGCATGTTTCCATCTTCTGTCTTCCATGTGTTTTGACCCTCACAGCCTCCGTAGCGCGGTGCGTTCACATATATCGTCACATTCAAAACGAACCTTGAATATGCGCAGTGATGCATTTCCACTTCAGGTTTTGAGCGATCGAGAGTTGATTATCATGTCATATTGGCACGAGCTAAAACCCAGAGCCGCCTGGAAGGCGGGGAACCAATGCGGATACTTGCAGCTATGCTTTGTTGGAATCTGTTAAGCTAACAAAACAATTCAAAGGTGACGACCTACTGAAAGAATAGCAAAACCACTAGTACGGTTCTTTAACAAGAAGCTAGGACTGTTCATGCTAATTTAAGTGTACTGCACTTTCGTGGCATTTGCGCCTCATGATTTTAAAGCCGTGTCCATGCGCATCAATGGGGAAACACGATGAGCACAAATGCATAAAAGTGCTTGTTGTTTGTTATTTCCGCTCTTTTAAGTTTTTAAGAATACTTACAAAAACAATTGCTTAGAGTCCTTTGGCACAGTGGCTTCCATTTCTGAACTCATACGATTCATTGGCCTTTGTCAGGCTTGCACCCACAGTCTAATGACGTGTGAAGGCAATCTATTACAAAATGCCTTATTTCGCATTTGCATTTCTTAGACTTTGTGCATCTCCTCTCAAGAAAAGCCACGGGCTTTGAGAGAGCGCGGGTCTAAAGGCGTCTGTGGCTCGCTCACTCGTTTGTTGCTGTTCGGTTTGTTTGTTTTTCATACTGCAAAATGTTCAGTCACCTTGTAAGTGCCTTCCTCTGAGCTTTTCATCGCCTCAAAAAGTTGAGCGTGTTTCTTAAAAGCTCTGGGTGAAACATCGATTCTCCTGTGGGGGGGGAAAAAAAGAAAGTTAAGACGAGATAATTATAAACGTGCCCCCCACACAGGACGCCACGTCAACTGGCTTTGCCAACAACAACAACAACAACAACATAAATCGGGCAAAAGGAAAATAAAACTGACCTCCACCGAGCATGAGAATAAATAAGACAAGATAGTTTGCAGATTTTTCAGGCAGGAAAGGTGAAAGAAATACCTGAAAGCTGTTACAAAGAGGAGATGAAGCCACAGCACACTGAAGGTGAGACGGTCACTCATTAGGGGTCTACCTGTGTATTTCTGGGCTTTTTCTCTGCTTCATCATTTCCTGCTCTGCAGCTTGCTTTTGGTACACGGTGAATCGCTCGTTTAGAGTCATTCCACAAGAAGGAAAGTGCTGCGCTGTAAGGGGAGACGGTCGGAAGTCAAAGTTGAGAGTTTTTTGTTTTTGTTTTTATACCAAATGTGAAATCGTATCCAACTGAATCCTGGTGAACAGGTGAAATGCTAGGATGGTTGTGTTTTAGAAAAGCCTGCAAGATAGGGGGAGAACCTGCGATTGTGTTTAGGTTGTTTTTGCATGTGTTGCTCAGTGTCTGTTCAGTGACTCGGGCTGATTAAACGTAGTCTCAATTCAAAATGAAAGAAAAAAAAAAAAAAGATGTTGAATATGCTTAGGACTAAATGTGAGGACAAGACGAGGATTGCGGACTCACCTTTAATGTGGTGAACAATGGTGACTATGTGCTGGGCAAACAGCTCAGAGGGACTCCTCTGATACGGAGCATTTTGAACATGTTGAAAGATGGAGCGGAACTCCTGATCTTTTTTTGAGGCCTGCACGAGATCCTGAGACAGCTGCCGCTCCTCGGCTAAGAGATCGGAGGAGCTGAAAAGGACAAAGGACAAAGTAGGCATGTTGCTCTCTGTCAAAGTGCACGATGACTTGCGGATAAAAGGCCCAGCCCGAGGGCAGAATCCATCACATCAGGCTCACCTCAATAGGCTTTCTCCAAGGAAATCCATTCTGACATTTACTTTTGCTTCCTGCTTTCGTAAGGACATGGACGGCAAGCCCTCGCTCTTGATCGTAAATATCTCTCTGTCTGAGTTCCCCCCCGACGTTTGTGGAGGGCATAGGATTGAGGGAGATTTTTCCATCTTCCTGCCTGCAGAGAGTTCCTCAAATTTTCCCGCCAACTCCTTCTTTGCGAGGGCGGCAGCAAAAGCAGCCCCTTTATCCTGGTTTCGACCGAGATGCAACTCCCCCGCCTTGGCATCAGCGTCGCTGTTTGATACCTGTGAATAGGCCACGCTCTGCCATTTGCTGAAGCATTCTTCAAACAATTCCCGGGCTGAGGGAGGGATCCTGCTCTTTGGCTTAGGGGACGGCTTAGAGGACTTGTCCCCATCATACCAGTTTTTATAAACTGCCATTGATGGAGGTTTGATCGCCATCTCCTCCTCTTCCTCCCCCTCAGCAGACAAGAAAGGAGAAGCCTTCAAAAAGCTGCTCAGAGACACGTCGCCGTCCGCATCTTCTTTGTTCTTTCTCGAGTCGGAGAGAAACGCCGATGCGCCGCCGTTTACTTTCCTCTGTTCCACATCCGCTTCACTCGCTTCTGTGTTTTTCCCATTTTCCCAAGATTTGGCTTTTTTATTTTGCTCCTCCAAAAACCTAAACAATGACAAACAGATGAAGAGATGCGTGTAACTGGAAATGCAACAGCCCAAATGTAACATACGTAAAACACAAATTGGATTTTGTTCAATAATAGGCAGTTTTACTAAAAGTCTCATCTGTGAAACGAAAACATAAACATATGGAAGTCAGAATTTTTTCTAAAAAGCCACATGAAAGCTACACTTGCCAATTGGAGGGAAACATCTTTCTTACTTTCCAAAAGCAATGGAGATTGCTGCTTTATCTCCATCCAGGTAATCCTCTTTGGAGAAGAAGTCAAAGCTGGAGAGCATTGGATTCAACCCAGCAGGGGAGGGCTTTTTTGTTGGGGATGATTTACACTCTGTCTGCCAGGAGGAGGCGCCATTTCCGATGTCGTTGGTGCTTTTAAGGGAGGGGCCAGACCTGGTAGGAGTCTGACTGTCCTGACCAGCATTAGCAACGGGTGCTGCTAGAGTGTCGGTTCTCTTTGGACTGCTGCTGCAGTCTTTCAGGCTCCTCCAGGTCCCCTCATGTTTCTCACCGCCTCTGACTTCTTTGGCATCTCCAGCCGACTCCCCCATGAGCTCCACCCGCTCCCCATCTCCTCCTCCTCCTCCTCCTCCTCCTCCTCCTTTTCCGGCCTCCTTAGAGGCCGACAGCTCCTCTTTCACATCTTTGGGGTTTTGGTTTGTCAACAACAAGCCTTGCTTGCATTTCGGAGAGGAGGAGTGGGAGGAAGCGGTAGAATGCTGCGAGTGTCTGGATACGGGTGAGGCGGATCGGTCAGAGTGGTGGGAGTGACTGCGGGAGGGGCTTCCTGAGCGTTTCTGAGGGTTGTAATATCGTCCTTGTGAATAGTTTTGCTGCTTCTGCTGCTGCTGTTGCTGCTGCCAATGAGGGTTCTGCTTGTAATTCTTCCAGTTGGGGCGAAAGTTGTTGTTGTTGTTGTTGTTGTTATTATAATAACCACCACCACCACGCTGATAGCGTCCACGTTGGAAGTAGCCCCGCCCTCGGCCTCTGAAGTTGTACGGCCTCCGGAAGCCGCGGTGGAAGCCCCGGAACTCAAAGTTGTTCTGGTATCCCCTCGGATATTTTTTCTCCCGATTGTGAGCTGGAGAAAGAGATCTTGAGCGTGACCGAGACCTCGAGCTGTGGACGACAATTAGGGGAAACAGAAAAGCACGAAACCGTTACAGAATTTCTTCAATTTTGTGTTTGTGACCCAAAAATAATGACACGAAAGCACAATTTCTAAACATACAAAAGGAAACAATTTGGTACAGTCCTTTTTTTGAGCAGGCGGATTTGTACAGAACATTCAGACACACTGATTCAATTAATAAAACATAGATGGCCAATTAAATCTAAATGCTCTGAGTAGACAAACACAAAAACATGTTACTTAGCGGATTGGTCTGCTTTGTTCACTTTCAAAAACATCAAATGTAACCACCAAAGTCTGGTTAAACCATTGGCTTTACGTGTAACATATGTAAAAGTCATACATGTCACAGTACCATAAAAAAACAAGGCGTGCAGTTGCAGCCAGCGTTCAAACATCATTTGAAATTGGTTAAACATATGTTGGCATGTAAAAAGCCCACAGAAGACAACTGGAATCTCACGGAGCTGTGCTACGATCAGACCGGTCCACATGGTGGCGCTGCTGCATGTCCTACAAGAAGACTTCTGTTCCCCCCCAGTCTGGACATAAAACAGCCTGGAGATTATAACAATGACACCGCATGCTCTCGTCTTCAAATCAAGGCTTTTTAATGAGAACAGCGTGTAAACACAGCGTCCGCAACTTTCCACCGACATATCGGAGTTTATGAAGTCCATAAATATCGTGCACACGTGACAACAAGTTCAGTTCTACGTTTGTGCAAAGACATCTTCAGCCAATGCTCTCCCAATAAAAGGTAACAGCTGATTCCTCAATTACTATCTTTAATATAATTCATGCAGAAGTAAAGATATATATATATTTTTTTTAAACTACAAATTTATTTAACATTCCATATTCAGCAATATTCTGAATTGAGAGTATAAAGCAGTACCTTGAGCAAGTACTTTAAAAAAAGGCCATACAAAAATAAAAGCCATATAACTCACCAATTGTGTTTTTTCATTGGAGTAAAGCGTGGTTAAAGAAGGCAGCGTACTGAGCTGCACTGCGAGCTACAGATCCATCTCCTCTGGCCAGCTCTGGTGGAAACAGTCACATGGACCATATGGGGGAGGGGGGTTCTACTGGAATAATTTATGCTTGTCAACCACACACAGGCTGTTATGCCAGTTTACTGAGGCTCGTTCGGATTTACGGCTGAGAAATCACGCAGATATAGAAACCAAAATGCTGCCTTTTGTGCAAGTAAGTTCTGTTCTTGAACATAAGTTTCAAACAAAGGTGAGCGTTTTACCAAAAAGTCTTAAGCTGTGGACTTTCGAAGGAAGCCAAGAGAAAGTGCTTTGCAAACACGTTGGGATATGTTGTGCGGGGAAATGGCTTGTTTGTGCTTTTAGGGCGATTGCCTCAGTCTTTGTGTATATGCAACTCAAGCAAAGAGTGCACATTCATGCTCGCCGCAAACCCACCCATAAAACACACAAGGTGGGATCAGGAGGGGCCAAAACCATCCGATTCCTTTCTTGTCTCTTTTTTATGCTGATTTTAAAAACATGCTGCCAGGAAACCATCATGCTTTTTTTTTACTGCCATGCTACATTTTAATTATTTTTGCCAGACAGGGCAAAAGCACCAGACTGAAGCCTCACTCTTAAATTTAAAAGACGCCACAGCCAGCATGCATCTCACGGCGACCGGAGAGTTTTGATTTAAACAGTAAACACGGCCCTATATTACAATATTTTCATATTTCACTGAGGTCGACTACTATGGAAATGACTTCCTATCCAATGCAAACTGCAATAAAATTCCCTCTACCTGAAGTTGACTAACCTGCAGCTGAACTCCATCTCAAACACCAATTTCCTGTGGATACGAAATTCTCCCTAAGGAGTTTGGGTCTAATCCAAATCCACGAAACACACCATGCCAGGTCTGTCCACTCATACGAAAAACAGTTTTTAGGTCCCGGCAAAGACGAGTCCTTGCAGGTAAAAATAAATAAAAAATAATCAGACGTGCTGTTAACAGGAAACACTGATTATCACAGATCTGCTCGTTGACTGAGACAAATAAACTTCCTGCTTCTCTTTTTTGTTTATGCAAAATGTTTTAAAGCCAGGATCATCTTCAACAATCAATAGACATTTGACCTTGATCACAAAGCAAACACCACACCAAAGGTTTCTTCAGAAAGGAGACTATAGTTTATAAAAGGGACTCTACCCGTAGCGGCGCTTCCTGGACCGGGATCTGGAGCGGCTTCTTGAGCGAGATATGGAGCGGGATCTCGACCGGGACCTGGAGCGGCTCCGAGAAGACGAGGCGGATTTCATGGATCTGGGCATCACTGCAACCAGCCCACCTCACGCTGTCAGACAGGAGAGTTTGGGTCGAGTGAGAATTCGGGAAGAATTATGAAGCCAAACGACAGATAATTGTTCACTAAATCAATCAGGCATCAACTGTAAGAAGAGAAGACGAATATCAATCAACTACTGAGTTCACAATTATAATGGGAGAAAAATCATTTCAAAGTCTGGAGTAAAAAAAAAAGAAAAAGAAAAGGTCATGAAACATAATATCCGGAGGAGATGAGCCATCCAAGACGCGTTTCACAAGCTGACTTGATGCAAAAGCTGAGTGAAGAAACTGGACAGCTGTAGAAACAGACAGCAATCTGTGAAAGAGTATGGCGTCCAACAGAAGCAGTTTTATTTAGTCGCTGGCCCATTTGCATAGAGGGCCGTCTCACGGCATCCCTTATCTGTCAAATCGGCGAACACAGAATACGTCCCGCTGCAAAAGGGAGAAGCAGGAACTATTTACGACTTAAAATTAGAGATTGACATTTACTTTTCTTGTTCTCAGTTTGCAATCAAGATGAATGCAGGAAATCCAATAGTACGAGATCGCCTCCTTCAAAGTCTCATCCCATCGTTTCTCCCTGAATCCCCATCGAATGATGCCTGTGAAGGAGTCAGGACATTTCAATTAAATGTATTTAACACTGGAATTGATGCCTTTGGTAGGCCATGTGTGATGAAGACTTCTGCAGATACTTTTAAACTCATTCCCGTTCAAGGATAGATTCTTAGTCACCACCATCGCTCCTCTTTGATGAGACAGAGGGCTATTTCCTCTGTAGCCTACTCATTATATGAGTGGTTGAAGTTCTGCTATGAATTAGCAGAGCGGCAAAGCCTCCAGTGCTTCGCTGATATACTTCCTATTTGAATCAACTCTATGTTGTGAGTATCTGTTCACTTCTAAAGTCTGCCATTTATCTGGGAGACGTGATTCTGGGAATACGCTACATGCTAAAGATCGGATAACTGATCTTTCACTCGTCTTCAGGGACTTTGGAGGGAGGAAATTGCAGACTGCACATGACTTGGGGTTTAAAAAGCAGCTCACACTGCGGTCCCAGTAGGGCTTCTACTGTCTTGGAGGGTTTTGAAATGGATCGAGCCCCGCCTCCTCCTCCTCCTTACACTCTATGAACTTCCTTCTCTCCCTCCGTCTTCCTGGCAGCTTGTTGTTTTTGGCTCTCGTGGGGGGGGGGGGTTGTTTCCTGAAGATCCAGTCTTAACAGAATTTTGCTTACGGTGCACATTGTGCGAATGGATGCGCCCCCCCCCCCTTCCGAGACTCTAATAGCTCAACACCGTTGATTATTTTCAGTTTGCTTTAATTGCTGGCACATCTGTGCTTCACACCTTTTTTCACATGGCTGACTATAGTTTCCATGAAACCCAAATACATCATGACCCCCTGCCCCCCCCCCCCCCCCCCCCGGAATAACCTGTTCTTCACAAAGTGTGCACCTAAACTGAATGTATGCAAAGTCTATGCGTAAGACAGTGGATCCCTGGCACCGTTCTTGTTTCCGGTACAGACTCTACCTTATCGGTTGAGAAGAATCTGCTTCCGTAGCTTGATGCAGGCTCGATTGATAACAGCTGCTACTGTCCCCGTTCTGCATCGTGTGGTCGGCAGCCTAAGATTTCAGCCTCTCCAAAAGGCAGCCATCAGCCCAGTCTTTAATCACTAACTACTATAGCTCTGTGCAAACAAAAGCACTTCTTGACACACAGATGCACGAGCACGTCTTAAGACACTCATGGGGACTTGTTCTGAGCTTTAGGGTTCGTTCCGAAGACCCCCGTCGCTAAACGGCTTCGTTGTTAAACGAAATCCCCGTTGATTAACAACTTGATTAACGCTGGCGACGCTTCCGGGGTGTACCCCGCCTCTCGCCCATACAAAAGCTGGGATAGGCTCCAGCAACAGCCCATTTTTTTTTACATTTGCATATGTAATGGCCATTACTGTACATATCTACGTACTCACAACGCCATTGTCAGTGCATTCCGCTCGTCGCTGAACACATACTTTTAAATATTAAATATCCGAAAGCCCGTCGTAACTCCGAGTTGTCGCTAAATGAGTACGTCAGTGAGGACCCACCTGCACTAACAACTTCTCCGACCATTGGCGCCATCCATGTGACTGTCGGCCGTTGAGTTAACGCTACTGTCAACACCAACACACACTGCTCTTATTTGTGATTTCCCTTACTCTTACTGGCTGGATGTTTGAGAAATCGGTTGTATGATTCTAAGATGAATAGAATCCACCGGAAAGGAGAGCATATTGGCAATTACGTTGTAATTACACCCATAAACTAAACTGGATTCCTCTGATTGGTATCTTTGCAGTCAACCTTGGCCATCTTATTAAAATAAAAACCAGGTTTCAACGTAAGACAGGAGCATTGCAGGAAAGGCTGGAAAGGACAGAATCAAACGGACGGAAGCGTTTCAAATAGAAAAGTGGAATGACGTTCACATATACATGATTAAGGAAGTCCCCACGGAGTACAGAGCAACAGCTGCGACCTCATCACCTGCTTATTCCACGTAACGGCTAATGTCGCTGCGATCAACAATTGACAGGCAACTTGACACGCAGCTCAAAGCGTAAAAGCAGGAATCCACTCAACCCGCCCGGCCTGTCGTTACGACCGGGACGCCGCAGCGGCAGCTGGAATCACATTTGCTGTATCTATATGTGTCCCAGAGACACCCTGCTCACTATTTCAGAAAAGCCACAGCAACTGCCATTGGCACAATCTTGGGTTATTGAAATGTGGCAGTCCTTCTCGGGATCCCGTCCAGACAGCTCGCACGCTGGCGGGGCGGTGGCAGGGGGGGGGGGGGGGGGGGGGGTCAATGGCCACCGATGCCGCAGCCACTGGCACTGCTGTTGGAGCTAAGATAAGATAAACCTCTCGGCTTCCTTCTGTGTCTTTAATGGAAGAAAGAAAGAAAAACTCCGAACAGCATGATTCATTCAGGACAGCTATTATCTCGCTCCTGTCAAGTGAATCTGGAATTGACTGTAGATAAGATAAAAAAAAAAAAAAAAAAAGCAGAGACGTCCTGCTGTAAAGGAACACATTCCGGATTCCGCATTCAGTTTGTTATCCAGTCAGTTTGTTTGTGAGGCTACAGTTGCATGGAAAAACAGCAGGGCTCCGCCGAGGCGTCTTCACACCGACGTGCTTCTCAGCTGTCTGTCATCATCACATCAGAAGGCTGCTGCATTCAACGCTGGAAGTCGTCACGGTCCACCTCATCGTGTTGGGAACAACCTGACGCGGGATTCAGTATCTTTTGGATTTCCAACCAGCGACTTAGGAAATTATTCTCCTTTCAATTCTCTGCAGACGCACTTTATTATGTTATTTCAGGATGTATTCCATCGGTTGAGGAGCCTCCGCTGCTTGAAGGCATTAGAATGTATGGCAGGTTGATTTAACAATAGACACCACCATATAAAAAAGAAAGAAAAAATTTAATAACACCTGACTCTGTGGGCACACCTTTATATTGTGTGTGTGTGTGTGTGTGTGCTTTTGTGCGGCTGGTGTTTGTCAAACAGGATTTCCCTCAAACAGGATCCTGAAGCCTGGACTTGAATTTGAATAAGAATGCTTTCAAACCTGTTTCTGTCAGTCAAGAACCCCCCCCCCCCCCCCCCCCCCCCCCCCACACACACACACAAAAAAAAAAAACATTGGCACGAGACCTCTAAACCAATTTGCATAAGTATTTAAAGAAAACCTGCTCCTAAGATTTGATTATTTTTTTTTCTCTTTTTTTTGCTGTAATCTATGATTTGTTGAACTTGGCTGTTTACTTTTCCCTGCAATCAGTCATTCTGTCATTTTGCTGAACACCAGGAGCAGCTAGGAAGTTTTAAACAGCTCAATCATCCCTTATTATGCCGTTTGCTTCACTGCTGACCTTCGGTAATTATTAATAAACTTATAGGAGCTTCCAGGAAATAAATCATTCCTGGAGAGATTTTTCCAAAAATAATTAAATCAATAAAATAAAAGCAAAGATGTTCCTGCGTGGAAAGGACAGTTCAAACTTCATCCTCATGCACAGGTGGAAAATATAGCTCTTTCAGAATAAAATACATCAAATCTATTACTTTTTATTTATCTGTGGCCAGAAATGTCATTTCCAAGCTGCAATTTGCAGGAAACATTAAAACACGTGTTGTGCAATAGTATAACTTTAAACGCACAGCTGTGACGTTGCTACCATTATTATAAACACACTGATTCATTTAAAATCCTTTCATTTCGGATCAAACAAATTCCATACAATGGATCCAGAATGAATAACAATCGACTCACCGGTCGGGGTTTGTCGTTCAGCGTCGACGCGTCACATTCAGACCGGACTGCGTGACACCGCAGAGATGAGCTCGTTTCTCCCTGTGTGCGCACTGCGCGTGTCTGCTGCTGTTTCCAGTGTTGCGTCCAGCGTGTGTCTGCGTGATTCGTCCGGGTTTGTGCGTGCGCTCGGTGAGGAGGGAGATGTGACGTGCCCGCCCCGTCGGGCTGAGAGGTTCACGTTTCCTAACGCCCCTGCCAGAATCTGTCTGAACGCGTCGCGTCATTAAAGCCCAGTTTTAAGTGTAGTTACTTAAATCATAATGATTTCAATTCCTCTGAAAGTTTCAAATCTAGCAAAATGTTTGGGCAGCTTCTAACGCTTTACATGATAACGTAAGGTATATTCTTCTTGGCTATACGTGTTCTTTTTTATACATTTAAATATATTGATGATGTACATGTCCTGCATCTGTCTCCCATTAGACAAATGTTACTGGTATTGATTCCACTAGAGAGGATTATATGTGCTAATAATCTATAACAGAGTCATTTCCAATCCCCCCACCACACCCCAATTTCTTTTTTTTTAATGCTTCCTCTTTGCAAATCTGACATGAAATTAGTCACATTTCCAGATGTTAGTCAATGGAACATATTGGCTGGAACGCTGATGAATGCAGAGCGACGCCGCTGCTGTTTCATCATTTCACTGAAAACAGCTTTAGGCTTGGGGTGAATTCAAAAATGTCACCATCGTGTGCTTTGTGGTGTGATTTTTGAAATTTGACATTGATTGAGGATGAAAGGGAGTCGTGACATTAGACATCGCTGAGGACAGGAGTAGCTATGATTCAAATGGGAAGCAACAAGCATGGATGCAACGAAGCAGCAAAAAGAATGTGAGGTGGAAAAATGTTTGCGCGCCAAGAACATCGCTGTGTCTCCTTTCAGATTTACGTTTAGTGCGTTCACGATCACAACCTTTACTATTGCTACCATTTTAACAACTGTAGCTATTGTCTACACATTTGTTTTGAGCTCAGTCTTCCCCATAAATTCATATTTACAGGGTGATGATATTCTGAAAAGCTAGAACCAGAAAGACTCACGTGTTGGTTTTTCCAGACATATGTCATTACAAACATCTGTAAAGCTCTACTGCACGCAGATGTGTAGGAAGTGATAGACGATAGACGATGAACATTTTGTCTTGGAAAATTATTTATTTAAAACAGGACAAAGCATTTGAGCAGCTTTGACAGGGGCCACATGTGTATGTCTGTGTGATTGGATCAGATTGTGTATTTCCTGGTCTGCAGATTTTAGTACTTAACAAAAGTGGTTCTAAAAACAGATGAACCACGGAAAAGATGATGGTGCACCCAAAGTTCATTGAGCCCGCAGAAGTGATGCTGTTGCACAAATTGCTGAATACCGTAAGTTAATCTTGCTTCTCATAGTAAGGTGTCAGAACACAAAGTGCTGCATATGGATCATATAGCTGCACCAGTCAGTGTCCATGCTGACCCCGGTCCACCACGAAAGTGTCCTGAACGGACACGCGAGCATCCGACTTGGACCACAGACCACTGGAATGCAGTGGAGTTTTATTCTTATTATATACCATATACTATGACACACAGGCCAACTGATCCAGAACAACAGCTTGTCCATTCAAATGCTGTAGATTTTAACAAATGCAACAACTCTCCTGTCTGCTGTTGCAAAAGTTAAGCAAATATAGGCGTTGTATATTTGCATTGGAAATGCGTTCACCCTTGAATTGCTCTGCAGGATACGGACACATCCTGGAGGTGCTTCCGAAGTGCTCATTTGCTTAATTTAAAACACGACTTACCGGGAAACCGATACCCTGAAGTACGCACGTCAGCTAATGTATGCAAAGCTGAGGCCTTTGCGGTTTTGGCGATGCAAAGCAGATTATAGGCAGGAAGTGTTGCATTTGTTGAATTGTGCGTTACTTTTTAATCGCGCGCCTCGTTGTTCTGAGAATGACTATTTCACAGAAGCCAGCCTTGCTTGTCCGTCCACGTTTTTTCTCCTTCCGTGCTGCAGCTTTCAACTGTACGTTTCACAGTAATGTCAGGCAACACATTGCCGGCCAGTTTGTAACCTTGAAACTGTTTTTGTTGGCCGTCACTCATCCAGAGGTCCTGTTTTAGATCCTACTGTTTGCCCTGTGGCCCCTCCCCATGCATCTACCCCATGCCTGTTAGTCCTGCAGCATATCACCACTGTCCAGACACCAGGCGAGTTATTTTGGGCAATCCCTCTGACAACGCTTTCTCCCTCTGCGCCGGGATAAAAGAGTTCATACTACCCCCTACTTTATATCCCTCCCACCTGTTGGACCCGTCCGTCACCTTGCTGAAATGGCTGAACTAACAGACTTTCAACATTACTTCTACTTACTGCACCTAAAATACCCCCCAGGGGTGACGGACTGTGAAGCAGCATGTTCCCTTTATAGAGACAGCATTTAAAATGAGTTTTTGTCACAGATCTTTAGCTTCATTTCTGGCTGAATAATTGCGTAATTCATTTTTATTGTCACTGTGGTGGCGAAATCCGGAAGGAGTTATCTCAAGAATAGATTTGGAGATCATTGTAAAGGTCCTATAAAAATAATTTCCAGTCCACACTAATCAAACATCACTGTCTGGTGACAGATTCCATTGTGTGTCAACTCACATTGTACAATACACAAATCTGTCTCCTTTTCCCTCTTCACTACAAATCATTGATGAAATACTCTCTGGTTGAATTGATGGATTTCAGTAGATCAGTTAAGGTCAACCTAAAAAGAGAAATAGCTGTTTTTAAATGGGAGTAGCCATAAATCCATTTGGCTTTCTTATCGCTGTCAAACACAGACGAGGCTTATGAGCATTGTGTTTTGCTGTAGCCATTCATATCGAGCTCTCAGATCAACGTGCAAAGACACTCGCTATGCCGCCGCTGTCCAAACTGTCCTGTCCCATCACCGTACACTTCAGGTTATCTGACACCTGTCCCAACGCGTGATGGATCACTCCCTTATCCTCTTTGCTGTCAAGCCAGCCCAACTATCGGAAAGGAAAAACACATAAGCAGGACAGCTGCTTGTACCCCCCCCAGAGGGATCCCCGAGTCCTGTCCAGAACCTATTATCACCTTCTAGATGTTTCTGCTGGGCTTGAATTGCTCGCTCAGAAACCACGTCAGCGATAGCGGATAAAAGTGGGGAACCCAGGGTGGAGCTGCTTGCCCAGGGGGGGTTTGGAAGTTGTGATTATGGGCTTGATGTGATTAAAAAGTAACAAAGGGAGCCAAAAGGTCATTAAAATGATGCAAGTGAGCAGTTGTTGAAATCAGATAGTGATAACAATCTGTGCTTGTACCTCTGACACCTCTTAAATATAATGTAATGACTTATTTAACTCCGTCACCGTCCTATGTTTAACCTTGTCTATAGCAGGATCGCAAAATTCTAATGAGTGGCACGTCTTCCTCAATTACTCTCTAATTCCTGAACCAATTTCTGCAAAATTAGGTGGTGGTGTTGGGGCACCCCGTTCCAATATACTATGATTTAGATTTTGAGACGCTCTAATGAAAGGAAAATGTGAGCCCTGTTAAAAGCTTTTTTTTGTTGAGTTTTTTTTTTTTTTAATGGTTGTGGAGAACCACGAAGCGTTGCCTTTACGTGCACATGCAGGCTGAGGATTTAACAGTGCTCAGGTTCCGGTGAACCTTATTTAAAATCGTCTCAATACCACAAATGTATTTTATGTTCCAAAATCTGGTTTAATCCATGTATCTGAAATTCAAGGCAAGTCATCGATCGATGAGAATCGTTCACCACGGTGTGAAATTACATAGCGGATTAATCAGATCACATCTAAACTCTAATTGAAAATGTCAAGTTGTGTGTGCGGTTTTTTTTAATGATCTTGAGATCAAGCATCCAGATTAAAAAAAAAGGAAAAATGTGACTGTGAAGAAAATATTTTCAAACAAAAGAATGTGTTTAAAAGATGTGATATTGCATTGAAAGCACATGTCAGGCTCAGAATCCGAAAAACAAAAGAACAAAACAAAACTTCATCTTCTGTCTCTGGGTAAAAAAATAAAGTCATTAATCTTCTGAACATTTCCGTGCATGCCCACATTTTAGCTTCAGTTATAAATAGAACAAAAGGCTTTCTAACTTGTTTTGTTTCTGGAACCAAACCCTCGCTGCCTTTCAGATCAGATCCCACCAGAGCGATCGCTCTTTTCTCGTCACCGATTCCTCCTCCAGTTTCCCTCTGTCCTAAAAGGAGAAACAAAATAACACTCAGAGGATCACGGAACGCTCACGGTCATTTCTCCAGCGGTCAGTTTCCCTTGCAGGGCTTCTTCTTTCAACTAAGTTTGGTGCTTAAATCCCCACTTAGGGTCCTTGCCAGCGACGTGGCCTTAAATAGACTGCCCATACGATGCAGCCCCCCCAGCCTCATAAAAAGACAAACTCAAACGCTTGTTGCTCACAGAGGGGACCAGCAGCTGGGTCGGTTGGAGTTACATACATGGCAAGAGTGGTCAAGTGGGGGATTATTGGTGTATCTGGGGCTCATCATCATCAAGGTTTCCTTGTATGATGTTATGATCAACCGGCACCTGGGGGGGGGGGGGGGGGTCTCGGAAAATGCTGCACCAGTGAGATGGCAACAAGTGGAGAGACTTTAATCCCTTTAGCATCACAATTTTCTAATGGGATGAGATTTACGAGTTTTTATGAGTTTCATTGGTAATTCAACGCAGCAGCAGGTGGCCAGGCCATACTAGCAGCTAATGATGGCTAATAAATGACAAGAAAGTGAACTAAGTTGAGGTCTGAAACCACATTGATACCTCTTGTGGCATCTCCGCAAATATTTTTACAAACTCAGAAACTGGATCCTGTTTGTCACTTGCCTGCTTCTGTTTTACAGCTTCTCAGATTTGATATTCTATGAGCCTATACTAAAGTGAACCTGCTTTTATGGGATAGAGGTTCTTATTATGGTCTTGGTGGCAACTATGGCAACAGTTTACCCCAGAGATATTATTAAACAGATGTTGGGGTGTGATTCAGCCTTTTGCAGCAGCTGAGAAAAGAACGTCAGTGGTGCATCATCCTTTCCTTAAGTGATTGATCAGAGGGGAGGGAGGTAATAGCTATCTTTTTCTGCACAAGCAGTTACTTCCTTTTCCTGTGGGAAGTCCGATGTGTGTGAACCTTTGTAACTTGCGACCCCTTAAATCAAGATAACCGAGTTAATGCGTGCCAGTAGCCTTTACACCTCATGTACTCGTTTCCATTTTGCAAAAAGCACAAGGGTGTCCTTGGGTCATATGGAAAAACACTTTAGCTTCCATCACGGTTGCAAAGGAACCCCAAAGGAGGCGTTCCCCAGGGCAACTAGATGCCTGGAGATAAAGTCTTTATGATCAAGGGCAGCTGAGGCTGCCACTCCTTCCCAAGTGATCCGGGACTTGGCGGAATCCCATTGAGGGTAGTTTGTGATCTGGTACACAAATAAAAGAAAACCTCATCACCTCACTTCTCTACCCAGCTGCAGTCAACAGGGCTGTTTGTGCATGTGCTGAACGGATAAAGAGCTAACCCTTCTTTCACTTTTCTTAGCACCTTAACGCGGAAGAGACTCAGCATGAGAACACGCCCACAATAGCCGTCATCCTCTGTGGATAAAATTAGAGGCCGTGAAAATCCACCCAACCTTTTTCATGCCATATCTTCTTGAACTGCCACTCAATAAGACAGGCTGTCATCGGATTCACTTACAGTTAGCGTTCCAGTGGCTCACCGGTAACCGGAGAACATAATCAGAAGACAGGCCGCATATTTATGCCATCATAAAACGTGCATATGGCGCCTGACACCTGAGAGACGGCTCAGCTTTTCCTTTAAATGAACCTCCTGGTGTCATGAGTTTAAAAGAATTTCATTTCATTTCTGCAACAAAAGTGGAAAAAACATTTGGAGACAAAAGCTTAACATGGAAATTACAGTCCAAAAGATGTTCAAATACGAGCATATTATACTTTATTATACTCAGTGTTGTCAGTTTCTTTAACTGAAGGCCTTTTTTGGTTCTAGAGAAATACATTTGGACTACTTCACATCATGTGAATTATATTTGTTCATTCTTTGATGATCAGCCAGCATTTTCTTCCAGGGGTCAACTTCTTGGCTAAAACTTAATCAAAGAATGGATGGCGATGGCGATGCCCCAGGGATCACGGCTTCTTCCAAGAATTCCTTGGTTGGTTCTGCCAGCTGAGTAACATAGTGAGTCAGAACTCAGCTGTGAAATTCATGAAGCTGAACCATTGCTCACTTAGAGCAAATCATTTTTAAAGGTGGAAACGGCAAATTAAATATCTGTTTGGTGTGAACATGCATTTATTCAGCATTTTACGCCAGCAGCCTGTCAGAAAAGGTTGGAATGGTCAAAACAGAAGACTGGGAAAAGTGTGTGTGTCCATCAAAAACACCTTATTGGACCATTCCTTGAGTAAAGCAGTCCAGTAGTTCAGCGCCAACAATTCTCAAGGCTTGAGGACTTCTCCATCTGCAGTCCATAATGTCATCAAAATAGTCCTAGAATGTAGAGCAACGTAAAGAGAAAGGGATGAAACAAACATGGTGATCTTTGATCACTGAGGTGGGCACGGCATTCAAAACCAACAGGATCATAACACAAGCTCAGGAGCACTTTGGAGCCATTGTCAGTAAACACATTTTGCAACTGCAGCTAACAAATCCAAGTTCAGACCATGTGACGCACGAGCCATATATCAACAAATCCAGAGATGCCGATGACTTCTCTGGGCCTGAGCTCGCGTGAGACGAACTCATGAAAAGCGCTAACGTGTCCTTCAGTCTGGAAAATCTACAGATTCCGGAAATCATAGATGTCGTTTCCTGCAGGCGAATGAAGAAAATTACAATCCGGATTGTTATCGGAGGGGAGGGGAGTTTGAAAGCCAGCATCTGTAATGGCTTTAAAAATGTGTGATGCATCATGTATCATCAAGTGGAGCAGACACCTTAGCTGGAGGCTAATGCACCTTTCCTCCTGCGGTTTGAGAAATGACTTTATTTCTTGTCTCAGAATAAAAGCCCTTGTTTCATCAAGTGGAGGCAGCTGCCCACCGCAGGGCTTCGTATCAGCCTGCATCAACAAACAGGAACAAACAGTACGGGGGGAAAAACACACGCAAACAAAAGCAATGAATTCTAAATAAATAAATACAGAAAAAAATCTGCTGCATGGAACTGTCTCCAAAAAAATAATATTTGGGGAATTGGATAGCAACAGTGGGAACGCTTTCTGAAGACCACAATGGACCACCAAGGTGTGTGGAGGGGGAAAAAAATACTTTTAATATAGTCAAATAATTTTAAATATGTTACACCAAACAGCTCTATTCATCTGCCGCCGTCATGCAGAATCTCACACACTTTTGACCTGATCTGTGGATGTGATTGGTCAATATGTGGATCCATTTAGCTCGTGATACTTGTGGGCAGAGCAGAGCTTTATGAAACTGTGTCTTATAAAGCCCGCTGTGTTTTTCCTTCTCTGTCTGGACACAAGATGTCTCTCACTGGGCTGCCAGCTATTAGAGTGGTGAACTCTAGGCCTTTACAGCCCGCTGACGGGGGATACATATTTCTTATCCAATTTGTCATGCTGACATTAATGCCCTTCGGTGCTGGTGTTCCATTTACTTTGGCTAAGTGACTCTTGCACATTAACTACACATTGTGACTTGAATATTGAAACCGTTTCCTTCGGAGGTGTGAACCCCAGCAGGTAAATTCACAACCGAGAGGAAATGGGATTGACCGGAAGGTATTCATCAATTTGAATCAGATTCTAATCATTGACAAATTCAAGAAACTTCAGATTCACAGCTTGGCCTCCAAACCCAGCCATTAGCTGCTGGGCAGCTCTACCAGTGCAGTAAAAAACAAATCCCATCTTAATGGTGCGTCAACAGTAGCCGGTGGAAAACTTTCCTTATTCACAGTGCTGCCTAGACGTTCACGGCCAGTTTGAAGTTTTAAACCAGTGACCCACTGGTCTGAAGCTCACCGCTGAGGCCTAATGATGTAATGAGTGATTTGGAAGGATGTGCCAGAGACTGCAAACCACACAAGAGTTAGTTTCAGTTTGACCAGATTTTCCTCATCATTGTCCTAATTATGTTAAATAAATGTCGTACAGATGTTCTTCTCTGATTTGTTTTTCACTTTCTGGTGTAACTGGAAGAATTATGTCATTTCCATCAAGTCATTGTAGAAATGAAAATGTCTGTAAGACAAGGTAATGTCTCCATTACGGAGAACAGAGCAACTACAAGTGTAGATAGTCACAAGTAACAGAGTACAAATACTTCATTACTGTACTTAAGTAGCGTGTTTAGGTATTTGTTCTTGACTATATATTTTTAGGACAACTTATACTTTACTCCCTACATTTTTACTCAAATATCTGTACTTTTTAACGCTACATTTCAATATAGGGTCAATTCATTTTGTTCATGACATGATTTCCTGAGATTTTAACCCAGATAGAGGGATAATAATGTATTTTCTTTCTTTTATGACAGAAGAAACAGGGAAGAAAAATGTACCTATCAGTGCAAGTAAATAAAACTAATGAACTTCAAAGAGTCCATTTAGTCTGCACTGAAAGTCAAACATGGTGTGAGTAATCTCAGTGGAAGAAGCACTTCAATGCTGTTCTGATTTTTAACAAGTGAAATAAGAAATGAAGAATGGGAAGCCAGTACCTATGGAGGTGTGGAAGTGCCGAGCAGAGGCAGCTGTAGAGTGTTTAACGGGGTTGTTTAGTACAATCCTAGAGGGGAAGAAGATGCCAGAGGAATGGAGGAGAAGTGTGCTGGTGCCTATTTTCAAGAAGAAGGGAGACAGACAGAGTTGTGGAAACTATAGGGGGATAAAGCTGATGAGTCATACGATGAAGTTATGGGAAAAAGTGGTTGAGGCTAGACTAGACTAAGGACAGAAGTAAGTATTTGTGAGCAGCAGGAGGAGCCAGGAGGAAATACATGGACGTAGTGAGGGAGGACACGAGAGTGGCTGGTGTTGGGGAGGATGATGCAAAGGACAGGGTGAAGTGGAGAAAGCTGATTTGCTGTGGCGACCCCTGATGGGACAAGACTAAAGTGCAGTAGTAGTGGACTCTCAAATATGTTGTGAACTGCTCGACATTTCCGTTTATAATTTGCCACACAGCACTGAGGTTTAATTGTTTCCAGGAGAAACCGTAGCAAGCCAACTCCTCCGATGACAGACGATGCCGACAAGGCTGTAGTTGTGTCTTGTCAGGACGGAAGGAAAGCAGCAACTTTAATTCAAGTTCTGGCAGCGTGTATCTAAAAACTCTGGTCTTCAGAGTAGATGAGAATCAGCCGGGCTTGCACATGCTCAAAACATACTCGTTGTTTCACAAACATGCACCGAGGGGAGTGTCAAAATAAGATGGAAGACATTGTAGTTGTTGTTCAGTAGGTTTAACCCCAGAGGATAGCGCCCAGTGTTAGCAAGTTAAGTCTTTAGGGAAATCAGCATATCTGTAAATGTGTCTCTCAAACGCACTCAAGCTGATGGCTCAATCTCCAGCGAGGTTTAAAACATAATTAGAGGCGGTATAATTTCATTTGAAATATGCTCCAACCTCAGAGTGCAAAGTATGAGACAACTTTCACACCAAAATTGCTTTTCTTTTCTTTTTCTCATCTTATTTCTCCTTAGATTATATTGATTACATTTAGTAATGATGTATCCGGCCTGGAGAACTGTATTTTGTTCCTTCATGATCATGTCACTGATGTGATTGACAATAAAATGAGTCAGAGTAAGAGCTTGTTTCCGCACTTTACATATTCACACCCAGAAACACCACAAGCCCTTTGGACCGCAGTGGAGAAGGGTCTTACTAAATGAAAATAGGCTTTGTAATCAGTGCTTTTCCATCCACGATGCCATCTGGGTTTCATTCTTTCTCATGTTACTTAACTGAAAATAATTGCCTCCCAGAGACAAACAGGCACAGCTCTCGCTTTAAATAGATACAGATGGAACAAAATGGTTTTGAGCCAGACTACCAGATGTACTGTAATAAGAAACAATGCCTGGACTGAATATATTTTGAGACTAATTAGCACCTAATTTTTTTGCGTTAATGAAACAACATTGTCACTTTCGTTCCGAAACTCAATCAGATTTCTGTCAACTTGGGTTGAAAAAAAAATTATGATTACAAATGAATTTCCCTCACTGTGTAGAAGACAACGAGGATAGACAAGGGGCCGTACAGATGTCTTTTCATTAGCACGATCAAGCCTCGGATTTATTGTTGGGACTGAAAGCCCCAAAGACTTTGTTTATGTTGTTGCGATTAAGAGATCAGAGGTCTGAGCAATGTGTCGGAGAACACATGCATGCAAAAACGCCAAAAAATGAGATTATTCCTCGCCGTGACGTCGGATAGAATTTAGCAAATTTAGCAATTCTCTGAATGCAACTTTTGTTCCTTTGTGTTTGAGAGCACTTCTTACAGCGGAAAGTTTAAATTACCTGTCCTGTTACTGATCTAGATTGTTTTTTTTTTTTTATCTAATTACGATAATCCATTTCCTCACTGACCTTTCCAAAAGTCTCCAGGCATCTTCTTTGGCTCAGTGGCATCCAACCGCTTGTCCAAAATCTTTATACTGTGGAGAAAGAGAGAGAAAAAAAAAAGAAAAGAAAAGTTGTTGCAGTTGAAAACATATTTTTGCAAAGGGTGATGTGACACCGGCGCTAAAAGCACAAACGATATGTTTTTAACGACGCCAATCCAGAAATTCCGACAGCTGAAATGTTGCTAAAATAGAATAACTTTGCAGGATTCTGTGAATGGCGTCAAGAACATGATTTACGTTGCAGCAATTCACTCAACATAGTCGGTCATAATGTGTCCTCTCAAGTATCTGAGATGAAGTGTGACTGTAGCGGTGTTTACAGGCTTGTTCTATTTCTGCGTGACTTGTCGATCCACCCTCGTAACCATGTTTGCTATTTATTGCTCGTACATGTGAGCTATATATTTGCTTTTGTGCATGAGGAAATGAAAATAAGTCGTGTTTCTTTGTAATTAGCTTGAGCACCTGAAATCCATACCTGCTATTATCATCGGGCGTGTGAAAGTTTACGAGCTTGTTAAACTTTCTATGTGGTTGGTTTGTTTTTGTATTTTTGGAGTTTATGTTCACTTTTCCCCCTCAAAGTCAAAGATTTGATCTGGAAATGCATTTATATTAAAAAAAAACAGAAGCGACAGTAGAGAGGTCAAAGTGCAATTATAGTGTGAATTTGTTCTTCCACTGTTCCTCTGGTGAAGGAAACATTTCAAGTCCACTCCCGAAAGGAAACTCCAGCGGGAAAAAAATGAGGCCGCGTTAGCCTCAACCCAAACATATTTCTGCTTCCTGTCTTACACCAAATAGCTATATAGTTAAACTTCAATACATCCAGCTAAAAGACTTATTATAAAGCTCAGCTGCTGCTTTGGAAAGTTGGTTGCTTGCTTTCATTTAAGTTTTTCAAATTGTTTTTTTTGTGTGTGGGCGCATTTCATGCCCATTCAAACTGGTGCCAGGGGAAAAAATGGTTTGGTTTTGAATGGAACCACTGTTCTCCTCTGTTCTCTCCTGTCCCGGCTCCACGGGGCTCTGGGATTGCTGGATCCATTTTGTGGCTTTTGGTTCCGTTCCAAGTTTCAGTTGCATTTCCCGCTTGTAGTCTTCGGTCCGATCTGTGCAGCAGACGCATGCACATATACTGTCTTGACACAAAAAAGGGATTCCAGGGGGGTCACGCGTTCCATCGGCATCGCTCATGTTGATGCACACACTTCATCTTTGTGCTTGCAAACACACAACAGAGACATTCACAGCTTCGGCAGAGACGTCTGTCAGCATTTCATCCCAGGCTGCTTGGATTAGGAAGCTTTATGCTTTCAGGAATACGGGCTTTGTGAAGCTCAAGCTTTAAATCGTGCTCTATTGGGGTCGTGCTCTATCGGGGTCATCGAGGTCATAAATTGTCTCACACCTGCAGCTATTAAATACCTTTTTTTTACTTCGAAGCAACACATTAGTGCGGTTTCCTGTTACTCAGGTCTTTATACGTACCACAAGCATCACAGTCATGAAACAGATTATGTAGAAAAAGTCTGGTTTTATTACCGTCCCAAAGGAAGTTGTACTTTCAATCCTGTTTTATTTTACAGAAGGATCTTGATGACATTCTCAGCAAATATCAGGAATGTTACAAGGAACAGATGATAAAAGCTTGGTGATGATCCAGAAGGGATCCTGGATTCTGGATCACTTTTTGTTAACATTGCAGTAAATGGAGCTTCAAGATTTACTCCTCAATATCTCGGTTGATTATTGACATCTGTATTGGATCCGGATTGCGGATATTATCGAGATTGTTCTAAAAATGCGGCTACACTTGTGTTTTGGCCTACTGTGCATTTAATATCAGAGACAGAGATTCCAAGCGTCGTCTTATAGATGAGTCAATTCCACATCGCATTTGAACGGATTTGTTCTATCTTTAATACCCAAGGAGACAGTGAAAAGAACTGGAGTCTGAAGAGCGATCTATGGGCGGCACAGTAAGTAACATTTGTTTGGGGGTTATAAGTAAAGATTAATCAGGAGAGCCTGGAAGCAGGGAATGTCAGGATGACTTCATGAAAGGAATGGAAATGCCTGATTGGAGGATCCGGTTGGAGAGAGAGAGAGAGAGAGAGAGAGAGAGAGAGAGAGAGAGAGAGAGAGAGAGAGAGAGAGAGAGAGAGAGAGAGAGAGAGAGAGAGAGAGAGAGAGAGAGAGAGAGAGAGAGCATGGTTTTGGTAATCCTGCCAAACGTACAGCTTCAACGTCCTTCTGGTTAGAAGTAGAAGTTGATTTAACCATGACTGTCGTATATGTGTGACCAGTTGCAGTCAAAACATGCAAAGACCGTCGGCCTTTCGCACCATGACCGCGCTTCTAATTTGTTTTGCTTATTTGTAAAGATAAGAGGATTCTGGTCTGGTCTTGTTCTGAGCCTTTATGTAAACCCTAAATGTTAGACACCTTCTGCGCGCGCGTGAACGTTATGCACAACCTTTATTAAATGTTTTTGTAATTCGGACCATTGCATGCAAAGACGAATGACTTTGGACTGAGTGAATTGTGAGGTAAAATAAAATAGTGCCACGGCACTGTATCTCCAGAACTCGATTCATCCTCCGCCGGTTTCCTGCATTGTTTTGATTTTGTGCATTTTTCAAACGAGATGAAGAACATGTGTGGAGAACTCTGAGTTCTTGTGTTCTTCTTCCTGTGTCTTTTTAATGGGACATGCTAAAAAAAGAAAGCGAACAGGTGTCCTCTAAGCACAAGGGTGGAAACATTTCCATTTTGAACACAGAATAAATAAACCTCAATAATTTTAGAAAGACTTCCTCCTAAGAAACACAATTAAGTGCCTGGATCATTATGATGTCCATCAGATTGTGATGCATTTCACTTACACTGGTAATTAGTTTACTCAAAATGAATAATATTCATATTAACAAGCTTGCATAGCTTCTAATCTTCATCCACTGCAATATGCACAATCAACATAAAAAAATGCTGATGTGCATTTTTTCATTACTCCCTTCAGTTCTGCAAAATAAAACACGATACTTCACCTAACATTGGTGCGTATGCATGTGAAAATGTGCACATTTCTCTGGTTCACTTCAGCTCAGATTGGTCTGAGTTCACAAAATGAATTGAGTACAGAGCAGCAAGCAGGACCAGCTTAATGCCAACCCTGCATCTTTATTGATGCTGCATGTGCAAATATTTCCTTTTATGGCAGTGAGAGAGGGAGGATAAAAAACCTCTGCGGGACTCTTTAAACTAGAGCGGTCTGGAGTCTCTTGAAGCGATTAGGTAAAATGCAACCTGACACTGCTTTCTTAAAATGAATGCTTTTACGCGGTCGAGCGGGAGATTTAATGGCAGCTGCCATATTGGTTTTAAAAAAAAAAATCTGTCTGAAATAAGAGACTGAGAACTCAGGATGTGGGGTCAGAGGCCTGACAGAGACAGTAAGCGAATATATTTCTCTGCTGAACCCTGCTGCTGGGCTTACGATGAGTCTCAGAAAATGCTGGCCTCTCACCAGCTTACCTTCAGATGCAAAATGTTGGTGCGGGTATTCACGGGTACTTTCCATCACGATGGTAGAAACTGATCTTGCGGCCTCAAGAGCTGTGAAGCCGTTGGACGCCCTTCCAGGCTGCTGTTTATTTTTAATTAGTGCTGGTCCGAGAGGATGAAGGAGAGATGAAGAAACGTTCCCTCGGGTTTCAGGAGTCAGTCTGAGGCACGTTTTATTGGATGTTGGCCGGTCGATTAACCCTGAAACATCCCGGCATTTATCTGACTGTGAAAGTTTAAGACATTCACAAATCTGATTTTGGTTATACCTCATGTTTTATTTATAATTTCCAATATCACAACTTTAATTCCCTAACTTTTCATGATGTCTAATTTCTGTTTTCGCCCACCAAAGGTGCAAAGCTAATAATTCCCATGAACCGTATCTGTAATTTTATGGTTATTACTAATTGTCATACATGCTAATTAGCGATCTGACTGTGACGGAATGATCAGGGGCGTCATGCAAAACACAATTCTTGAGCATGTTAGCCCCGCTGCTTAAATTTGGCATCCTTGTAAAACTGCTAGCATGGCTATCGATCCTTGGCCTTGTTTAAATTTCTGCACCAGACGTGTAGCTCGGGTTAAAAATACACGACAGGCAACATCCCAGCTTAAGTATGTCTCAGCCATGTCCTGCTGATCAGCAACATGTTGACATGGACCGACCAGGGTCGGTTCAGACGAATATGGAAAGGTGTCAGTTACAAAATGCAATAGTGATGCATGGGGGAATGCTCTTTGAAGTAACCTTTAGAGCATGCAGCTCTCAGTTTACAGGGTTTCTCCGTTGGGGATCCAAAGCATGTTTCTCTTCTGAATCCCCCCAACCAAACAGCATGATCTGCTTCTAACTCCTCCTGATCTGCAGTACTTGAATCGATTATTGTGGGAATGCATAAAACCTGATGCTGCTTAGAAAAACAATTTCCCAATTTTCAGTTTCTCTCAGAGAAGCCTTTAAAAGACAATGTGGGTCAGTGGCACTTTTAGAAAAAGAAAAAAAAAAGGAAGCCACGCCACACGGCGCAGCACTAAAGACCCAGACTGCTGACACTGCTTTCATGTGTCAAGAAAAAAAAGAGCAAGAAATTGGAAGAAAAATGGACAATGATGCGCACGAGGGGGACTTCCCATTACTCAGAGTGAGAACCAGCTGTGCCGAGTTTCTCCACGGGGAATAGTGAGAGAGAGAAATCCAATAAAGCACAACAATGACCGGTTTCTTCTCAGATCGGTGGAATAAAGACGCTGATGCCAAGTCAGCCTCGGTATCCTCCAAACAGCGTGACAGAAGAAGAGGAAGATACTACTAAGTGTATATCAAGCTTGTCTCTTTGCCAAGTGAAACCCACAGGTACGCACAAGTCAGTGTGTGTTAGCCTCGCAGCAACACAGCTGGCAATGGTTTCCTGTGTTCTGCACAGGGCTGAGTCTGAAGCAACAAGGAAAAAACAAATAACCTCCTGCTTGACCCGCAGCCGTCTCCTGATGTCAGAGGTCAGCATCTAGTTTCATTTTTTATGAAATACCACGCTTTTTTTTTAAACACCTGAAAGAACAAATTACTCAAATCAAGTACAAAAGCCAGCGCAGAACAGCAGAGTCAAAGAATGATTTGTCATCATCATTTTGAGTCTCAGGGCCACTGTCTCCGGAACCCCCCCCCCCCCCTCTTAAAAGTCTCGGGCGGCTGCTCTCAGGTGTCATGCAAACATGGTTGCGACACATACTCACACGCACACACACACACACACACACACATACACACCAGTTTCACATAAAACCCCATGCAAGCAAAGCAGTGGGAATGCAAACACAAATTCACACACATTCTCTCTGTGTTTGCTTTTCTTGCTCTCTTGTCATGCACACACACAAAACCACACATCCAAACATCCTTATACAACATATTATCCCGTTGCAAAGAAATCAGCACACTTTTTTTGGAGAGATAAATGCATTTGGAATCACCTTGGTATCCTTATTGGTTTGATAGTTATTCAAGAAAAATAGTAATTCAATAATGACCGTTTTTCTGCAGGATTTATCCTTGTGAAGATCAATCAGATCTGACAACCGGATTCATCTGATTTTAGTTCAGGCCATCTTTATTTTATTTTATTTCATTTCACAGAAGAAGCTTTTCTCTAAATGTAAACATTCTGGGCCAGAATATGTCTTAGATCCAGTTCAGACATTGATTTGTGATCGACCGTATGGGCGAAGTCATTCTTTTTTGTCCAAACATTGTACACTGTAAAAAGAAAAATAAATAAAATGCGAGAAATAAGCTCTGAATAAAAGCAGGTAAATGATTCAAATTAAGATAACTTTCCATGCAGCAAGATAATCTTAAAATAAAATGGTACCAATCTAGAAATAAGTAGGTCAAAATAATACTCAAAATAAATTAAGGTAATAAAAATTCTAAACAGCAACAATTTACAAGGTAAGCACTATAAATGACCTTTTGGGTATCTTGAAATTGTTACTATTCAGCACTGATAAAGAATTCACCTCCAAAATAAAAATCTGATGGATTGTTTTTTCCCTGATATCCCGCTTATCCAATAATTATTTTTTTATCTGACAAAATCTCTTTAGGTTTTGCGTAATCTTGTCAACAATCAAACAAAAACTGCCATTAAAGGCGTATTCTCCTAATAGGAAAAACTTCCTCGTGTTACAACTTTGGAAAATATGTCTTGAGCGCTCCAACCTTTGTGGCACAGAGATCATGAGAAAATACCGTAATTCAAAAGCTCCTTCCAATTTTGCATCTGCCGTTAAATCAAATGGAAACTCCCAAGAGAAAGAAAATGAGCCAGAGCAGCTTCATCTCATTATTACTAGGACTTCTTCTACTTATGATCTTTCCACAGTGACTCTGCAGGAGGTGTCGGTGCAACACTGGATGTTTTCCTATAGGCTTTCTTCTTTGCTGTGCCAACACCAACAAACGGCAACTGCAGAGACGATGCCACGCTTCCTCCTGGCACAACTTCGGCTTCTTTTTCCCTTCCTTTGAGTTCTCTCTTCTCAATGGAACAAAACGAAAACCGAGCGAACCGAAGGCCCTTGCAGGACTTGGCAGCGAGTGGGCAACAGGGATTAATTCTCAGTTATCCCACCAACTGAAAATAACCAAGGCTGCAAGCTGGCAAAATTGAAGCTGCTTGTGCTCCGTGTGGACGTCGGCACCGATACTTTAAGACTGTCAGCTTCAAGATGAAGAGACAACAAGATTGAAATCAAAACCGTTTCGCTGACTAAATGTGAAACCTCTTGGGTGCAGTTGGTTATACTGCCTTTAAGCCACGAGCCACAGCGGCGGCGTGGCTCTGAGGACAATGTTGGTTGGTCCGCTAGTTTGGTGGAGCCTTAAATATCCTATTTGTATTTCCTGGATTGTCCAGACATTTTGCAGAGATCGATGGTCCTCAAAGAAAAGCACACTTCTGACATGAACTGTCTAGCTTTCGTCTTGGTCTTTTTTTGGGGTCATCAAACGTCATTAATTAATGACATCGAGCTGTCATACCATTTACGATGCTTTTGGTGTGTTGGGGGTGAATCGTATTTACAGTACACCTCCATGGGATGTTCAAGAAGTTTGTCGTTACCCTTGTAAGATGTGCGAACGAGTGGCTGTTTGGGGGCCACCCCTTTCCCATATTTCTGTATTACTGGTTTGCCTCTCATGCAGTACGTCCCCGATATCTCACTATCAATGAGCGGCCAGCAGACGCACTCATGAAATGAGGGTTTGTCGATAAATCTATTCCCACTTCCTCTGAGCTGCTCATTTTGTATCCAGATTAAACTTTGTGTCCCACTGAGGCCATTACATACATTTGGGGTGGGGGGGACCTCATCAAAGAGTGTCCACTTCCAACGGGCCGTGACAATGATCCAGCAGCTATTTAGACTCAGCTGCTGCCCCGTCCCTAGCGACAACTCCTGATAGGACATCAGGCCATGTGTTCACTGTGCAACACCTAGGGGGGGCATCAAGGCCCTGTAGGGGGTCTCGCCATCTCCCGTTGGAATATCTGCGAGGTTCCCTTCTTCTGGGGGGGGGGTTAAGAAACAGTCTTGCTCTGGGTGCCAGCTGTTACAAAGCCTTTCATTGTGGCGCTGCCATCTGAGAGCAGCTGTGTTTAAGACAGACTGTTGCCGAGCAGATAAAGACAGTGCCAACGTGGCCGGCAAAGAGTCATGAGAATAACAAAATGCAACAAAGGTCTTATCTAGAGCGGGGGCCCGCCGGTCTGACCCCTCTATCTTGTTTAAAATGGGGGCTGAGCAGCCGCTCCACAAGATTCCTCACAGTCCTCATGCGCAGAGACAAGCATGGCCATAAAGTCTTCACACACAACAGGATGTTGGTTATTTCTTTTTTTATGAGCGAGGGAGATAATAAAAATATGGTTATGAGTAGAGACACTGCTTACCCGTCAACACAATCGCTGGGGGGATTGATACACCCCATCAATCAAAGTGACACCGGCTGGCAAAGCTATATCAGGACCATCCAGCTGACGACCACTAAATCCTGACGGGCCCAACCCTTTATTTGTGACTTTTGGGTCACCAATCAGAAATGACTACGCTCAATTCTTATTCTGTGGGAATACATTCAGCGACTTGGCACGACTCGGTTGTAACTTTGCACTGCATTGCTGGCATCTCCCTAAAAATAGTCCCCACTAATCCTCTGTCCCCGCTGAGAAGGACACATTACCACGGATTGACTGTCAGACGGGCCACATCCAGAACTACACGGTGGGTGGGGGGGGCGTTCATTTCGATAGATCTAATTCCTTCTTCTCATGTAGACAATGATGAAATCTGTGCCTGATTGATTTCCTTGCTGGCATAAAGTTGTATCAACCTGGAGTCGGCACCCAACCAGTGGAAACACTCATCCATCACCTCCGAGCTGCAGCGTTGCACCCTCTGGTGGGGTTGTTGAACGCAGCTTTTAACAGGCCCACCAGGTCGTGTCGATGAAACGAGGTGTCGTCGCGAGTTCACAACTCTCTCAAGCGACCCGGGAAGACAGATTTTTTTAGTTATATGAGGCAAAGTTTGCTAAAGCTAACTAAAGAACATGGCAAGGCTGAGGCCGTTCAGAATAAGCACCGGTTCCCCCCACGTTAGACGATTGGACAGCACAGATTGTACTTTGTACTCTTGGTTTAAATCCTGCACACACGTAACGTTCGGTTTGTTCATTCTTCTCTAAA